>NC_060145.1:365883499-366191178 GCF_021461385.2 Schistocerca piceifrons | reverse complement strand
TCACTGACGAAGAGCAAGATCAACTTGTGGATCTGTCCAGCTGTGGTACGATTATAAACATTTTCATTGGTGATAAAATTACAGACTACTGGGCATCAGCACGCAAGGACTACAAGAAGCTTGGAGATAAGGCAATGATCCTTTCATTTCCAACCACATATCGTTGTAAGCAAGCATTTTCTGCCATGGGTTTAATGAGAAACAAATATAGGAATGGGCTCGACATGCGGTCGGATTTCAGAATGAAAGTTTCAAGTTTGGAACCTGATAATTCATAAATAATGGGCTCAAAGGTCCGATTCAGCTCATCTCATTAAGAACTGAAAATGAAAACTAACTGTATACTGATGGAGTACTCTGTTGTAACTGTATTTTTTCAAATAAATAATACCTTGTATGAAATTAGTGTTTTCTCATTTTTCACACATATCTACTCAATGCAATCTCAAGTGTAGTACACTTGAAAGACCAATACACTCAGTTTTAATATTTTCCTGTCGTTTTCAATTCATACTCAATTTTTTTTCTTTGTTTAGGAGTTTGCTACACTAAACACCCAGATTTGAAGACAAAGATTTTGAGCAATACTCAAAAATTTAACAATTACAACGATGGCTAAATTGAACAAAAATTTAAGCTCAAAATTTTTTCAATAATAAATAGGTCACTTTTTTTTCTGAGTACCAAAAATAGAAAAGTATAGAAAGACTCTTAACTTGGTTTTTTTAGGAACTTGATACTGTGATATGACAAGGTGCCAATCATGCTCAATGAGGGGGTCCTCGAGAAAATTTTGCTGGTAACCCCTGCCTTGCACCATTATTTGGAATTTTAATATGATTTTCAGTCTGTAAACGTCGGTAGCACGAAATTCCTCACATTTCACTTTGAATAAGCTAAACATCTTCTTAATCTAAGTCTTGTTATATACAAATATTGATGTTTAGGAACTGTTGCTGTACAAGTAAGACTAGGTGTGGGAATTACACGTAGACTGACGTGATCTGTTGTTTAAGATCTTTGATGTTGTGTATGCTTTAGTTGTTTGTGTACACACAATGTTTTTGTAAGTACAGTTCTAGTTTTCTGGATCGGTGATACATAGGTACACTTCTTAGTTTACGACTTGGTATGTTGGTATATACTGCTTTGTGAAATGCTTCTTAGAAGTATCTGTGTATTTTATGGTAGCTTTATGTTCTATCACTGGTTACCTCCTACAAATACATGATGACGTAACGGTCATTGTGCCCTAAGATAAGCATCTGCCCGTGGTTATCATTTATTGTTATATAACCGTCAGCCGTCCCTCTATGTGAACCTGTAAGCTGTGTCAACACATCTGGTTGCCTTTGGATTTGGTTACGTGCATGAAACTGCATCATATAATGTGTTTACATTGTCGATGCGCGTGGACTACTAACTCAGTGATATGTACCGCATACCTTTGTCATTATGGTGAATGAACCCCCATGAGGAAGTCACTGTAGCAAAATGCAAAACACTTGTTTAAGTTGGAATGCAGCGTTGTGAATCTCGTTACTCGTACATTAAGCTTTCAGTAGATTTAAGCTGCGACTAAATGATATGTGGATAGCATGTCTGCGCTTTCATAATAGGACTGCATTTCAATATATACGGTGTCCTGACTCTACAAGAGTCATTAATTGTGCCCCTATTCCAGCAAAGTTACAGAATAAAATGTACAGGATAGCTAATAAAGCAGACTATCTGACAACAGCGCTACGGTTCAGATGCAGTGATTGCAGCTGCAACAGTGACATTGAGAGGAGAGCACTACTGATAGTGGTGTACTTGAAAAGTTCTGTGTTAGCGCCGTCTTGTGACACTGGGCGAGATCCTATTATCGTTGCACCGATATGAAAGGCGCTTTTAAAGCAGAAGATGTCGGTCCTGGTAAATCTGTTGTACGTATGAAGGATGCTATGTTACGTTACACACCGGCAGACTTTGCATTAGTCGCTGCGGAAATTAATAAAAGTGCATCAGCTGCTCTGCCTCTAAAGACGTACTAAACCAGACGTTCACCACTCGACATTCGCAGGTAAATAATGATAGGAAAAGCGTCTTCTCTAAGACATGAAATGATGCACTGTGGTGCAATAATACCGAATGCCTTATGGTTTACTAAGTGGGAAAAGTGATAGAATGGTGGTCTCTTCTAAACGCACACATTTCTAAAAATATGATACTTTGTCTTGCTGATCTTCTGACCATCACTTCATGTTCTGTAGTAGACGAAAGAATGAAAAATAAGAGGAATATCAGATGGCATTATGCAGGTGTAGAGAGAGTATTCAGAAGCCTATGGTAGAATATGATTATATGAGTTGTTACAAAAGAGAACTGGATTACCGTATCAATAAGAACGAAGTGGAAGCAATAAAAATGAAGGATCGAAGAAGATCTGTTCGCGATAATTGGGAGGTAATGTAACGCTGTATCTTATCTCTAGTGTTATCTAACTTGTATTTCGAAAAAGCGATGTACATAGTTGGAAAAAATTTTGTACCCGGGAAAATTTTGGAAGGTGAACATATATGAACTTAGGTCAACTGTTAGATGGAATATGCAGTGTACTTATCAGGAACATCAGTTCAAGAATTTTCACACTTGAAGTAATGAAACAGGGTCGACTAGATAGTCATGTCTGGCTTGATATCAAAATTGGGGAAGAGGAAACAGATATTTCAGTTATGTTCATCGGTGTAGCACCCTTTCCAGATTTAATGAACAGGAGCGTTAAAACGAAGTGTTGTTCCCTTAACAAAGGCTTGCTTAGTCAACATTAGATCGGCAGATGTCACTTAGCCACGTAGAGTGGGGTACTTCACAGGAAAAGAGTTGTGCACCGTGCGAATCCCTTCTGTTTGAAACTTCGGGAACTTTCATGAAGACGTACTGATGGTTTTTTTCGGACCCATCTATGTCGACTGGTATGTACTAAACATACTACATGGTACGGCTACACAGCGCATTGTACACTGCATGTGGTTGCTTGCACCGTAAACTTCCTTCGACGAATGAGCTCCAGTGGAATCAGATATTGATGTTGGATTGAGGAAAAAACTCTTGAAACTCTAGGTTCAGATCATAAACAAATTATATCCGTAGACACGAACGTAATAAAGATGTTTTGTAAGGACCAAGCAACGACAGATGTAATGGGAAACCTCTAACTGATGTTACAAGGGTTACTTAGGCAGATCATTTAGCATTCAAGGAGCAGAAGAGATGACAAATTGTACGGACATACAAATATCGCAGAAGGCATCGCAGATTATCTAGGATATTTGCGATGGCAGTCATGCGAACATGTCAAGCTTAAGCAACTTGGAACGAGATGGGCGACGGGATTACGATAACGGAAAATGTTATGACAATTTATACTGCCTAATGCCGACGAAAAGTTTTACAGAAACCAATGAGTCTCACCTACGTCGTCGAAGTATAAAGGAATATTGTTGTTTATACTGTAGTCGAATTGTGGAATGAATGACAACGTATATGCATTAGTTACTACTGTTACAAAATATTTGTACGCCATAATACATTCTTATTATTACTTCTTCTAAAAGCAAACATGAAGGCAAAAAGGAGGCCTTCAAAGCGATAAAGTATGAAATTATAGACAAGTGTACGTATTATTAGATGAAAAGTCAACGATTTCGTCACATTTACGGCTTAAAAGAAAATCAAAGCATTCAGTATTATTGCACGTTTGTTGACCATTTCCTGTTTTAGAAAACGCGCTTGATACAGTGTCCGATTCTAAAGGAAATAGTATTGATAATAAAACTTAGAGACATATTACCTTTCAGGCATAAAATAAAATAAAAAGAAGTCAACTTGCAGATAAAGGATGCGATAACAAGAAAACGTTGAAGATGAAAACGTAAGAACGAAGTAACCTTTAGAGATTCGCTCGAACTCTAGAGCTGAGAGAAAAGTTCTTTCTGAAGGAAGTTGTAAAATGAAATGAGAAATAACTACGCCGTTGTGATCCGTCGCGAGCAGGCAAGAAATATAGGAAAGAAGGCGGCGCAAGTTTTGATAGCCTCATCGAAAAAACAATCCGAAATGTTGCCTCCCTGAACGGAAAACAAATAGATTGCCAGATGCAAATGTCGATCCTACTTGTACTGAATGGGAAAAAGTTTAATTGAGATAAAAATATGAAGGGAAGAAAAGTTAGTTTACTAGATGTGGCCGTAAATAAAACAGCAGAGGCTATAAAGCTGAATAGATAAGAAGGTTTATCGTGAATCTGCATAGTAGTTCACGGAAGCATACGAGGGTGTCAGAATGTGTACAATTAGCAGCGAAAACTATGTAGAGTTTTAAGACATATTCATATCCTGCCGAGAGTTAGGATTAGGGGAAGTAGTTGTGTATAGCCCAGATGAAACAAAATAAATATGTTTTTCTTGTCTCATCAATTAACATTTCTTGATGCAATATGCATTGTATAGGATACGTATGTTTTGAAAATAATACAACAGTGAAGTATGCAAGGCAGTTATCCATTTCGCAGAATGGGCTTTCATAGACAACAACTCGCATGGTGCAAAAATACGGTTTGCTAAAATATTAATTCAAAGAAGAATTCAATAATAACCTAGTTCATGAAATTCATACAGCTTCACGTTTTTACACACTCCAATATATGTATTAATAGAACTTGTTACCATTATCAAACTCAAAATTCGCAGTAACTGTCCCTCAATAGTTGTGTCTTGCGATTATGATACGAGGAAAAACGTGTTTTGTTGAAGTTGGTTATTTTGTACAATTTAACTACCACGAATTGAAATAGTAAACAACCGCATCTTCTCGCAAACATGTAGTCGGGGTAATACTGAAGAGCCAAAGAAACTGGACACCTGCCTAATACCGTGTAGGGCCCCCGCCAGCACGCAGAAGCGCAGCAACGCCACGCGGGGTAGCCGTGCCGTCTTAGGCGCCTTATCCCGGTGCGAGCGGCTCCCTCCGTTGGGGGTTCGAGTCCTCCCTCAAGCATGGGTATGTGTTTTGTCCTATGCGTAAGTTACTTTATGTTAGATTAATTAGCGTGCAAGCCTAGGGACCGATGACCTCAGCAGGTTGGTCCCGTAGGAACTTACCACAAAAAGTGCCCAAACACGATGTGGCATGGACTCGACCAATGTCTGAGTGCTGGAGGGAACTGACACTATGAATCCTGCAGGGCTGTCCATAAGTCCATAAGAGTACGATGGGGGGGGATCTCTTCTGAACAGCACGTTGCAAGGCATCCAAGATATGCTCAATAATGTTCATGTCAGGGGAGTCTGGTGCCCAGCGGAAGTGTTTCAACTGAGAAGAGTGTTCCTGGAGCCACTTTGTAGCAATTCTGGACGTGTGGGATGTCGCATTGTCCTGCTAGAATTGCCCAAGTCCGTCGGAAAGCACAATGGGCATTAACGGGAGCAGGTGATCAGACAGGATGCTTACGTACGTGTCACCTGTCAGATTCGTATCTAGACGTATCAAGGATCCCATATCGCTCCAGCTGTACGCTCCCCACACCATTACAGAGTCTCCACCAAACTTGAACAGTTCCCTGCTGAAGTGCAGGGTCTACAGATTAATGAGCTTCTCTCCATACGCGTACAAGTCCATTTGTTCGATTCAATTTGAAACGAGACTTGTTCGACCAGGCAACACGTTTCCAGTCATCAACAGTCTAATATCAATGTGGACGGGCCCAGGTGCGGCATAATGCATTGTGTTGTACAGTCATCAAGGGAATACGAGTGGTAGCGTTCTTGCAGGATCTCTTTCGGGCCGCAGTGAAGCCGGAGATTTGATATTTTACCGGATTCCTGATATTCACGGTTGTTGTTGTTGTGGTCTTCAGTTCTGAGACTGGTTTGATGCAGCTCTCCATGCTACTCTATCCTGTGCAAGCCTTTTCATCTCCCAGTACCTACTGCAACGTACATCCTTCTGAATCTGCTTAGTATATTCATCTCTTGGTCCCCCTCTACGATTTTTACCCTCTACGCTGCCCTCCAATACTAAATTGGTGATCCCTTGATGCCTCAACACATGTCCTACCAACCGATCCCTTCTTCTAGTCAAGTTGTGCCACAAACTTCTCTTCTCCCCAATCCTATTCAATACTTCCTCATTAGTTACGTGATATTCACAGTATATATGTGAAATGGTTGTACGGAAAAATCCCCACTTTATCGCTACTTCGGAGATGCCGTGTTCCATCGCTCGTCCACCGACTGTAACATCACGTTCAAACTCACTTAAATGTTCGTAATCTGCCATTGTAGCCGCAGCAACCGATCTAAGTACTACTCTAAGCACTTGCTGTCTTCTATAGGCGTTGCCGACCGCAGCGCCGTATTCTGCCTGTTTACCTATCTCTGTATTTGAGTACGCAGTTTCTTTGGCGCTTCAATATATTTTAGCTCTTTTGATATATATATATATACGTCCTGACTGATGCCTGACTCATCATCGTCCAGTAAGAACCACTGAGGAGAGAAACTTCAAATTTGGAGCGGGTGGTGCTGTTATACTGTAAGCATCGTTTAAGAAGGGACTTTTTTTAAATTTCACCGCTAAGATGGTGAAATAGGGGATGAAAAGTTTTTAAAAGTATGACGATATTAAGACAATTTTGAAGGTAGACCTACGACAATTGGTATTTGGTTTCTTGGTTGCTCACTGAACAACTAACTACATTGCTTACTAACGAATCAACGTACACTGGTGACACATTAGGAGGGTAGCAAGTTGCACATCTAGGATTCTGTCTGCTTTTATAGTTTACTTCTTCAGTCAGCCTTGCAAGGATGGTGAGGACGTGTACGTGCTGTGAGCGGATGAAGGAGGAGCTGGCAGCAGATCGCGAGCAGTTAAATGCGCTTTGGCTACGGTCAGTCACCTCTAAGCTGCTACCTGTGGGTGTAGCAGTGGGCATGGGACACGTCAAGATTTATTTTTCACATGGCCTCTGCTTCCGAGGCATGTCGTATTAGTGGACGCGATGCAGTGGATCTGCCCTCATAGCAGGTGGTAATGCGTTCGCATAGCTTGAGGCGGAGGACCAACATGAAAAATTGACTATTCACCCTGACTAACAGGTGGCCGCACTTCAGCAGGGTCCTAGCAGGCACATGGGTAAAGTATTTACTAGTTATCGGGTGCTCAAACACTAGGGTTGTCATGGAGCCTCTTAGGCAGATAGCGTTCAGGGCTGGAAAGATAACCAATGTGCACTCGATATGTGAGCCAGGGAGCCTCATCCGAGATCAGGATGCGGTCCTGTATTCGGTTATCGAGCTTGCAGGGTGCAGTCGTCTGCAAGTTATGGCTCACGTCGGCACCAACGACTGTTGCATGGGTTCCTAAGTCATTAGTTCATACAGGTGGATGGCGGATATGGTGAAGACTTCAAGCCTCGCTCGTGATGCGCAAGCAAAGCTCAGAGTTTGCAGCACTCTTCCCAGAGTTGATCGCGTTTGAAGTCGAGTAGGGGGTCATAAGGAAAGGCTTTTTTGACTCTGTGACGGTCTTAGCTGCAGATTTCTAGACCTACGTTATCGTGTGGGAATTTGTAGGACTACCCATGACGCTACTCGGGTAGCAGAGTCACGTGGAGTGCCCGTGCAGTCATTTTAGGCTACACAGAAGGTTGAGGCGGTCTTATGAACACTCGCCAGTCAAAACGCAGCAAGAGAAGTGAGATGGCGTTCAGAATAAAGACATTTTGTCTGTCAAAATCTTATCAGTAAACTGTCGAAGTACTCGTAATAAAGTTTCCAGAATTTACTGCCCACCAGTAAAGTTCTCGCTCTCAGATTATTCTTGGGACCGAGAGCTGGCTGAACCTCGAGGTGGAAAGCTCTGAGATATTTAGCGGGTGATGGATCGTATATCAGAATGACAGGTTTGGGACCATAGAAGGGGGCGTGTTCATTACAGCTGACAAAAATATTGTCACTATTGAAGTCGAAGTTGAGTGTAACGGTAAACGTATCTGGTACCCTGAAACGAGTGTAGGTGCAACCAAGTTAATCGCAGATTGTTTTTTTCTGGCCACCCGATTCCGCAGTGAAAGATCAAGAGTCATTCAAAGAAAGTCTAGGGTCAGTAGCGCGTAAATAGCCATATCACGAAATACTAGTTTGAAGCGATTCTAACCTACCTAGTCTGGCCTGGGCTGCCTATGGATTCATTGTGGGGGGTGGGGGGTGGGGGTGCAGAGAGATAATCGTGCGAAATACTACTTGAGGAAATAGTTCGGCAACCCATACGCAATGGAAATATCTTAGACCTTGTAGCTACAAATAGGTCAAACCTTGTCGACATTGTCAGTACAGAAACGGGGATTAGCGATCGTAATGTCATTATAGCATGTATGTTTACAAAAGTTAATAGATTTGTCAAGAACGCAAAGGGAGAGTTTCTGCTAAACAGATCCGATAAACACTGTCTCTTAGACAGTGAACTGACATCACCTGGATCGAGTAAGATGAATGTAGAGGAATTATGGGCAAAGTTTAAGTAGAGTGTAATTCGTGGTCTGGAGAGAAACTGGATAACGGATGGAATAGATCTACCGTAGTCTAATAACAAAATTTGGAAGATGCAGGGTAAGCAGAGGCTGCTGCACTCCCCGTTTGAAAGAGAAAGCGCAAATGACGACAGGCGAAGGTTATTAGAGGTTGGGGCGTCTGTAAAAAGATATATGCGCAAAGTGTACAACAACAATCTCCATCAGACCTCAGCAAAAGATCTAGCAGAGAACCTGAGAAAATTGTGGCCTACTGTAAAATCGCTAAGCCGGTTTACGGCTTCTATTCAGCCCCATGTAGTCCAGTCTGGCATGACAATCGAAGATATGTAGCAAAAGGAAGTTTTAAATTTCACGTTCAAGAAATCGTTCACACAGGAGAATCGTGAAAACATACTGTCATTTGACCACCGGACAGGCACCCGTATGGATGACATATTAATAGGCAATAGTAGAGATACAACTGAAAAATTATAAGCAAACAAATTACTTGGTCAGGACGGAATCCCTATTGGGTTTTCCAAAGCGTACTCTACGGCATTGGATCCTTACCTATCCTGCATTTATCGAGAATCTCTCGCCCGGCACAGAGTCCCTTGTGACTGGAAAAAAGCGCAGGTGACTACAGTACATAGGAAGGGTGAAAAAAATGGACCCGCAGAATTACAGACCAATAGCCCTAATTTCGGTTTGCTGCAGAATTCTTCAACATATTCTAAGTTCGAATACATTAAATTTTCTTGAGACTGAGAAGCATATGTTCACGAATCATCATGGTTTTAGAAAGCATCTCTTATGCGAAACTCATCTTCCAGTTTTCTCACGTGATATACTGCGAACTATAGATGAAGGACAACAGGCAGATTCCTTATTTCTAGATTTCCGGAAAGCGTTTGACACGGTACCATATTGAGGTCTGTTAACGAGGGATGAGCATATGGAACATCTTCACGGATATGTGAATGACTCGAAGACATTTTAAATAATAGAACCCAGTATGTAGTCCTCGACGGTGAGTTTTCATCAGAGAAAAGTGTATCGTCAGGAGTGCCCCAGGGAAATGTGATAGAACAGCTTTTGTTCTCTATATATATAAATGATTTAGTGAACATGATACGCAGCAACCTACGGTTGTTTGCTGATGATGCTGTGGTGTACGGTAAGGTGTCGAAGTTGAGTACTATAGAAAGATACAAGACAACTTAGACAAAATTTCTAGTTGGTGTGGTGAATGGGATCTGCCTCTAAATGTGTAAAAATGTAAGTTAATGCGGATAAGTATATAGATCAAATCTGTATTGTTCGGATACAGTGTTACTAGAGTTCTGCTAGAGACAGTCAGGTCGTTTAAATGCCTGAGCGTAACGCTGCACAGCAACACGAAATGTAATGAGCATGTGAGAACCGTTGTAGGGAACGGCAATTGTCGACTTCAGTTTATTGGGAGAATTTTAGGCAATGGTGGTTCACCTGTAAAGGAGATCACGTAAGGGACGCTGGTGCGACCTATTCTTAAGTACTTCTCGAGTGTTTGTGATCCATACCAGATCGAATTGAAAGAAACCCTCGGAACAGTTCAGAGGAGGGCTGCTAGATTTGTTACAGGACGGTTCGTTAAACACGCACGTGTTAGGGAGATGCTTCGGTAACTCGAACAGAAATTCCTGGAGGGAAAGCAATGATCTTTTCGAGAAACACTACTGAGAAAATTTGTAGAACCGCCATTTGAAGCTGATTGCCACACGATTCTACTGCCACTAGCATACAGCGCGTGGGGACCACGAAAATAAAGCACGAGAAATTGGGGCTCATATGGAAACAAATCAGCTTAGACTCATAAGAAAACCCTCTTGTGTACGCACAACTTGCTGTATGCACACACGGTACACGATATCTTGGGAACAATGGATGCAATTGATCAGGTGGATTCCGCCTTCTTAAACAAATGTATAACATTCTACGCAGTACCACATGATCTGCTGCTAATCAGCGTACCATCAAATGGAGTATTTGCTTAACAGAATCCAGTACTCTCTACTGGGTGCGCTCTACCGGAGGGCCAATGTACCATTCCATACATAACGGCTTCTTTTTTCTATTTTGGTGCTGTTCTACGTCGATTATCAGAAGTCCTGGCACTCCTACCTGGCGCACGAGATACTAAGTATCACTGAAACAAGATTGCGGCACCCTTGTAGGATCGCACCAACATTGAGCAGCGGAGTGTCATTGGATTTCTGTCAGCTGTAGGGTTGAAAACAATCGAAATTCAGCGTCGGATGGCAGTGCAATATAGTGAAAGTCGTTTGACTCGAACCCAAGTGTACGAGTGCTGAGGTAGGTTCGAACGGGTTGTAACAAGTGTTGGAATTTCACCACGATCAGGACGCTCTATTTGTCCAGTCACAAGGAAGAACACTGTGAGAGTTGATGAGTTGATAAAGGAAAACAGGTGAATTACGCTGAGAGATATTGCAGACCCGATGAACATTAATATCGGATCAGTCAATCATATTGTTCATGACGTACTGATATTCAAGAAAGTGTGTGTGAGATGGGTTCCAAAAGATCTGACTTCGTAAATGAAAGAAAGGCTCATGGAGTTGTGCAGGGAGATTCTGCCGTAGTACGAGGTTGAAGGGGAGGCATTTCATGTCCGTATCGTAACAGGGCTACACAACGCGTGGTCTAGGGGTAGAGTCTTTGATTAGATATCAAAGTTCGAAACCCGCCACCGCTTCAATTTTGATTAATTATCAACATTCACCGCCGATGACTACCGGCGTAAGAAATCGCCCTCATTCTGCCAACTGTCTTATCAAAGAGGGCGGAGGAGCAGACAGAGGTTTCAGGGGACTCTTGTGGTGGGAAACAGCCACCAAGGCGGACGAATCAGCAATGATCAACGGAAAAAGGATTCAGAAGGCAATTGAAACCACTGTATTAAAGACACATAACGTGTATCCACAGGACGTGTGGTCTGTAGTCCGGAGTAGAATCTCCGTGAGGGGACTGCAAAGGACGAGGTAACCAGGACAGAGGGATTGAATGAACAACGGAAGGATAACGTACTATGAGTCGGGGCGCGGAATGTCAGATGCTTGAACGTGGTAGGGAAGTTAGAAAATCTGAAAAAGGAAAAGCAAAGGCTCAATCTCGTTATAGTGGGGGTCAGTGAGGTGAAATAGAAAGAAGATAAGTATTTCAGGTCAGATGAGTATAGGGTAATATTAACAGGAGCAGAAAATGGTGTAACGGGAATAGGATTCTTTATGAATAGGATGGTAGGGCAGAGAGTGTGTAACTGTGAACAATTCAGTGATTGTGCTGTTCTTACCAGACTTGAAAGCAAACCAACATCGACAACGATAGTTCAGTTGGATATGTCGACGTCACAAGCAGAAGACGAAGAGATAGAGGAAGTACCGGGTGATCAAAAAGTATAAATTTGAAAACTTAATAAACCACGGAATAATGTAGATAGAGAGGTAAAAATTGACACACATGCTTGGAATGACATGGGGTTTTATTAGAACAAAAAAAACAAAGTTCACAAAATGTCCGACAGATACGCGTCTTTGGTGATGATCGTATGCTCAGCCGCCACTTTCGTCATGCTTGGCCTCCCAGGTCCCCAGACCTAAGTCCGTGCGATTATTGGCTTTGGGCTTACCCTAAGTCGCAAGTGTATCGTGATCGACCGACATCTCTAGGGATGCTGAGAGACAACATCCGACGCCAATGCCTCACCACAACTCCGGACATGCTTTACAGTGCTATTCACAACATTATTCCTCGACTACAGCTATTGCTGAGGAATGATGGTGGACATATTGAGCATTTCCTGTAAAGAACATCATCTTTGCTTCGTCTTACTTTGTTATGTTAACTATTGCTACTCTCAGCAGATGAAGCGCCATCTGTCGGACATTTTTTGAACTTTTGTATTTTTTTGGTTCTAATAAAACCCCACGTCATTCCAAGCATGTGTGTCAATTTGTACATCTCTATCTACATTATTTCGTGATTTATTCAGTTTTCAAATTTATACTGACTTTTTGATCACCCGGTATATGAGGATGTTGAAAGAGTACTATAGTACATAAAGAGAGAAGAAATCTAATAGTCATGGGGCACTAGAATGCAGCTGTAGGGGAAACGATAGAAGAAAAGGTTACAGGAGCATATAGGTTTGAGAAAGGAATGAGAGAAGAGAAAGACTAATTGAGTTCTGTAACAAATTTCAACCAGTAACAGCGTATACTCTGTTCAAGAATCACAAGAGGAGGAGGTATACTTGGAAAAGGCCGGGTGACACGGGAAGATTTCAATTAGATTGCATCATGGTCAGACAGTGATTTAGAAATCAGATACTGGATTGTAAGAAGTACCTAGGAGCAGATAAAAACTCATATCACAATGTAGTAGGCCGAAGGTTAAGAGATTAGTCATTAAAAATTACCACGGAAAGAAGTGGGATACGTAAGCACTAAGGAATGACGAGATACACTTGAAGTTCTCCAAGGCTACAGATACAGCAATAAGGAATGGCTCAGTAGGCATTACAGTTGAAGAGGAATGGACATCTCTAAAAAGGGCCATCACAGAATTTGCAAGAAAAAGAATAGGTCCAAAGAAGGTAACTGCGAAGAAACCATGGGTAACAGAAGAAATACGTCCGTTGATCGATTAAAGAAGGAAGTACAAAAACGTTCAGGGAATTTCAGGAATACCGAAATACAAGTCGCTGAGGAATGAAATAAATAGGAAGTTCAGAGAAACTAAGACGAAATGGCTCCACGTAAAATGTGAAGAAATGGAAAAAGAAATGACTGTCGGAGGGACTGACTGAGCATATAGGACAGTCAAAGTAACCTTCGGTGATTTAAAAAGCAGGGGTAGTAACATTATAAGAGGAATCGAAATTCCACTGTAAATCGTAAAGGAGAGAGAGGATAGGTACAAAGCGTACATTGACGGCCTCTAGGAACATTGGTCTGATGTGATAGAAGAAGAAACAGACGTCTATTTAGAAGAGATAGGGGATCCAGTATTAGAATCAAAATTTATGAGAGCTTCGGAGGACTTGACATCAAACAACGGAGAAAGAGTAGATAACTTTCCATCAGAAATTCTAAAATCATTGGGGGAAGTGGCAACGAAACGACTATTCTCGTTGGTGTGTAGATTTTATGAGTCTGACAACGTACCATCTGACTTTCCGAATATTGCAAGAGCAGACAAGTGTGAGAATTATCGCACAATCAGCCTAACAGCTCATGCATCAAAGTTGCTGACAAGAATAATATACAGAAGAATGGGAAAGAAAATTGAGGACGTGTTAGATAACGATCAGTTTGGTTTTAGGAAGGGTACAGGCACCATAGAGGCAATTCTGAAGATGCGGTTGTTAATGGAAGCAAGACTAAAGAACAATCAGGAAACGTTGATAGTATTTGTCGACCTGGAGAAAGCGTTCGACAATGTAAAGTGGTGCAAGATGTTCGGAGTACCTGAGATAAATAGGGGTAAGCTACAGGGAGAGACAGGTAATATACAATATGTACAAGAGCCAAGAAGGTATAATAAGAGTGGAAAACCAAGAACGTAGTGCTCTGATTAGAAAAGTTGTAAGACAGGAAGGTAGTCTGTCATCCCTATTGTTCAATCGGTACTTCGAAGAAGCAAAAAAGAAATAAAGGAAAGGTTGAAGAATGGATTTAAAATTCAAAGTGAAAAGGTATCACTGATACGATTCACTGACGACACGGCTGTACTGAGTGAATGTGAAGAAGAATTACCTTATCTACTGAATGGAATGAACAGTCTAATGATTGCAGTATATGGATTGAGAGTAAACCGAAGAAGGAGGAGGATAATGAGAAGTAGCACAAATGAGAACAGCGGGAAACTTAACATGAGGATTGACGGTCACGAAGTAGATGAAGTTAAGGAATTCTGCTACCTAGGCAGTAACATAACCAATGACGAAAGCAGCAAGGAGGACATCAAATTCAGACTAGCACTGGCAAAAAGGGCATTCCCGGACAAGAGGGGTCTACTAGTATTAAACATAGCTCTTCATTTGTAAGTCTTAATTTGAGAAAGAATTTTCTGAGAAATTACGTTTGGAGCCCAGCTTTGTATGTTAGTGAAACATGGACTGTGAGAAAACTGGAATAGAAGAGAATTGAAGCATTCGAAATGTGGCGCTACAGACAAATATTGAATATTAGATGGACTGATAAAGTAAGGAATGAGGAGCTTCTGTGCAGATTAGGAGAGGAAAGAAATATGGAAATGTGGAAAACACTGACAAGGAGAAGTGACAGGATGACAGAAAATCTGTTAAGGCGTCAGATAATGACTTCCATGGTATTAGAGGGACCTGTAGAGGGAAAAACCTGTGAAGGAAGACAAGAGACTGGAGTACATCCAGCAAATAATTGAGGACGTAGGTTGCAAACGCTACTCTGAGATGAAGAGGTTGGCACAGGAGAGGAATTCGTGGTGGGCCGCATCAAACCAGTCAGAAGACTGATGACTCAAAACAGGAAACTGTAACAGGAGATGAAAGTTGGGAACATTTTTAATCCACTCTTAGTGGCTCAATGTTCGCTGATAATGAGAATGCCCAAGCGGCAGTGCTTAACTGGTTATGCACATATCTCCAAGAAATCTTTGCGCTTGTAATTAAGAAGCTTGTCCAGCACTTGCAGAAGTGCAGAGAATTTGAGGGGGATAACGTTGAAAAACAACTAAGTGTTGTATTCCATTCACGTTTCCTTTCTTTTAAAAAATGACTTTTTTCTCATTGAATGGCTCTTATTACATCGGGCGGCCCAAGGGAAGCATAAGTGGACCTCCGATGTTTCCAGACTCTATCAGCTGTACAATATATTGTTTGCTGATGTTGTAGCTTTTTACCGGAAAGCATCGTCATTGGAGAGCGTAGGGAATTGCGGAAAGACTTGGACAAAATTTCCACTTCATTGAACAGTAGTCCTTTCTAAACGTGGATAGAGTTAAGGTGATGGCTGTACAAAGACAAAGAACCATCCGCTATCTAAGTAAAATATCTCTTTTGTTGAAATTACTGAGCACGTCACATCCTATAAGGACTGAAAGGTAATATTAAGAAGCGGTATGAAACGAGACAATCGCGCGAAATCAGTGTTAGGAAAGACATATGGAAGAATTTTTGGATGTTTTCTCGGAACGGCTGGTGTAATAGAAAATCTCAGAGAATTTAAGTAGAAATGTTTGGAAGAAATACGACGTGGTTCTCGGTAAATCCTGTTGGTGAAATTTAGAGAACCTGTATTTGAAGGCAGCTTTTAAACCACTACGCTTTCACCAACGTGCATCCCGCGCAGGTATCTTGAGAAGAAGATGTGGTGAGAAATTAGAGCACGTGCGAAGGCATAAATTGTCTGTCCTTCAGTCAATACGCAATTGAAAGAGGAAGGAAAACTGATAATAGTGGTACAATGTATCCTCCACCAAAGAGGTAAGGTTTCTTCCAGAATGGCGCTCTACACACAGAGAGCGTACGACGCTTTCACATACTTTCAAGGGCCGCCATCATGGAACAATAGGCGCAGAGCTACCATAAACAACAAACACAATGCCTAGGAGAAAGTTTAGCAAGACTCTGTTTTCTATTGCAACCGTATATCAAAATGGATAAATAACCGAATGGTTTGTAAGTCCGTTGTTGGGGGTGTTGCTACGGATGGTACAAAATGAGCTAAACATAACTTTTAGGAGAGGAAATTGCGACATTTCGGTGTGGACTATGTGAGATATCATTGAATAATATAAATTATGCAGTTCAGAAAGACGATATTTGATAGATTAAAATGACAACAGCCACTTCAACACTGTCATGTTTAAGGGGAAGGCCGGCTGGAGTGGCCGAGCGGTTCTAGGCACTACAGTCTGGAACCGCGCGACCGCTACGGTCGCAGGTTCGAGCCCTGCCTCGGGCATGGGTGTGTGTGATGTCCTTATATTAGTTAGGTTTAAGTGGCTCTAATAGTTCTAAGCTCTAGGGAACTGATGACCTCAGAACTTAAGTCCCATAGCGCTCAGAGCCATTTGAACCATTTTTAAGGGGAAGGATGATCACTACTGGCCGATGTTAATACAATAATGATCTTCAAAAAGATAAAGTGGAACAGCATGCTCCCTACCTATATAAAAGGACGGTATCCATCGGATAATGGAGGACACAATTTCACGATGAAGACTGGCTGAACAGGAAAAAGTGAATGAAGGGAAACGAGAAGCTGCAAAAGGCAATAAACACAAAAAAGTATGTAGCCTTGTAACCTGAAACGTAAATTGAAATAAAACTATATACTTTTTAGATGTTGCATTTGTTCGCTATTACAGGTTCAAACAAGCTCTTATGGATCGCATGAAATACGGACGACTGTGTAAAATTGCAATCTATTGTAGTAAAGAGAACTACGTTCATTCGTCTACGTGTTTCAGACGCACCGCTGTGGTATAATTTTAGCTCCACCTGCCTTCGTTAGACATTAACGTTAACCGCACTGTAATTAATCCGCGACCGACAAATGGATACAAACGACGGTATGTCTTGTTCCCAGATAATAAACGAGACATGTTGAACTTCAAAAGTGGAAAGTATCTCAACCTTGCTCTCCAGAATTATTTCAAGATCACCCTAGATTAGCTAATCTGTACCAGAATCCTATTACAAAATCAGGGTGAATTGAGGAAATCTGTACTGTCTACTGTTAGGCACTTACACTCATGAGGTAAACACTACGGCCACTGCCCACCGCGTAATTGACTGTCATCTACGCCACTGCGGATATGCGACATGGTAAGGAAAGTATGTAAGGGAAGTAGAGAGGAATGAGGAAATGTTCTAGCTATAATACGGGCCGCAAATGGCGAAATTCATAGACATAATCGATTTTGACAAAGGGCACACTGAAATGGCCCGGCGTCTAGGAGCGAGCTACTTGCATACGGCGAAGCTGGCCGACTGTCCGCTCGCTACTGTCGTGGTTGGAGTACAAGGCTACGACGGGAGTCCACGAATCACCGGACGTGGAGGCCCGTTCTGATAAGCGTGATCGGCGGCGATGTGGGGTACATCTGACGAGGAAGCACAATTGTGGTGCAGGAACAACTGTTTCGGAACAGACGTCCCCTACGTGTTCACATTTTGACACGAAGATGTCAGTGAAGCCTGCAGTAGAAACTGGATCACGGCGATACGTCTGTTGATCAATGGAAACGTGCCACCTGGTTGTATCACTCCCTTTTTTCGTTACTCCAGGTCGATCGTCGTTTCCGGATAAGCCGTCATCCAGGCGAACTAGTGCTTGAAACATGCACCGCAGCATGAACACAGGACGGCGAGGTCAGTACTATGCTATAGGTATTTCCACTGGGGCGTTCATGAGATCTGACACCCGTAGACTACCTCATCACAATACTGTTCCCACTCCAGGTATTTGGGCGTCACTCTCGACCGTACACTGACCTACAAGGAACATTGTCTGATGCTGAAGCAGAAAGTATCCTCCAGAAGCGGCATTCTTCGGAAACTGGTGGGATCGGACTGGGGTACATATCCTCAAACATTAAGAACAACAGCTCTTGCCTTATGCTATTCTGCAGGAGAATATGCTAGCCCAATGTGGTACAATTCAGTACATGCAAAGCAGGTTGATGTAGCCTTAAATGACAGATGTAGGATAGTTACAGGCTGCCTAAGGCCAACCCCCACGGACAAAGTTCAATGCCTCGCTAGGATTGCTCCATTTGACATCAGAAGAGAGGTCGCCGCTAACATCGAGAGGCATAAATCAAATACAGTGACCTCACATCCAATCTTTGGACATAAACCTGCCAAGCCAAGACTGAAATCCAGGAAGATTTTCCTAACAACTTCACAGACCTTAGAAGGATCAGCTGAGGCTACCCGACTCACCAAGTGGACAGAAAGATGCCAACACCTGTGAAACTGGATTACACCACAAGAATGCATGCCGCCTGGACACATGGAGAAGTGGGTCATCAGGAAGTCCTTGAACAGACTACGGACCGAAGTCGCAAGATCGGGGGACAATCACCTTAAATCGAACTTCCAACTGCCAGCGGTCAACACGACACTGTGCGAATGCGGTGAATTGCAGACAACCCAACATCTCTTCAAATGTAACTCATGCCCAACCAGCTGTAGCATGAAGGACTTAACGTCTGCAGCACCCAGTGCTATCAATGGTGCGCAATTCTTGGCGAATACTGTATCGTTTTCTTTGTATGTATTGTATATGTGTTCATTTTAGTGTACCTCTGACACGAATAAACAAAGACCTCTTCACTGAAGACAACTTGGATCTCCACACGTCTGATGCCTTCAGCGAAGGCAACGGCGTGATCCGGCAAGACAACTGTCTCCTTACGAAGCCATAATTGTGTTACAGTGGTATGAGGAGCTTGGTAGTGAACCACCTTGGTACCTTGACTACCAAATTAAGCTGATCGGAATCCACGTACACAAAACATCGGCCCGCAACTTACGAGAACTGCCTCATTTATACGTATACACCTGGTGCCACATACATCCGGAAATCTAGCGAGGACTTGTCGAATTCATGCCGCGTACAATCGATGTGGTATTAGGCTCCAGGCGTGGATAAAAACTATTAAGCATCATGATGTAGTCAAAATGCTTTGGTTCATCGTTGTATATGACAACGAAAAAGAAGGGGGTATCAAATGGCTCTGAGCACTATGGGACTTAACTTCTGAGGTCATCAGTCCCCTAGAACTGAGAACTACTTAAACCTAACTAACGTAAGGACATCACGCACATCCATGCCCGAGGCAGGATTCGAACCTGCGACCGTAGCCATCGCGCGGTACCAGACTGTAGCGCCTTGAACCGCTCGGCCACTCCGGCCGGCGTTTGAGATATCGCTTGAAGGAAGAGGTAGCTAACAGAATTAACAAGAGCCCACACTCTCGTGAGTATAATTTTTTGTGATAATTCAATACAAAATCTATAATGAAGAAACAAATCACGCACACAAATTTACCGCAATAGCAAGCGAACTACTTCCGCATAAACGGAACCGTAAAAATTGCATAAATGTATGCGAATAAGTACCTTTAGAGACACACAGCCACACTCCTAATAATGATACCACATTGTCTTGCTAACTTCCAACCTCTCACCATTCAAAATTATTATAATTACCGTTTACGCAGCTTCGTTCACAAATACTCATTTCTAAGACACTGGTAGCCGCATTTTCCTTACTGTCTTTCAAATCGCAGTTTTTGTTAATGTTTTAGCGAACAATGCTTTGAAAAAAGTACTCGTGGGAAAAACCAATGATCTACTATATTAGCATTTTAATTACAACAGTTTCTCAGATTCGTGAACGTCTGTTCAAAAATCCGCTAGTTACATATATGCAATGCGGTTTTTAATTTTGATGTTAAAAACCGCACCACATGCAGCCGATGTGCACTTTCATACATTAAAAATTCCGGGGCATATTAATTTTAATCCTTAAAGCGCTGGCTCTATCGAAAACGATAGTTTCTTGTTTCACATCACTGAATTTCATGTACTATGAATGGTCCATTTTATTTGATCTAATAAGTTCAAAGAATATAAAAATGAACTGCATTGTGCAGAGAAAAGAGCGCATAGAAATAAAATGATGCACTTCATTGCTGAATACAAGAAACAAAATATTATCTGAAAAACTGCTGAAATTCACTTGTCCCAGAATATCTGCAGCATTTGATATTTTTGATTTCAGAGGATTGGTTTCACGTTGCATTATGGATCCTCAATTAGAAGCAAAATTTTATTTCCCTTGTATGTAAATAAAAAAAAAATCGCAAGAAATTTCATCATGTTAAGAGCATACGTCTTTCAAACGTATCTACTGATGTTGCAGACGTAAATCTAGTACAAGTGTGTTTAAACTCTTCAAACTACTCAAAAGAAAAATAATTTGTAGCATGCTCTGCAAATAAGCATGCAAAGGAAATTCAGAACGAGTTTCTTGCGTGGCCATGAAGTTCCTGTTTATTAAATTAGTGCAAGAAGTTGCAGCAAAAATGAAGAATTACGCGGCAAATTGCTGTTACATATTTATCTCTATTTTCTCGGTTGCTGATGAATATGCATCCCTTCTTACCTGGCAGAGAGGAAGAAAAACTTCGCCGATGGAATCATCTCGAGAGAAGCGATCGTAATCAAAGACGTGGAGGTGCAGTACTCTGCTCTGCAGCTTCTGAATGGGAAACCCTGAAAAAATAAGAAAACTCATTTTTACTGTTGCATTCGTTACCGAATCTACCTCGTATCTATTGTATAAACTAGTGTGGTTTGACTCATTTGTCTTTTTATTCTTATAAGGGTATTGTCTTTCTAGAAAACATAAATCTCTGTGCAGCAATAAGGCGAACTGATATTACGTGCAAATACGTCGAACGTTATAAACAATGACTTCCTCTTTACATTACCTAGTTTCGCTGATTCACTGCATGACGACAAGCATTAAAAATGTCACGTATTACAGTGTTTTGGCTCAAATACAATAACAGTAAGTTCTTAAGGATTATTTATAAATACTCATCGAATCTGACGGCTTGTGCATGCACAAAAGGTCATAACTTGAAATACGTTATTCAAGTATAAACTTGAAACGTCTTACAATAACAAAGCGAAATTGGCCACCTATGCATGCATTCAGAAGATCAAACAACGTAATGTTACAGATACATTCCTTAATTCATTATTCTATGATTTTCACGCTGCAATTGTTTAAAGATTTGTAATCGTGGGCATGAAGGAAGTTTACACATGTAAAGTACGAAGTTACAATATGCGGTAAGCAGGACATAACGGTAACTTCTTAACGGTTTGTTGTGCATCGTCTACAATGTTCCTGGATGCATTACAAGTCCCCAACCATTGTCATATGACAGTACGTAATGTACTGAGCAATATTATGAAAAAAATATAGAGATAAAAGAAAAAAAGTTCAACGATGACCACAGAAACATTGTGTTTACCGTGTATCACGAAACTGACAGCAATTTGCGCTGCCTCCGCTGGAACATTACAAGTCAGGGCAATAAGTAGGCTTACAGCTTTTAGAGGAAACCTGCAACAACTAATTCCGTAGTTCCTAATTATTCATATCATCCACAGGCTAGTAAAGAAGTTGCCTTCCGTGGTTCAGTGCATAGGACAATCAACATGCCAATGAGCAATGAACTGCTGGCAATGGTCATAAGAATAGAAAGAACAAAACTAACGAAGAAAATATGAAAAGGATCACCATGCTGTCTTATGGAACAGTCTCGCAAATGATGGCGAACACCTATTTAAAATGGTATTCCAGAGAAACAATGTAGTCGACTGTAACCTTAAACAAGACGTCAGTAAAGCACATAAATAAGTCCGGAGATTATAAAACTCCTTACGCATCCTGTGATGCAAAGTGTGTCAGACAGACACGAAGACCATTTCCGGTCAGTACGATATTTCAGTGCCTACGTTGTTCCGAAATACGAAGCAGTATGCGTGCACGCGTCTACGAAGTAACAGGCACTGCGACGACTATGGCTGTTTTAAAATACATGAAATGTATTCGCACTTGCGAATAAGGATAACCAGCAGCTGTGAGATGGAATGATGACATTGAATATCTGTGCCACACCGGGATACAAACCCGGATTTACTTTACATTCTTCCTTTTCTTATAGTTCTTTATTTGTTATTTATTACGTGATTATATATATTAAATGAGTACAAATGAAAATCCTACACAACTGAATGTTACAAAAAATATTATTCAAAGGAAAAAAAATAACTTTCTAAATTACTCGTGCTAACTCAGCTAAAAGAATCTTTCTTCAAGAAATGGTGCAACTGGATTTTTCTTGCACACTGCCATTGGCGTTTTCCATTTCCGACAATATCGCCTAAAATATCTACAACAGGGTCATCCTGTTATGCCAGTCTGTCAATGAATGCAGCTTTCCATGAATCAGCTAATCTCTTTCCTTCCTCACTGCCTACAGTGCAGTTCAGTTAGGATTCAATGTGATTCTATGCAGAACGTCACACTGAGCCTGGGCCTCACCAATTAGAGCGGGGTTTACGCAAACACAGCGTTAATAATTTCCAAAGACCGTACAACAACTCCGTGGGCGTTCAAGAGCCTTGTGAGCGTTTTGCTGCTACCATCAGTAATCAAGCTTCAATTTCTCCCGTTCGTCGAGGACGTAGACGAAGGTCTTTTCCTTCAACCATGAAAGAGTGTGACATTTTTCGACGGGAAAGTTATACTAACACGGACGCAGGAGATTCAAAGGTTAAACAGGATAGGTGTGATACAGACGCAACAAGATGAAAACTTACGCGTCAGTCGCAGAGCGATGGGCGACGACACTCACGTGCAGAGATGCCCATTGGCATCCAACGGTGGTAGTTAGAGCAAAGTGGGGAGTCCCTGATAGCGTGGAGCCGATGTCTCGTCGCATACTTTTTGTTGGTTGAAAGAAAGTGGTTGTGGATCGTTTTCCACACTCGTTGCCAATCGACTGTTGCGTGCTTGATTACTAGCACTTTATTCTCCGCGGAATGGTAGTGTAAAGATCCTTGCCTTCAGCAGCTGCGTTGTGGGGATCTCGGGGATCACATAGCTGTATTCTAAAATGAATGTCGATAAGTGGAATAGCTGTGTCGCGACGTGCGTGACCATCACAGGCTGGACGTGGGACACCAGCATCAGGACCTCAAACAGACGACCTGTGAAGTAAACGTGTTAACTAGTCCATCTTTTCCACATAATGCTCATAAAAACGGCAGTGGCCTTGCCCGGACGGTAACCAGTCCCAGGCACCATCGTACAGGAGAAGAGAGAGAGAGTGTGACGGCGTGCTTTAAATGCCTGTCCTGTGGGTAGGAAATAATCGAAGACCATCTGAGGTCGGCAATATATCACTGCGATCTATCACCTGTGCCGCATGATTCAGTGTTTATGCCACGTACAGGTTCAGGTATTCCACACATTGCAGGCTCTGGCGCATCATCACGCGCACAAACTTTATTAAGCATCGATAGTTTGCTGAGTCCATTCTGGGCTCATGCTTCGTAAACGTGACTCCAAAATATCTCAGTTCAGTAATTCGCGGTAGTGGGGCGACAGCGCCTTCCCCGAGACCGTGTCCGATATCCAGCGCCGCCGACATCTTGATGTCCAGAAGACTGCCCACAGCCTGTCAATATCGTTCGATCCGTTTTATTACGCTGCGGACTTCATCAATGGAACGAATCAGCAATGGCAGGTCGTCGGCATATGATCTGCTCAGAAGGTGATGTCCCGCTGAGTGATGCCAAATAGACTGTGGTTGAGACCCCAAGAAGTGTCTCGAGCGCGACTGCATTAAATTTGGTAGAAAGTCGGAAATCTTGTCGTACACACCTCTAAAGAGTTATTTGGCCTACCGTTGGGCCGTTGACCTGGACCTGAGAGTTCGCTGCTGCCAGAAAGTGCCCCAGGTGTCGATGAGCCTCGCCGGTTATCCCGTACGGACCACCACCTGTAGGACGACGTTATTGTGCATTCATTCGAAGGCCCGATTGAAATCGATGGAGGGGATCACTACTCTCAGATGGCACGCCGAGGCGATCAATGTTAAGTCCCTACCGCCACCTACGGTTCTTTGTGCGTCGGCATCTCTCCTCTGTGATATCTGCTATGCGGCGAGGGTCATTGGAAAAGTGCAACCTGCCAGAAGCCTGGCGAAGATCTCGTTTTCTGCGTTAAGCAATGTAAGTTGCAGATACACATTGCCCGATTGCCCTCCCGCTGACCTGTGTAGTGGTGTGAGAAGTTCTTCGACTAAAGTAGGTGATATAGTGTTGTCTGTGGCATGACTTCTCGGAACACTGTAACCCAGCGAGGTATCATAACTTCACAGAAGTTCCAATAAAATTCCGTTGGTAATCCATCGCACCCTGGTGAGTTACTGATCGCACTTTTGCCCAAGGCGTCCCCGATTTCCTCCTACAAGTATTCCTACTTTCATGCCGTCGCTGTTGCCGCGTCGATAGTGCGTGTCACCCGTCGTGAGGCTTCCGCAGTGGCCTCGTCATCAACGGCTCTCTTCTGTTAAAGATGACGAAAATGATCCCCCACGATTTGCAGTGTGGATGCTCCTGTGGTACAGGTGCGACTATCACGCATTGTAAGGGGTGTGATTAACTGTCGGTGGTGTCGGCACATGTCTGCCAATGGTGGGTATCTCTACGGCCATTCGGTCGTGTCCTCGCGAGCGGACTATGGCTCCTTCTAATCAGTGCTTTGTCAACAGTAGTATGTGAGCCTTGATTCGGTGTCGTTTTCGCTGTCTGTCCAGTTATGGGGGTGGAGCGTCAAGGTCCTTGAGCACCACGAAGTAAAAGTCCAGGGTCTTCTATTGCCAAGCAGCTCGCCCTTTCCAAACTGCACAAGCGTCTTGCCGATTGCCAGTTTGGTGCATTTGAGCCAAAACGCAAAAGTCAAGTGGTATCGTTGACAGTTGGCCCTCTTTGCGGCGACTTCCCGATGGCAGGCGGTCCTGGAGGTGTGTTAGCGTTCATCATCCAAAGGCCATTACACTCCAGGCTTGTAGAGGGTGGAGATGCATGGGAAGATATAGCCACTACCATGAAAGAAGACGAGAGCCTACCGTTCGGCGACCACCACTCCCTGTGCAAGACTTTGTGACAGTCGGCTCGCCGAATGACTGGTAAGATGCGTGAGCCCAGAGTTGTCGCCGTGTATCTTTTTCCACATGTTGCATAAGTGAAGGGCGTGAATCATCCTTCCCAGTTCCGGACAAGGCGTGATGTGCGGGTTTTGTCCTTCCAATTAAAATCGCCGGTGAAGACGCTGTGTTCACACCGTCCTAGGGAAAGGGGAGCGATGTCAGAAGAGTGGAAACCGTCCCAGTGACGAAGTCTGGTGGTACCAGACGCTGCAAAAGCATTAATGAATCCTTTTTTGAGTGTCGTGACGGCTAACTGTCGAGCGGAGGAGTGGTATGTGATGCCGATGCCTTCGATACCGTTACGCGCTAAACTTGCCGCCTCGGTGTCTGTGGGACCACATGACTTCACGTACCTTGTGTAACCATACAAGTTCAGGAGTGCGTTCTTTTGCAATTCAGGCAGGAACACAACGTCTGTCACTGTGGCTCGTATTGTTTTTCTTAGTAGCTGGGTCTTGGCCGGTGGGCTAATCATGTTGATACTCATCATGACCAAGTGGTGAGTCTGGCGATGCGGTGATTGGGCAGGGTTATCCATGTTGATGGTGGAGAGCACTATCGACTGCGGCCCTCCAGGCGTCGTTTAGACCTCAATGGGCCCTCGACCAGGGTTCTGTCCAGTCTTGATGCCCTCGGCCCATGACTGGTCGTGGAAGTCTGTGGACGTTCCATTAGGTTGTGGTGGTTTATAGGAAAGGTCCGAGCATCCTCGCGGCCTGCGCTGGACACTTCCTGTTGATCATTGTTCGCCGCCCAGCCGTCTGTTCAGCTGAGTGGAGTCAGTGGCAATGGTGCCAACAGCCTCATGCTCTGCATCCTGCAGAATCCGTTTCTCTTCCTGCTGCTAGCGGGAGCTGTCGTGTTCCGACACGGCCCTTAACCGTCGCTTTCGGCTTTTCGGTAAACGCTGTTTTTGTGCTTGGCCCTCGTGTCGGTCGATGACATTGACTCACGTCTTGCTGCCACAAAGGTAGGATAAGGGTATCGAATGTCGTTCAGCTGTCGGCAGCGCCTATAGTGTTCGGCGATATAGACAGCGTTGTATGAAGTTCTGCCACTGTCCTGGCTCACTAATTGGCCGGGCGTTGGTACGCGGAGGGTTGTTCCGGTACTGTAACATGGGTGTGTTGTGCCTGGACAGACGGAGGTGTGGTGAGAGTCACCTCGTAAGCTAGTGGCAGGATTGTCGGCGTCGGTGGAGGTGCCGCGTTGCCGCGTCCGGCGGTGGAAGATGTATGATCCGACGCTGGAACCACTCGGAACATACGTGACCTTCTATACCACATCCGGAACACGTCTTAGGCTTGCCGTCAGAAATGACTATGGCCCGACGGCATCGTACTTGGAGGTATGATGGAACGTCGAAGCTCAATGCACACCTGGCGTACTCCATCGAGTATTGGTTACAGTCTTAAATTGCGTCTCCGACACATGTTCTTGTACTGTGCCGTATAGAGGGAGCCCTGCCATCACGTCTGCCACCGGGAGTTCGAATGATACTTCAAATATTCGAATAGTCAACAGTACCAGTAGACGCTGCCTAAATTCTCGTCTGCGTGGCTGAAGCGCAGTCCTGGCTTCGTCTTTGAAGAGACACTGTCGCATGTAGCGTCGTTAATCAGGTGCACATAGATCGTGTTTCTTACGATCGAAAAGTGGATGCCGACGATGTCGGCAGCCGAGATCTTGGCCTCTTTCTTTAAATAGTGCTCGTCATCGAGTGATTTTGGTCTATCAAAGTCGTTTAAATATGACACGTCAGCTGTTTCGAATCACTATACGAGGAGGCATTTCCTTTAATAGAACAGAAAACGACTTTGAAATCTTCCACGCGGCTTGCTGCAAGAATTGGAGATCATCCCTCTTGAAAAGCAACATGGAATTACTCTGAATACGCAAGGTAATGATAACGGAATGAGGTATCTTAATACCTCTGTAGAAATATTTTAAGGCAGATACACAATTATAAATTTTCAATGTCTGTTCCACGAAGTACCAAGCTCACGACTGTAGACTTAGGAAATGAGGAAAATACAGGCAACCGATAGAACAGAATTACGGTTGAGCCAACAGCTGTGCTCATCCTTTTAGTACCGCGGACATGGCACTTCACAACAACCCCTGGAACTCAAAATAAGCGTCAACTTGACAACGGGAGCCCAAAGCATACCACAGGACACCGCCTGGTGCAGAGTTTGGTGTGTGATGGGAGACAGAAGGGATACCGACAAAATTCGTCGATTTAAATGTAGGACGAGGACGTACAGTACATTGTGTTTTTATTCTAATTTATTTTGTGGATACCGCAGTTGGTACACTTTTTAGCGTTTTAACCCCATGAGCTGAATTTTACAACCTGACGATGAGAGCATTGTCTCTTGAAACCCGTTGTTGAAACATTACAGTAGAATGCTAGCGGTTATAACTTTAAACACGCAACTATCGGTACCTTATGTCCCTTATGGACTTAAACGTATATGAGTATACACACAAATATGTTAAATGAAACTCTTCTAGCTGACAGAAGGCCAAGGGACGAACCCTTCAGCCTTCTTATCGAATCACGTCTCACAAAAGCCATAGTACACTGACGTAAATAGAAATCGTAACAACAAGTGACATAAATGGATGCTAGTACGCGTGTTTGTACACCTGAAAGGTGATGTCTACTCAGATTCCGCACCAGTCGCATAAGAGTGGCGCTGGTAGCGCAAGTATGACGATGCAAATCAGGTTCGCTTTGAATATACACTGTGAGCGTTAGTTGCCGTTTACAATGGACGTGTCGAGTTGATGTTAGTCAAGAATACCTTCAAGACGACATTGAATCCATTATCAATACTTCTTTGAGTTTGAATAAGGTCTTGTTATAGGAGTACAAGCTGAATGTTTGAATGTTCCTTCTCCGATACTGTAGAAACACCTGACAGGAATGTAGCCATGTTAGTCACGGGAATCTGTGGGAGGAAGAACACCAGGATCCAGACGGCCATGTGGCGCTTAGTGCTACTGTGAGTAAGCTTCATGCAGTGCGTCCGGTTAGCCGAACGGTCTAACGCGCGGCTTTCGGGAGCGGGAAGGAGCGCCTGGTCCCTGACACGAACCCGCCTGGCGGACTTGTGTCGAGGTCCGGTGAACCGGCCAGTATCTGGA
Organism: Schistocerca piceifrons; assembly: GCF_021461385.2. NCBI lineage: Eukaryota > Metazoa > Arthropoda > Insecta > Orthoptera > Acrididae > Schistocerca > Schistocerca piceifrons. Next base: position 366,162,614 of record NC_060145.1, on the reverse strand, counting down.
TGGTTTATACTCGTTTTTCCTTCTGCCTCGGCGAATGCGGGCTAGTTCTCTTTATTCCGCCTCAACTACACTATGTCGGCGATTGCTTCGCAAACAAGTTCTCCACGTACGCATACTCCACCACTACTCTACCAAACAAACATGCGGGTTACACTCGTCCGGTGTGAGCCGTTCCCTGGCGGGGTCCACCGGGGGCCGAACCGCACAGTAACTCTGGGTTCGGTGTGGGGCGGCGGAGGGGTGAAGTGTACTGCTGCAGTCGTCGTGGGACTGTGGACCACTGCGGCTGCGGAGGGGACGGAGCCTCTCCGTCGTTTCTAGGTCCCCAGTTAACATACAACATACAACAAGCTTCATGAATAAACCAAGTAATGGTAGAAGGGAACAAGTTTTTTATTTCAATTACTTTTTCAATGTGTCACACTTCCTTGTCCTCTCTTATCCTTTCCAATATGTATGAGGGCATGTTGTGTGAATGTATTGGGTTTACAAAGTTGAAGGGCTGTTTGAAAGAGAAACTAGGGAAGCTACACACAGTAATTGCTTTAGACACTCTGGAAAGATCCGTTCTGAGGATTGTAGAGGTCGGAGGTTGGCCTTCAGTCAATAGCAATGTCACAGTTCGAACAACGGGCGGGGTGGTCGGTGGGTAGCGTGGCGGGGAGACGGTAGCCGAGACGTGCTAAGGAGACGAATCAGGGTGGAGACGCTCCGTCTGGAAGGTGGTAGGATGTGAAATGCAATATATCACAGTAGATACAGTTCGATATCCTACTTCCGTTCTTTGGTCCGTCTTAAGAGCACACTTGCAAATTGTGTGCTTAAGCATCTCTGTGGATAGCTTCCCATCTATGTGCGCTTTTGCATTAATTCATCTAGTAGCGACATTTCGTGTAGTGCTTCGCGGTGTGCTTCAGCTTCGCGACGCATGTAACGGTTGTGCCCTTGTGCGTGATAATGAATTTCCTTCAGCCTCCCTGTAGGGTGACCGTTGATAGGTTGATAATACGAAACAATTAGCTATTTCACTTCTTGTCAGCACCAATAATAGTATGCACCAGTGACTCAAGATTATGTTCAATTATAACATCTAAATTTGTAATAAAATTTCAGTCACCTAAAGAAAACAGAGTCGGAATTTTCAGACAATTTCCTGTCCTCTCCCAAAGCTGAGATTCATAATTATGAGAGTAAGAACCCCATTTATTATCTTAGTAAACAATGCCAAATCAACTGACATGTCTCTCTCTTGATAATCCAATATGGGTGTAGGCCTGAAACAATGTTAGCGGGATCGCCCCCATTACTGGGTGCGTTGGTTTCGTGTGAGTGTCTTGTTATCCGTTGTGTGCACTAGGGTTTTATCAATAATTAAAATCTGGGTCGTAACCACACGAAATATTATCACGCACATTCAACCACAGCATCCAGAAGGGATAGCACAGGCCAGCAGCGCAAAGAGGAAAGACGGTTACTGCGCAGCAGTAATGAAATGGTAGACCATGGTGTTCGTCGTATGGTTCTGGCGCATTGTTCTGCATCTGCAGCACAGATCTGAGCAGCAGCTGGCACAACACTGACACAACGAAATGTCACAAATCAGTTAACTCAAGGGCACCTACGAGCCAGACGCCCTGTAGCTTGCATTCAACTGACTCATAACAATGACCATTTGCGATTTCAGTCGCGTCAAGCGAAAGCTCTGTGGAGGTCTGGGTGGAGATACATTGTTTTTATTTCTATGACAACCGGTTCCGCAGCGGTACCAGTGATGGCCATGAGTTGGTTAGAAAGATGCCAGATGAGCACTTCCAACCCACGTGTTTGCGGCCTAGACACACGGGAATTACACCTGCAGCCATGACCTGCGATGCAGTTTCATATGACAGCAGCAGCAGTCTCGTGCTTTCTCAAGCACACAGGCTGCAAATTTGTACGTCAACCATGCGATTCGACCTGTTGTTCTGTCATTCATGAACAATATACCAGGGGAGTGTTTCCTAATAGGATAACGTTCGTCCACATACCACTGTAGTAACTCAACATGCTCTACAGTGTGTCGACATGTTTCGTTGGCCTGCTCGCTCAACAGATCGGTCTCCAATCGAGCACATATGGGACATCATCAGAAGATAACTCTTGCGTCGTCCACAAACAGCGTTAACCGCCCTTTTATTGAGCGAAGAAGGACAACACACATGGGACTCCTTCCCACAAACTGACATCCGGTACCTCACGACACAACACATTCACGTTTTCTTGCTCCCATTCAACATTCCATCGGTTACATCGGTTTTTAATGTACCAGCGTTTCAGATTTGCAATGACTTCTCTCGCTTTTAAATTAACCTGTGATCTTGCAATATGTATCACTTAAATATGTTACACTGTGTATTCCCGAAATTTATTACTCTGCATTAATTATTTTTTGTTGTTGCTATTTATTTCGTCAGTGTATTTGTAGTCATACGTAAAGGCTGTCAGTGACACAAAATGTAATATAAAAAACAATGACATAAACAGAAACTTAAACTGAGAGTAGCAAGGCAAGAGTAAAAATTCTGAACTGCAAAGTCTGGAGTACTAGAAGAAGCCTCAGCGATCATGGATGCACTTTCCTGGCTGTTGTCAGCTTTCCCGAACTTTAAACCGGCGATCTACACATTACGTGCTGAGGCGTAGCTATAGTTGTATCCTAGTCATGGTTTAATCATCCTTTAACCACTTTTCATGCATGGGGACAATAACAGCACGCTAACAGTCTATCAGATTCGCAGTTTACATGGTGCTTGTTCCTTATCACCTTGCCATAACTTTCTGAACTTTAAGAGAATTACATAGATCGGTGGCTATCACTTTTCCAGTACATATCGTCAGTAGAAACATTTGTCATTCCTCGCTGCCCCGCTTATATATTTTACATATGCATCATGTGCCCGCATAAGGGAGTGTAATGCGAAGAAGCAACAGCACGTCTGCAGAATACTCAACGTCTCTGTACAGTTTTATGGACAGTGGCCACAAGTGGAAAAATTCTGCCATTGTTGGGACGCGAGTGATCATAATACATAACCAGAAACAACAGAACCTCTTCTGAAAACAGGAAAACTTGCTGAGTTGATCCAACTGCTTTTACATTATTCTGCAAAGCTTTCGGTAAGCAGTCTTCGAGGCAGAGAGATTGTGTAGGTTCGATCAATATTTCCGGCAGAGGAGTGGAACAAGAAACGCAATCAATTGAGATAAGTGCAGGAAAAGAACTAGTGCTATTGAATTTAAGTTGCCAACAATAATAAAAATGTTTAAGGGGAGTTGGAACGCCCTATCCCGACAACGTTAAATTTAGTGACTTGGCTTCCCTGTATTTCTGGAACAACTGTAGCCGCTGACATGAAACTTTAACAGGACATTAAACTGTATGTCCTGTGTCTATTTAACTACAATAATTACATTTTATACACTGCTTTTGGAAATACAGTTTTTTTTTACTACACGGTTGAAATGTTGTGTGCTTTTTTGTATGTTACAATAAATAATTTCAATTACATATAACATGATGTTCTTCTTTTAATTCAATAGACACAGGATACGTATGTTATTACTCCGTGAAAGTCTGAATACTTTACTCGATGTGGTTTCTGAGATTTAGGGAAAAATGTAACAGTAAATATAAATTATCAGGAACGACTTCTAAAGTTTCAAAAGACTGTAACGCACGTAATATATGCCTAATTTTTAATTTTTAGTCAATCAGAAGCACTCTTCACCACACTGTATATCATACTCTTGATCTTTTTCCAGGTTTTTTCTTCTTTTCTTCTTTCTGGACTCCTGAGTGGCCAACTGTGCTGCATACTCTGCTTTATCAATGTGAACCTTGTCAATCCGTTCAAGTTATCTGGTGCAGTTTGCTCCAGGACTAATTCCCATATGCTGCGGCACTTTCACCCTACCAATGTTGTCATCTATAAAAGCAATAACAGCATCACTGACCCCCCACTTAAGTGTCTTCATTCCAAGACAAACATTTTTGGGTGAGCGAGTCTATACAAGATAATTCAACGAATCATTGGGATTTTGAGTCTGACATACAGTCACTTCTTCAGTAATTCAGGATTTGCCAGGTCTCTGTAAATAGGTTTTAAGATATCCATGACTGCTGCTGGGGTGGAATGTTTATTGCTGTATCAAATGTTTGAGCACTGGGAATTGAGGTAATTGCACCATGAATCAGGTCCAGAAAGGCAAAGATGGTGTACTGGTTTCTCATCAGTTGACAGTCTGTGGAAGAAGGTAGCCCATACCGCCTGCTTCGTTTCAACAGATCCTCAGTATTATTTCTAATGGCCATTCCAAAATACTGCTGTAGTTCATCAATCAATTTGACTGTCAGCCTGTCTCATGGTTTTACCATCAGAACGTTTCTTGTCTCTCAAACTTTGTTTCAACTTCCTCAACCTGGTGGCCATCCTCTTCTAGACATGACCAATACAAACACAGCAATCCACAGCATTCGATATATAAATATTACCTGTTTTTTTTAGTTCTTGAAGTAACGAACTTAAAATTTTTAACATTTTGAACCTGTGTAGATTATATTTAAAAAATAAAATAAAATACTTCCGACGTGAGTTTGTAAGTATTCGAAAACCGCAAATTTTACAATGAGATAAAATCTGAAAATGTAAAAAAATTTTTTCCATTCTAATTCCCCTTCAAAAGACGGTGAACCACTTTGTGAAACGATTTGTCTAAAGGAAAGAAACACTATAGGTTTGACAAACATCTGACGCACTTCATTTGCTGTACATAGCTTTGAACATCATTCAATGATGCGTCAAATGAATCTGGAATATATTTTATACTTTACTTCTTGACAAATCAATTCAGAAAACCTTTCACCGATTATTTTTTCAATAATATTTTTCCTTTCAAGTTTTCCTTCAAGAAGCATAAAATATATTTAACTACCCATTCTACTATTATTAAGGCCATATAGATCAAGAAAAATCATGGAAGTTTCATTTTATGCTGGGTTTTATATTTTCGACAAAGAGGTGATTTAACTAGCAGCAGCTGGTCATGAAATATCTCAGTTTTCCCTAAGATCACCTATCAAGTTTTTCTTAATAGCTGTGATTACTTTCACACTGTTAAATATTTTATTGCAAAAAATAAACATCACACTCGTCAATTTGGTACCTTGTTTGTCTTTCACCTCTCTTAGTTTCGCTACGACAATTCGGACAGAAATGTTCCTTTAAGTCACCAAATATTTCTTTACTACTTTTATTGCTTTAAAACGATTAAAAATTTCTGTGGTAAGATAAGGATTGCTGCTATAGTAGCTTAATGTTTTTATTGTGATGGATCCATTTCGGCTAGAGTGCTATCTTTAGACCATATGCGAAATTTACATAATATTTTTGTATTATTTTAGTGTTGGGCAATCGTATTTCACAATATACATGTTGGATACTTACGTCCATACGTCATCGGTGGTCACTGTCACCCTGTATTGTATTACAACGTGGTTAATATTTAGGACTCTTATGCTAAAAGCCGTTTTTTAGTTCTCGATGTCCTTTCTTGTAATTTTTTTTATAATTTTATGTTTTACCGTTAAATTTTACAGACTGACATTTAAGATACTTGGCCGAAGATTCTATATGGTTACACTAGCTATGTTGTGGTGAAGTTACTATTTTGTGCTGTATGTATGATCTTTGTTACCGATTTACTTGCGAGTCGTTGTTTGTGTCTATCCGTTGTTTGGTTAGGAATTGAATGAAATTTTGTACAAAATGTTTATGTTTTAAATACCTTAGTTCATTCAGAATATTACCAGGGCGTTGTATTGCGTGTATTTAGATTTCTATCTCTTCAAGTACGTTCGTTGTTAAACCTTCTGCTAACATGCATAAAATTTTCATTGCTATCTCCATTCGTTCTGGATTGTTGTCGTCGCTGTTTATGTGGCTGAAGAATGTAGATGCTCGTGTGTCCTCGAAATCTTATGATGAAGTTACGCGCTAAACGTTTAACGATAAATGGACTTTAAGAGGTAGAAATATATATCCACACAATACAGCGTCCTGACGACATTTTAAATGAACATATGGATTTAAAACACTTCCGAATCAAAGATAACGGACAAACACAAACAACTACCCACAGACAAATCGATTACAAAATCATACATATTGCCAAAAATAATAACATCAACATACTATTGCTGCTGTAACCATATAGCATTTTTGGTCAACAGGCATACCTGTCAATCTGTAAAATGTAACTATAAAATGTTAAATTACAAAAATTACAGGAAAGGACTGTCTATAACAGCAGAAAATTACAAATCAGCTTATACCACGAATGTCCTAAAGCTACACCACGTTGTAATACAATACAGAGTAACAGCGACCACCGGTGATGTATGTACATAAGTTTCAAATATGTATATCCAGAAATACAATTAACCAACATTATAAAACAATAAAATTATTACGTAGCTTTTGCAGATGGTCTGGAAATAGCAATATAACCGAAATGGATCCATTACAATCACAAGATTGAACTACTACAACAGCAATCGGGATTTTATCACATAACGTCTCTTATAGATAGCTATCTTCAACGCTGCGGTCCCGTTGGACCATAAATTAAGCTTTTTTATTTTTTTAACTTTTTTAACGAGACGTCACACTGCTTAGTTTGCAGCTCCATTCGTCGTTTTCCTGTTTTAGCTTGGGTATCAAATTTCGAACGGAAGTCCAGTGTGTAATTTCTCCTCAATTCACTAACTTTTACTTAACTACCCTTATTACTTTCAGGAAATTAAATCTTTCTTTGTAAAATTAGTCCCCACGATGGTAAATTTGATATCTCATTTATCAATTCCGAGCTCTTTCTTTGGGTATTAATTTTCTTAAAATATCCATCGTGCGATTTCTAAGGAGTGTTGTTTTCGTTCCACTGAAGATTTTGGCCAAAAAGGAAATCCTGATTAACATCTCGCCAGACTTGAAATTAATGTAAATATTTGTGACAGTATTTTTGTTCCGTCGTTACAGCTACAGGAACATGCATGTTTGTATCGCCAGGTGAGTTTCGCTTGATTGAGGGAAAGCGTCATTAGGGGTGGTAATTTCTGCTTGGCTTTCCGCCCATATTAGGAATTGCCGTCTGTTACCATGTCTTTGGTTTCTTACTTCGTAGAATTAAGCATTTTTTGTGTTTTACACAGCACCCTTTTTCGACAGCCAGTGTTTAAAGACGTGGAGATGCAATAGCGTTAAAGAAGGACGGACTTTTGGTAGATAAATCAGAAGTATTTGTACGGGTGCTATGGATGCTGAAACTGTAATATTCTCTCGCAGAAGAGCAGCATTCACCCCCACAATGCAGTGCACTACGAATGAAACATTTACTCTTCTTTAAAAACACTACTATGATTGGGACACTTTCTGTCACATTCAGATTCAGAATGCTGCCAAACAACTTGCTCAAACGCAAAAGGATTTGGTGATTATTATACGAAATTATACTTCAGTGTAAGTATCTGCTCGACAGAGGCTAACTGCCTTCTGCCGCTAAAGTGACGCCCTTCTGCCTCGCGTCACTTCTCGTTCGGAAGTGGAGGGAGCTACGTAGGGTTTTAGAGGGCTAGAAATAGCAGGCCAACCAGCTGGTCTCCGTGGCAAGTGGTCTACGTGTCGTTGTTTCGGTGGCAAGAGTCTACGTGTCGTTGCGCACAGGTGGCGCACGGGCGGCTCGTTAGCGACGCTCTCTTGTTAACAGCGCAGCACTCGGCTGGCTTTTTCGGGCACAGGCTCGTGGCTGCGTGAGAGATGTCTCCCTGCGTACTTACTGCCGGCCGGAGACGCTCTGGCCCCGTTCCCCCGGCTCTTCTGTTATTCCTGTGCCCCGTGTGCTTAACGCACCTCAAGTATTAAGGTGTCACGGGCAAACTAAATGGCTACAACGGCGTAGTACAGTTCTGTTGTTGTGATAGGATAGTTTCGTTCTCTCACATTTTCTGCGACGACTGAGGTAACGCATGATCAGGTTGGGGTTGGTTTGTTTGGGGGAAGAGTCCAAACTGCGAGGTCATCAGTCTCATCGGATTTGGGAAGGATGGGGAAGTAAGTCGGCCGTGCCCTTTCAAAGGAACCATCCTGGCATTTGCCTGGAGCGATTTAGAGAAATCACGGAAAACGTAAATCAGGATGGCCGGACGCGGGACTGAACCGTCGTCCTCCCGAATGCATGAATCAGGTATTAGTCTAGAGGTAACTGTGTCATAGAGGTAGGACCCTGCAGGTAGGCACTCAACATCCCGGTCCGTTGCTCTGTCAGTGTACCAAGTGGCGTATCAGTTTTGGCCAGAAAAATCAATCTGACGGTGGGCACTGGTTATGTCTCCCGGAGGTATTGTGAACATGTGGGCACTGGACGCACTTAGGAAAGTAATAAGCGAGCGAATACGTACGAGGAAGCGTTATAATGAAAATGAGGGCATCAAATCCATTGACGTAAGGGACTCTGACAAAGGACAGATTTTTATATCCCAGTGGATCGGAAACGTATGAGCGTATTTGGAAAGTGACTGAAGGGCGCTGGAACCACGAGTACGGCTCAAGGTGCTGAATGTCTACACCTGATCACTGACTCTGGACGTCAGAGGTTTTCCCGCTCTGTAAAGAAGGATAGGTGGTTATCTGTGGCACTTGTAACGGCAGACTACAATGCTGATGCACACGTGTTTCGGAGCACACCATTCAGCAAACATTATTGACGTAGAACTGCACAGAATATGACCGGAGTGTTGTCATGTTGACCTAACGAAATCGTCAGTAACGACTGCAGTGGGCTCAGGATCATCGAGATTGGACGATAGATTAATGGAAACTTGTCGTCGGGTCGAAAGAATCTCGTTTCTTCTTACATCTGGTCAACGACCATGTCAAGATATGCCGTCATCCAGGTGAACGTCAACTGGAAACTTGCACTGCGCTACGGACGCAGGCAGGTGGAGGGCATCCATTTGCGGCTCTATGACACGAATGGTAGTAATCCACGTTGTGTACTACGTCAACATCTGCATTCCTACTTGCACGACGTCTTCATCGTCGGTGAAGTCGTCTTACAGCAGGATAACTTTCCGTGTGTCAAGACCAGGAAAGAGCTACTGTGGTTTGAGAAGCATGATACTGGTTGCAAGTATATAAATAAAAATTTTTGCATCACCGTAATGATTAGAACAGTCCACGTTTCTCAACTTTATTTGCCTATTGAAAGGCGCCTCGTGGAACCACTTGCGACGAGTATGGCAGATAAAAAATGACTGGCGTTATAAGTGTATTTCAGTAGTTTTCACTCTCTCCCAATTCGTGCAACTGAGAGGTAGAACAATTGTAAGGCATTTCACTAACAAAGTATTTGGAAGTAGGCTAATCCGCATTCAAGCTTCCACATTTAGGTTTTCGGTTTATTTTACCAAATAAAATTAAGGCAAATGCCGAGTTGGTTCCTTTGAATATGACGCGTCTTGTATCCTTACCGGTGCGCATTCAATCCAAACCCCGTCTTTAACAACTTAACGTGACAGTACAGCAAATAGCAAATTTCGCACTCTTCAGTCTGTCAGTTTGTCTCGCCGGTGCATTTCAAGCTTTGCGATGGACGCAAGAGAGGTTGTCAGCGGAGAAAGTTGTCCACCGAACTGATTTACACCTCAGCCATGACAGTTGACAATTCACCTGATATCGTAAGACATAAGACTTTGATTGTCTGCCTCGTAGAGTCGCCAAGTATCAACAGAGCTGTGCGCTGATTATTTCGAATCAAGGTTGAACAACTGGTTTGGCCCACACTCGTACGCAACAGTGCAAATAGGACAGGATCTATTTGGCCTCAAGGCATCCGTTAATAACAACAGTCCCGTGTTCCGTGAAGGGCGTCAACAGAGGAACGCCTGGAGTAGAAAGTGGATCAGTGGCACTGGGGTCTACAGGATTTGAATGACTTTCGGGTGATCGTCGTAGAAGACTGTGGAGACACCTAAGTAATCTTGACCTGTCATGAAAGTATTTTGATTTTTATTGAATTCTGCTTCAGTCATCCAACATAATGTCATAAGAGCCTTTCCTGAGTCTTTACTTTTCCTGAAGTTAAACTGACCTAATTATAACTGGTCTTTAATTTTATGCTTCATTATCTTTTTCCGGTCGCCAACTAGGCTACGTTAATTCTCAAGACGACTATACTATATCTCTTTTTTTTAAATTATTTATAGGTTTGAGATATACGCACGTCTTATTTGATCAACCGTTGTGGAAGCAATGGAATAAAGAATTTCAAATTTGAAAGATCGCAAAAGCTTGAAATTTAGTGCGGATTTCAATTCGAGATGCCTTTAATAGTTTCCTCAACGGAACTGTCTCGAAATCAGGCAGAGATTCTGGTTGTGCGTAACATAATCCAGCAACAAGGCACAAGCAAAACGTTCGCTGCACGACAGCATTGCTAATGATAGTACCACTAAGGAAGAGTTAATAAACACGTTTTTCGAAAATTCCTTGAGCAAAGAAAATGAAATAAATGTTCCGGAATTCTAATCAAATACTGCTGCCAACATGAGTTACTTAGAAATAGTATCCTTGGAGTAGCGAAGCAGTTTAAGGGGACATTGTACGAGGAATTCGTTGAAATTTGACATTTTCTATTTTCTACTCCTTTCCTGAACATTGTGGTATATAATACATTAAAATCAAACAATTGTGAGACATTCAAATAATATTTTGAACGTTGACGTGTGACTGGCAAGCACTGGGCTGCTGTGACACTGACAAAGACACAGACTATGAGCCAGGGCAATTCTAGTGCATGATAGACGCAGAAATGTAAGTCTGTATAAGAACTTGTAATAAAAAAAAAGTTTTTAGCCTCAATATCTCTGAACTATATGTTCTGCAATAAATGACTCGTTTTCTGAAACAGTTCTGATGGTAGGGACATGAAGTTTTCACAGCACGTCAAGTGTAAGATTCAACACATATGGAACTAGAATAATTAAAATATCCTGAGTTGTTTTGTTTTTATGTTTATTGATTTACAAAATTCTGTCAAGAATTTGACTGTTTGAAAAAAAAAATAACATACCCCACAATACAATGTTATTAATAAATCTAGTTCAGTGTAGCTAGAAAGGTAGATTAAATAACTACGGAAAATTGTAACTTGGTGTCTTAAAGAGTTTCCAAGATGATGGTTCACAAAATTCGATAACTTAACACTGTGCGGCATAGGACGTACAATGTCCCCTAAAATCACTTAATAAAAGCAAGTTCTCCAGTCCGTATTGTATACTAATTAGGTACATTTCAGAGTATGCTAACACAATAGCTCCATGCTTAACAATAACACACAGCCACGTGCTCAACGAAACATCCTTACTTAAAGATGGAAACTTGCACGGGTGACATCAATACTCAAGGAAGTAAATAGGAATAATCCACTGAATCACAGACTCATTTCACTAACGTCGATTGGCCGTGGGATTTTGGAACATATACTCTGTTGGAACATTATGAATTGTTATAAACTGTCAGCACGGATTCAGGAAATATCGTCTTTGTGGAATTAAACCAGCTCTTTATTCCCTGGAAGTAATGAACATTGTCGACAGAGGACAGCAAATTGATTGCATGTTTCTACATTTCCATGAGTCTTTTTGACACCGTTCCTCACAAGCGACTACACGAGTGTCTACGGAGTAGCGTCTCGTGTCAGAAAGGTCCGAGTTCGTTGTAACTGACGGAAAGTCATCGAGTAAAACGAAAGTAGTATCAGGCCCTCTTTGATTCTTCATACGTATAGACAACTTAGGACACAATCTGAACAGTCTTCTAAGGTTGGTTGTAGATGATGCAGTTATTTACCGCCTTCTAAAACCGTCACATGATCAAAACTAGTTGCAATATAATTTAGACGAGGAATCTGTATAATTCGAAAAGCGGCTGTTCATCCAAATTGATGAAAAATGCGAAGTCATCTACTTGAGTACTAAAAGCAATCCACCAGATTTCAGTTACACGGTAAGTCATTCAAATCTAAACGCTGTGAATTCAGCTAAATACTTAGGGATTACAGTTACGAGTAACTTAAACTAGATGGTGACATACATTGTTTTGTGGGGAAATTCGAACGAAAGATTGCTATTTATTGGTGGAACACTTACAAGATGCAACAGGTCCACTAAAGAGATTGCCTACGCTACGCTTGCACGTTCTCTTATGGAGTATTGCTGTTTTGTATGCGTCCTGCATCAGGTAGAACTGACGGAGGACAATAAAAAAAAGAAAATTAAACAAGGGCAGCTACTTTTGTGTTATCGAGAAATACTGAAGTGATTGTCACGGACATAATACTCGATCTGAGGTGTTAGTCGTTAAAACAGAGGTATTTTTCATAGCCAGAGGATAATTTTACGAAATTTCAATCACATGTTTTCTCCTCCGATTGCTAAATTACTTCGTTGGCTCCCATATCCATAGGAAGAAATGATACGTATAGTAAAATAAGCGATATAAGAGCTCCCTCGGAGATATTTAAGCTTTCGTTTTTTCCGCCCGCTGTTAGATAGTGGATCGGTAGAGAAATATCTTGAAGGTGATTCGATGGAACCTTTACCTGGTACTTAGTTGTGAACTGCAGAGTAATCATGTAGGTGTCGATCTATTGATATTTCGAAAAGAGGGGTCTTTATTTTTGTTTTCGATGTAAAGTTTAATTATATTCGCAGAAACGCAGAGGCGCACTTGTTACATAGTCATTCGATGTGTCTAGAAGAGAGAAAAATATTTCTCGGATAATGATTCCGCGTGCGTGTTCCCTCCGTGGGTACGCACGTGAACCCCCTAATTAAGTGGACAACAAGTTCACATCAGAGGCTCGGATTGGCGACGAAAATGGACCATGCTGTTCCGAAGGAGCCATACCAGCATTCGTATTAAGAGGCGTAGGTAAATCAGTCGGACAGAATTTTAACCACCACCATCCTGAATACGTATCCAATGATTTACCACTGTACCAGCTCACTCGGTATATCTTTTGGTGTCACGGAAATGATACGGCAATAGCGGTGTGTTTTAGCCAGTTGGTTATATGGAATCGTCAGTGTAAGATGGGTCGACGTATGGATATGACAGGATGGTGGAAAAGGGATATAGCGTTTGGAAATGACCGTAACCTCCCCGTGGATGAAGTTCCCTTGTTTATTGGTTTATCAACGTGTCTAAAATGAATGGTGTACTGTCATGCCCTGCCATTCATAGCTGTTTCAGGTCAGAAGTGCTGCTGTCAGTAAATGCCGACCTATCTCAATCGGTTTCTGAGCGAAAGTCATTGCTCCCAGCGACAAGGAAATCTCCACGTCTCCAATGGATCATAGATCTATATTTTACTACGTAAACCAACTGATGGTGTAGGTGGAGGGGGGGAGAGGTACTTCTGGTACCACTAACTGATTACTTGCATATGTGATGAAGCTCTCCTTGTTCACGTAGCAGTTTTCTAAGACGGCGTCTCTCTCAGTCCTTAACACCCTACTTGGATCATTCTTGTCTAACGTATGTTGAACGATGCTTTTGAATCTTTTCCATTTGTGCTCGATATCTTCGTCCTCAGGGCTGAGTATTTGATGCTATTACTGACTTTAGGCCTGTAACGTGGCCGGGGAGCACGAGTTTTGCTTCCTTTCCACTAATGAATAGCTTCATGAGAAATGATTTCCGTGTTGGTGTATAGTCCCCAGCGTGTAGAAGGTACAACTCAAAACAGAGAAGTTTTTCAGATAGTTATTTGGGCGCAATCGTTCCTGCTATGATGAATGTCAACGACGATGTTCATTGCAACATTCTCAGTGACTAACTGCTTCCCTCTCCTCTACTTAATGATAAATATGCTGTGGAGATTCCCACCTTCCATTATGAGGACAGCAATTTTCAAACAATTGCATGCACATGTTCCTGATTTGAAGAATACTCAGCCACCCTACCGCACAAAGAATTGCGCGCTAAATCAGCCGATCTTCAGTCCATTGAAATTATTTCGTATTGGGAACAGTGGGTAAAAAGTGGCAATGGACAGGGCCAGAATTTGATGGCACTACAGTACCTCACCGTCAATGAGCAACTTCAACTGGATATAATGTATCTGGAAAAATTGCGAACTCTCTTCCCAGTCAAACTGAGGACAGTATCAAAACTGGAAACAGTGTTTCATGGGATGAGCGTATTGCTTGTTAGTCATGCCTGATATGAATGCAGAGGACACAGAGAGCGTACCCACCTTCGAAGTAGAAAGTCTCGTTCCAGCGCGGGTTGAGGGTGCGCCTCTTGATCTTTGTCTCCAGCCGGTGTTTCTTGTCAGGTAGCAGCGTGACGCGGACGTAAGGGTCCGAAGTACCCGTGATGTCTTTGGCGGGCAAGTCCTTCGCCTGCCAACACAACAATAATTGACATCTTATGTTATACGCAAAACATGAGCACATTCACAACGGGGAAACAAAAACGTCAGATCGTACTAAGCACTAGGTAATTATTTGTTTTACATGTAAACCTCTGTAAAGGTAGGGTACATCACCTAAGGGTAATGTACAGCCTCAGCATGGAAGAGAATGACATCTATCGATGCAGTCATACGGGAACACACGACGACATTATATTTTATGGTGGCGCCTATAATGAAATTACCGAACCAATAGAGATTGACGAGTCATTACACAATTTTTTTAAAATTACAAAATGAGGACAGCACTAGACAATTTCTCCAGCACCATTTTCTGGCCCTAAAAAGACAGTTTTACCAGGTTATGGCAATTACAAAATTGTTGTAGAAAATGTGAATGCGAGTGTTGTGTTACAGAATGTGCTGAGCTATGATGAGCACAGAACCACACGGGACAAAACCAACGGTGAAACATCAGCTCAAATTCAGCACAGTATCCAGTTTCACCTCGGCTGACGGTGACGGAGAAACGCTCATCGGAGGAAGGTGCACAACACATGAAGAGTAATACAATGCCATAAGCCGTTCGATGCTTTTCCGATACCGTTCTCGAACACAAAAAACTGATTGTTAAGGCAGCGACAGGACGGTACACTGCTCTGATGCCATTTTGGAGCATATACATTTTTAAATCCAAACTCAAATGTTTATAACGTGCAGTTTACACTTTAACTGATTCTCTCTGCCCAGAGAAATCTTACTTAGACCCTGGTGTAAAATGGCTCTTACTACTCAATATATTCTCTCTAGTAGACACGCTTAATGACACAGTGCTCTCTTGTAAACTATTTACTCACAATCGGTTTCGCCATAAACCGTCCTCATGGTGCCGTAAAAACGAATCAAACGAGGAAAGAATCCATGAACAACGAAACAAAACATAATTTGCAAAGAAAACAGCAGTCTGAAACTTTACAGTGACACGAATACATTACATTTATGGCACAGATATAAGTGAACAACATGGTCGACTCCAAAGGGTAATAACTTTTAATATACGTATCCAGTACTATAGCAATGGCTCAACCACACAACAAATGAAATAGTGGCAGTCTAGCATACAAATACGATCCAGGTCACAAAGCTACGCGGAAGATCTTTCATCCAAAGACAATGCAAATATAAAGTATGAGGCTTCTTAATGCCGTAACTTAATAAGTATAAAACAGTGAAAATGTATGATGAAAATAATAATTTTATATAGATAAAATTTTTCCACCGAACACAACCACAACGACCGATATCATAGGAACAGATACAGCCAAGTAACTTGAAAACATCACATAGTTGAATCTATGGTACATTCACATGCATTAGAAGTATAGTAAAGAGAACAAGCCTTCCATAACATGCCTTACAATAACTATATGAAAACAATTACATCGAAAAAGATTTGAATAAGTCATATACATTCCTGGAGTAAAGTACACATCAAAATTATACTACGTACGTCTTAGCTTGGATGTATACTTGCCCTACAGCTACAAATATTACCACTCGCCAACACACTTTAACAGAGTGACCATAC
This sequence comes from Schistocerca piceifrons, assembly GCF_021461385.2. Classification (NCBI taxonomy): domain Eukaryota; kingdom Metazoa; phylum Arthropoda; class Insecta; order Orthoptera; family Acrididae; genus Schistocerca; species Schistocerca piceifrons. The sequence continues at coordinate 366,146,515 of NC_060145.1, read as the reverse complement.
CTTCGTGATTCGGGATGTATGTATAAATTTATTTTCTGCCCAATTCTGTTCAGTAGCTTTTTTTTTAGTTATCCAATTCACTCCAGTAATTTACATCACGGTTTTGCAACAAAACTTCCTAGAAGCTACCATTATCCTCTTGCGTATATCGTTTATTGTCAATTTTTCTCTGCGTTTTAGGCTATTCTACGTACGTCTTAGCTTGGATGTATACTTGGCCTACAGCTACAAATATTACCACTCGCCAACGCACTTTAACAGAGTGACCATACCTTCGTGATTCGGGATGTATGTACAAATTTATTTTCTGCCCAATTCTGTTCAGTAGCTTTTTTTTAGTTATCCAATTCACTCCAGTAATTTACATCACGGTTTTGCAACAAAACTTCCTAGAAGCTTCCATTATCCTCTTGCGTATATCGTTTATTGTCAATTTTTCTCTGCGTTTTAGGCTATTCCCGGGACGAATGCATGCGAGAACATTTCCTACCTCTCAAATTTACATTAGGTAATTAAACATCTCTCTTTCTAAGAAAATCTTGTCTTACTGTTACAAGTGTGCACTTCATATCCTCTCGACTCGTGCCATAGTCAGTTATTTATCTCGCCTAATAGCAAACTTGTATACTACTTTCAAGATGTTTATTACCTTATCTAATTCTAATACAGTCATTGAAAAAGATTTTACTTTATTATTTGACAAAAGGTAACAATGAAACGAAAATAAACCGTCGTGTGATCGTCATTTATGGTTCACTCATTCCTAATTACTGCTCCATAATCTTGACAGTGACAAGTAATTGATGGATATAAATACGCATTCTCCACCATGAACGACTTTTTAACGCTGCAAATTCCTGCCTCTATGCTGAACACTACTTTTCTTTCTTATAGTTACAACTATTCAGCAGGGGAAGAGACTCTTAAACTGAAGGACTAGAGTTAGTTACATGTTAAATGGATAATTTGAAGAAAATTTTTAGAGGTTACATAGTGATTTTCACATCGATTTAAGAATCCATCCTGTGATTTTAGGACAGCTGACATCTGCCCTTTTTTTCAGTCGCCTCGGGCTTGGGCTCCACGAAGGATTCACTAAGTAGGCCAGTGCCGAATAGTTATGTAAATGTAGTAGTTTTTAGCCTCTGAAACATGGTGTTGCAGAGGAATGTCTAAGGACAACACGTTCTGCGACGAGTTGACAGAAATGTTGCCTAATAAAATATATAATGAGAGGGAGAGAAGGCTCCGGACGCTGTTGCCGAGCGGTTCCAGGCCCTTCATTCCGGAACCACGTGGCTGCTACTGACGCAGGTTCGAATCCTGCCTCGGACATCGATGTGTGTGATGTCCTTAGGTTAGTTAGGTTGAAGCAGTTCTAAGGGACTGATGACTTCAGGTGTTAAGTCCCATGGTACTTACAAGGGAACCTCCCCATCGCACCCCCCTCAGATTTAGTTATATGTTGGCACAGTGGATAGGCCTTGATAAACTGAACACAGATCAATTGAGAAAACAGGAAGAAGTTGTGTGGGACTTTGAAAAAATAAGCAAAATATACAAACTGAGTAGTCCACGGGTCGTATAGGCAACAACATGGTCACTGAGCTCAGGAGCGTCGTGGTCCCGAGGTAGCGTGAGCAGCTGCTGAACGAGAGGTCCTTGGTTCAAGTCTTCCCTCGAGTGAAAATTTTATTTTCTTTATTTTTGCATAGTTATTATCTGTCCGTTCGGTCACTGACGTCTTTGTTCACTGTAATAAATTTAGTGTCTGAGTTTTGCGACCGCATAGCAAAACCGTGCGATTAGTAGACGAAAGGACGTGCGTCTCCAATGGGAACCGAAAACATTTGATGGCAAGGTCATAGGTCAACCGATTCCTCCACAGGAAAACGTATCTGATATATTCTATACGACACTGGTGACAGCATGTGCGTCACATGACAGGAATATGTTGTCGACCCACCTAACTTGTACACTTGGCGAAGGGGTAAAAAGATTCTTCTACCTTGCCCGACTTAGGTTTTCTTGTGGATATGATAATCACTCCCAAAAAAGTGATGAAAACATAAGAGTTTTTCACATAAACTGAAAATAAAAAGTTAAACTTTTCACTCAATGGAAGATTCGAACCAAGGACCTTTCGTTCCGCAGCTTCTCACGTTACCACGAGAGCACGGCGCTCCTGCGTTCCTAGTGTCCTTGACGTTGCCTATCTTCCCATGAACTACTCAGTTGGTATATTTTGCTTATTTTTTCACAGTTCCGCACAACTTCTTCCTGTTTTCTCGATTGATCTGTTTTCAGTTTTTCAAGGCCTATCCGCTGTGCCAACTTATAACTAAATCTGAGGGGGGTGCGATGGGGAGGTTCCCATGTTAGAGGCATTTTTGATTGGAAGAGAAGTGTTGGGCGCACATCACAACATGAGTTGATAAAAACCGTACTCGGCTCTGTGGCGGAAGAATAATGTCACAACACGAGTCCTTAAAAATGAGCGCATGAGACACATCGATGACTATGCACGGAGCAGCCGGTATGTCAGTAGAAGAGGACAGTAGGTAGGCTACAAAAGCAAAGTAGCGAATAAAACTGACAGCAGGGGACCGAACCATCAGGCTCTTACTCCAAGCAATAAATGTAATTGCACACTCTTTCAGTTAAAATTTCGATCAGTCTAAATTTTAACGAATTTCAAGATATAGCATTTTTCTCCTTTTTTAAACACTTTTATATACACGTAATGAAGAAACACGTACTATATACTAGATGCAACTTCTATCTGATAAGAATATCGTAAAATGAAACATTTAATAATGCGGTATAGTAAGAGATAGACATCTTTACGCAGCAATCGGCGCCAGAGTAGTACGGAATCCCAGGATAGACGGATGAGACGGCTTTGAGTGGTTCCTTTAGCTTTCGGCGGCAGCTGGCTCCAGGTCGGCGCGTGCCCCTAATCAGCATGCGGGCTACATTCGGCCCCGGACGATAACGAAGTTCTTTCCTTTCTTTGGCGCATCTCCGGAACGCTTGGAGCCAGTTCACGAAATGAATTGAATCAACATGTCCCTCACTTTCGTTTTCTCTACCTCTCTTCTTTGTACCTAACATCTGCAAACGACCGTTCCACGATGTAACTACGTATCTGTAGTTGATTATTTTTGTACCGGTCAGCTCTGTGGGCGCCACTCTACATTTCACAACAGTCCTAATCTCAGGTAGCAGGTGTGGGTCCTTCCGTGTGTCGAGTTTTATTCATTTCATGCATCTCGTGGTCAGCATGTTGAAAGTTTTAAACTGCTGCCTTTGCTTTTAAATAGCCTTCGTTACTGTGACTCTCGTATTATTCCCTATCATCGTAGTCTGCTGTCTCTACAAACTGACGAAAACTCATCACATAGCTTTCAATTCCAGTCAAATTAACTTCATTGGTACGGAAATCTCCAGTCAACAGATCAGCACCGTTTAAGGAGGTATCGCTCGTGCAAAACTCATCTTGCCTTTACGATATTGCAGTGCCTGTAGTGCCTGTTGTATTCCAAGTTAAGATGCACTAGGTCTTCGGACATGAATGCACGGCCGAAGGAACAGGCGCTGGGGCGACTCCAGCCGTTATGAAATACATGAAATGCTTTCGCAGTTGCGAATTTGGACAATCATCAGCTGCGTAGTGGAACAGCGACAATGGAAATTTTGCCGGCCTGGGACTCGAACCAGGATCTCCACCTCACCGCGAATGCTAGCCATACCATTAGGCTGTTCGATCAAGACTCACGGGCCGACCCAAACCTCAACATATCGTCAACCATGGTCCAAGAAACATTGCATCGTAATTCGGAACAACATAGGCACTGCATTATCGTATTTATCTGCCCATATTGGCCAAGCGACTTTCAAGTAAAATGCCTCGCCGGTACAGGAATATACATGACGGATGTACAAGTACAGGTTGTAGACAAATGGTTGAAAACATGTGGTGATTTGAGTCTGCCTGTGAGTCGTACTCGAATAGCCTAATGACAAGGGGACCGCTAGCGATAAGCAGGATATCCAGGTTCCAGTCCTGGTCTGAAACGAATATTCACTGTCGTCATTCCATTATACAGCTTATGGTTGTCTATATTCGCAACTGCGAATACATTTGATATACAGCTTGCCTTTGTCTCACATGATATCGCACGTGCTCTAGATGAAGCGCAACAGCAGATTCAGTATTCCTAAATCTCCGAAAAGCGTTTGGCACGGTGTCCCCTGCAGACCGTTAACGTATCTCCGAGCATACGGACTGAGTTTCCAGACATGTTACTTTATGACATCTTAAGTAATAGGACCCAGTGGGTAGTCATCGAAGGCGATTGTTCATTAGAGACAGGGGTATCGTCGTGAATGCTCTAGGTAAGCATGATAGGAGCGCTGTTATTTTGTCTGTCTGTCTCTCTCTCTCTCTCTCTCTCTCTCTCTCTCTCTCTCTCTCTCTCTCGCTCTGTCTCTCTCTCTGGACAGGATGAGCCGTAATCTGCGGCTGTTAGCTGATTATTCTATGGGTGTAGCGACAGTTGAGTGACTTTGGAGGATGCAAGATTACTTAGACAAAGTTCCTAATTGGAGATGAATGGGAGCTGTAGGGAAAATTTCTAATTGTGGTTATGAATGACACCTACGTGTAAACTAGTAAAATGGAAGTTAATTCAAATGGTGGGAAAAACCGTTTCACATTATCCGAATACATCTTTAATAGTTTACCACTTGACAGACAGGTCGATTAACTATCTAGGTGTAACGTTGAAAAGCAATAAGAAATGGAACTAACATGCAAGTATTGTAACAGGGAAGGCGAATTGTCGACTTCGGATTAATTGGGGAAGTTTTAGAAAAGTGTGGGTCACATGTAAATGAGACCGCATATACGGAGAATAGTGAGACACAGTCTTGAGTACTCGAGTGCTTGAGATCCCTACCCGGTTAGATTAAAGGAGGACATCAAAGCAATTCAGATGAGAGGTGCCAGGTTTGTTACTGATAGATTCGATCGAAACTTAAGTATTACGGAGATGCTTCGGGAACTCAAATGGGAATCCCTGGAGCGAAGGCCCGTTATTTTCGATGAACGCTGCTGAGAAAATTTAGAAATCCGACATTTACAGCTTACTGTATACCGGTAATGATTTTACTGCCGGCAACGTACATTTCGCATAAGGACCACGACCGCAAGAGAAATTGCGCTCCGTACGGAGTCGTACTGTCTGGTTACTGTACAATACAATCTGCTATTGCCAGTCAAACTGAAGATATAGCTGAAGAAAATGAACATACAATAATTATCATACTTCACACTCAACAAAAGGGCTAGGAATCAGAAGTTATATCGTCCTGGATGTTGAGTTTCGCCACAGACAAAAGCTGTAACGACCATCTTCGATAACTGAATGTTTGCTAAAGTACACTCACGCGCTAAACTCCACTTTAGAAACTGAACAAAACTGAGAGAAAAGAAGTTTTAACGCTCTCTCTCCTTGTTCGAATGTATATTTACTATGTAAGTACGTAAATACAGGAAAAATTACGGGAGATAACAACGTTCAGTCTCAGTTTTAATAGCAAGAAAACACTATAATTTCTCTCATTAAAATAAATTCAGTTTGTTATAGAGTCTATGAATGATGATATCGTAACAATAACAGAATATCGGATCGTACTTAGCTATTACGTTCTCGTAATCATCAAAAACGAAAATTTCCCGAAGAAACTTTGCTGTCTCTGTCACCTATGTAAATGGAAAGTGTATGTAATTTGTAGACCGAGCTAATCATGAAAATTCAAATTCGACAAAACTGCACTTTTGATGCAGCAAATTCAAGTTATGAATTTGACGCAATTTCACTGATAAATTCCATTATTTCATAACAGCTTCATGGCGTCTATGACCCATTTTCAAATCATCGTAATATAGAAACAGTATTGCTGAAGATGTGAAAACATGTCAAAAATGTGCAACGAGCAGCTACGTGGTTTTCACATCTTCAGAAATACTATTTTTGACTATATTACGATGTTTTTAAATTGGATCTCACCCGAAACTGGACATCGATTGAATAAAAGAAGTGAAATTGGCAACTTTGGACTGGTTTGTCTTTGTGTTGATTAACAGAAGTTTCTGACCCACAGCAATTTCAGCATCATGGAAGTTCGTAGAAGTGTTATGGGTGGGATGCTGGGGAGAATGGTGTTGAACATTAGGAGGACTGATAAGAAATTTGGAGGTCCTATGTTGGATCGTCAACGACAGATATATATCTGCAGTTGTTAGGAAATCAACTAGGGTGACCGGACCTGTGTTGAGAGATCAAAGGAAAACTTCCACGGTCTAGAGGAAGCCGGAGAGGGAAAAACATTCCAGAGGAAGAGAGAGGATAAAATGAGCGCTCAAAATAAGGCGTGCCTTCTAAGGTGCATTTGCGGATAGATGTTGTACGTATCTCGCAAACTGACCACGAAAGTAAAATTAGAGAGACTCGGAGCCCGCATGCAGGCTTACCAGCAGTCGTTCTTCCCACGAGCCAATGGAACATGAAACACGGGAAGTTACAGTGAGGACAAATAAATGTACATATAGATCTTACATGTACATCTACATCATACTCCGCAAGCCACCTAAAGGAGTGTGGTGGAGGGTACTTCTGGTACTACTAACTGATCCCGCTTCCCTGTCCTACTCGCTAATAGCGAGTGAAAGTAGTAACTGTCGGTAAGCCTCTGTATTAGCTCTAGTTTCTCGAATTTTCCCAACATGGGCTTTCGAGAGATGTCAGTGTGAAAAATTAATACGTCGTCCGACTCCTCCCAGAAGGAGTTCTAGAAATTTCAATAAAAACCTCTCCGTGACACATAATGCCCCTTTTTTAACATGTGCTACTGGAGTTCGTGCAGTATCTTCGTAACGATCAGGCTCTGACTAGACGCTTCCGTGGCGAAATGTTTCGCTCTTCGTTGAATCTTGTCTGCTTCTATCAGTCCTATCTGGTAAGAAGCCCGGATTCATGAACAATACTCGATCAACAGACACCGCCTGAGTCACTTCCTTCATGGAAGATTCTTGATATGAATCTCACTCAGTCTTACATTTGCTTTTTTGTTTTATGTCCTCATTCCACTGACGGTCGTTTTGGGTAGCTGCTACTAGTTTTTTATGGTAGATACTGTTCCCATTACTTTCTCATCAATACTGCAGTTTTACTGTAGTGGATTTCTTTTCCTGTGTATGCGCAAAATGTTACATTTATTTACAGTCAACGAGAACTGTCAGAGCCTGCACCATTCATCAATCCGCTGCAGGTAAGTCTGCAAAAAGATACTGTGTTCTGGCTTTGCTAATTTTTTACTGACAAAAGCATCACCCGCTATCAATAATGGGCCCATCACACTCCCTTAAGCACTCCGGAAATTATCTATACATGTGTCGATTTTTTCCGTAAAGAGTGACGTGTTGACTTATGTTTGCAAGGAAGTCTTGAATCCAGTCGGAGACGTGGTCCAGTATTCGGTGAGCTCCAATTTGTTTCAGTACATGACAGTGCGGTACGATGTCAAATACCTTCTGGAGGTCATTAAACGCGGTATCAAACTGAGAGCCGTTGACTGCAACGCCATAGATCTCGTGGGGAAACAGAGAGAGTTGAGTTTCGTAAGATATCCGCTCGCGGAATCCATGTCGTCTACTGTAGACGAGATTTTCGTTCTCCAAAATCGTTGTAATTCTAGAGCATAGAACGTGTTCCATAATTTCACAATATACTGACGTGAACTAAATCTGCACCTATCCCACGACCCTTCTTGAAAACTTGAATGACTTGTGCTTTTTTCGATTTGGTAGGTACCATTCATAGCTCCAGCGGCCTAAGAAGAACTGTTGATAGAAGTGGAGCAAGTTTCTTCACATTATCTAAAAAAAGAATGTATAGGTATCTCATCTGATCCGTGAGTGTTATTTTGTGTGGAAGAGACTCCTCTAGAAATAAAGGGAATTATTTTGAGTGGAAAGAATCGTAGAAACGTTTTTTAGTGTTTGTGGTGGGCGATTAATTTATTTACGTTCTACGTCTCTGTTTGTTATGTGTTAGTGGCTATTATGATCAGTTATTTCTTATTTCCATTTATATAGTCGTTTATTACTTTCTTGTTCGTTGCAAGGTCTCTGTATTTGAATGTACCCTCGTAATGTTGGATGCTTTCTGTTGTAACTGTTGTTTTAAATACTTTTCACATCCCGTTATGTGCCCCGTTTCTACACATTTATTTACTAGTAAGAGCAATGGTGGGTAATTGTTGCTGCTACGGATGGAAATGTAAATATTTCAATAGGTAAACAGTTATTTTTCACAGGTAAATGCTGCAATGATTTAGTAGCAGTTACCATACATTAAACAGGCGCTTGGTGTTATGATTAATATCGATACGTAGTATAATGAAAGGTCAGTACCGTAGTGACAATTTATGTGACCGTACGGCCATGCATTTACGACAAAAGTGCTCGACAAATTCGCTAGTGTAGGAATCAACTGCCAGCCATTTGAGCCATTTTCACCAGCAGGTAAGATTTTTTGCGTCATTACCCTCAAAGCCTTTTGCTTACTTTAGTCACTGTACCAGCCGCAGTATTAGAACGTACTTCTCACGGAAAATAAGTGTACACGATTAATAATTTCCTGAAAAGTAAACGAAGCTTAAACCTGCGGCCCGAGAGAGGAGAATCAGAAAAAAATTCGTCAGGACAAATATTTCAGTGAGGTGAAAATCGCTAATTTCATGCAAGTCTTCGTCTTCTTCTTCTTTTGTTTATCCTGTGCAGGGTGGTTCCCACTGTTTAATTCTGACAAATTTAATTTTATTTAACTTTATTGCCGGATGCCTTTCGCGATGCTCTATGGAAGTCACGTCCGCCATCTGTTTGTGAAACATGTAAACTTTGTTTTCCATGTTATCGTATTTTAACTGTTCGTGTGTCGCATTTTCTGAGTTGAGTAGTTGGAACCATCGCAACATTTGCCTAAATGAGGGGATGAATCCTCATAGGAACCACAATCACGTGTCCTGTGCACCGTGATATGATGTGGGTACATCTCGCCATCCCGTCTCGCAAGCAAATGCGAAGAGCGCTACGCTATACGATTATGTTTAAAATATTGGTATTAACTAACAGTATGATCAAGACGAATAACAAAGTTTTAATTTCGATGGAATGGTAGGACGAATATGCTGCATTTTGAAATTATCTTTAATTTATAACAATGCTGTTCGTTAACGTTTTAACGGGTGACAAACTGGTTAATAAGTAAGCGGGAAATGATATATTATATACGAAGAATAATATGCATTTAAAGAACACGTTCAGACATAGTGGAAAATTTTACGCGCGGAGACGATGTATTATTCCTACCGCAGACGCTTAACGTAAGATATTAAGATATATTTTATGGACTACGGCATTATAGGTTGTTATACTACAATAACGATGATTAACGACTATATAAGTAACGATGGAATAGAAAGATGAACGTAATTTACAATAAGTCAGTTTTATTCTGTAGCGAGAAAAATTTAGGTGTGTATTCGGCTATAACTAGTGAAAAAGATAGTCCAGTGCTCGAAAGTATACACAAAAGTCAAAGAAAAATCTTGTCCTATTAAACGTACATGGGATGGGTTATTACTGAATGCTGTAACACCTTAATACTCGCTTTGTGAGACTTTGAGGAGATAAAAAATAGTTGTTATGCATTATATGAAGTAATGATTAACATATAGATGTAGAAGAAATTATATTTGTTGGAACTAAAGCGTGAATGTTGAGTGTAAAAGAAAAGTGATTCTATTTATATTGTACGAATTCAGATATTTGAGAGAGGGATGGTTGGTCGATTATTTATGATAATAACTAAGCGTTTAAGATTAAGGTACAGAGTTACAGAAAACAGTTGTATTCATGAGATTGTAAGACTTTGGTTTATTGGATTGGCCATATGCAGTAGCTGATAATGACGTAACTTCATAATGGGAAGTATTATGAAACAAAAAGACACGACCCACTGTTTACGATGAATATTGATACCAACATACTTGCATGAGGAGGGATAACCTGTGATAGAAGATTGTTTGCAATGTAATCAAAATGGGTAATTTTAGCACAACAGGGCATTTACCTAGTGCGAAAGAAAGATGGAGCCTACTTTCGTAGAGATATACTGTAGCATATCTGTTCCTTCCACACATGGTTTTCGTTCAGGATTACTGACAATGATCCAAGTGGAGTGGCTGGCCTGTTTTATCGCCTCAGCAAGTCTAGTCTGAATTGTTTTCGTCTAGGATGGAATATATGTGACGGTCCTACTTGTATTTAAACTGAAACGGTGAGTGAAAATTTTATATCAAATCTGGGAATCGAGCCCCGGTTTCCTTGGTACAAATTTTCACTCGCCGCTACAGTCTATACACATAAAATATACATAAAATCGTATCTGTATGAGACCAGTCGAGTCTATGAAATTGTGTCACTTCATTTGTATGGGCTATTAACTGTTCTTGAAAACCAATTGCATGTGAAATTACTAGCTGCCAGACAGTATTTTACCCGAGAACATCGATGAGCCGGATAGAGGAACTATGAGTTATGGTGGAAAAAACCGAAACTGTACGGACTGCAAAGAAGCTCACACCGAGGGAAAAGAAAATAATTAGAGTCCCCAGTCTGTGGATTGTATTCCTTTCCGAAATGATTTAACTAATTTCCATGCGCCAGAAAAGGTTAATAAACATTGAATTTAATCGTGATTGAATCTCAGTTAAAGAATTATAGGTATTACGAGGTATAGTGATTGTGATCTTAGGTCAAAATATAGGAACTATTTGTTTATTCAGCAATACATTGATTTATTTTTGCAAGTTCAGTGATTACTTACTTCAGTTCATTAGAATGGAGTGCAGTCTTCATTAAGCGGGGAGAACTGTCTACTCTTTGCTTCAACGTGCGCACTCTTTGCATGTGCGCAGAGCAGCGGAACTGTTATTACTTTAGGAAGTACGTGAGACTAGGCAGACAGATGCATACTTAAGGTCACAGCAGATCTATATATACTGGATCCGTTGCTACAATCTCGTATTTTTATGTTATCCGCTTACTACAGACGGTTCGGTCGAACCAGCTTATCAGAACTGATGTTTAGCTTAAAGTTATCGTTAGGAACCTGGACGCTGGATCCGTTGGCATTAAACACAGTCTTTGAGGCTGTAAATAAAAAGAACCACCACAATGTATTATTTATTTATTTATTTTCATGTCTAGTTCAGTAGGAGCAACTTACGAGCAAATCTCCAAGGTTATGGAACGCATCAGTACATGAAATTAAAACATAAAAGTAATAGCAGATAAAATAAAATTTTTATGAGCCCAAAACTGTCAAGCCATAGGTTTAAGTAAACGCGATCAACAATATAACATAAGAATTAGCTTAATTTTTCAAGCAACTCCTCAACATAATAGAAGGAGTGACCCATGAGGATACTTTTCAGTTTCTATTTGCTAATTCTTGGGAATAAGCTGACATTGTTAACAAAAAACGACAGTAATGAATATGTGTATTGAGAGTCCAGTGTCAAAATACCAAGACTAGTGAAGAGGGGTCGACGAAACTTTCGCAAACTTACACCACTCATTGCCCAAAATTCCCGTCTATGGGCCAGCCGCTGTGGCCGAACGGTTCTAGGCCCTTTAGTCTGGACCGTGCGACCGCTAGATTTGCAGGTTCGAATCCCGCCTCCGGCATGGATGTGTGCGATATGCTTAGATTAGTTAGGTTTAATTAGTTCTAAGTCTAGGGCACTGATGACCTCAGATGTTAAGTCCGATAGTGTTCAGAGACATTATAACCATTTGAGCCCGTCTATGAGCCAAAAATATCTTTTTAGAATGGGAAGAGATACGACAAAATATAATGCCATACGACATAAGCGAATGAAAATAAGCAAAGTGGAGTAATTTTCACGTCGAACGATCACTTACTTCAGATACTGTTGCAATAGTGAAAATGACAGCATTAAGTCTTTGCACAAGATCCTGAACGTGGGCTTTCCAGGACTGTTTACTATCTATCTGAACACAGAAATTTGAACAGTTCAGTTTCACTAATCATATGCTAGTTCTGTAAAATTAAAACGTCGGTTTTTGCTGAATTGTGTGTTAGAAACTGTACAAACTGAGTCATACTGTGATTTAGCGTTAGTTTAGTTTCTACAAGTCATGAACGTATGACATGAACTGCACTATTTGAAACAGAGCCAATGTTGCACACAACATCCTTTACTACCAAGCTAGTGTCATCAAAAAACAGAAATATTTTAGAATTACCAGTAACACTATGTATACGCGAGCCAGTGTTTGCTAGAGTGACACATGTTAAGTGCGTACTGTGTAATGGCATCGCCAGTGATTGACACGTATCTGGAGGGTTCATGTTCGAGGAAAGCAGCGCCACAGGTAAATTCAATCAGATAATAATTTCTCCTTTTATTTCTAGACTGAAATGGATTCAGATAAATATATTTAAAGTATATCTATCCCGTACTGGCCGAAGAATGAAGTAAGTATCTTCATCACGTAGGATATAACCATTTATCGCACACCGCCTCTTTTAGTTATTTCTTCATTTTAAAACACTGGCCACAAATGGGAAATCCCAACAACACAAGCAACTTGGACAAAGGGCATCTTCTTACAGTCTCACACCTGTGAACGAGTGTCTTTGGAACGGCGAAGATGGTCGGTTGTTTCAGTGCTACTGTCCTGAGGATGTGGATAGTCGTTGAAGGACAGTGAAAATGTGAGTAGGCGAGAAAGTACTGCTGAGGTCTGAGGCTTACCCGCTCTGTAAAGCCGGCTACGCGTCCATCTGTGAAATATCTGACGACAGAGCACAATGCTAGTGCAGTCGTTAATGATTCGGAGAACATCGTCCAACTCGCATGAGCCTCTGCAGAAGACGATGCATACACGCCTCGATGTTGAGTCAATGACGACTACAATGGGCACGGGTACATCAACACTGGACAGTGGAACAATCGAAACGTGTCATCTGGTCGGATTGATCGTGTTCCTTGTTACGATAGATTGTCGTGCGTAGGTACGCCTTCACCCAGGTGAACGGCTATTAGGAACATGGACCGAACCACTGATTCAGGTCGTTGGAATAGAATTACTCTACGGAGGACATTTACCTGGGCATTCTTGAGACCTGTGGTAGTGTATCTACCAAGGAGTCCTTGAACTCAAGCTACAAAGAAACGCTGCAAGCTCAGGACGCTTCTCTATACCTATGTTGACAGAGTCTTTTAACTACTATGTAACATCCCTAATGCCAACAAAAAAAGCAAGATTTAGCTATTGTACGTTCGGCACTACGACCAACGTGCTTCATTCTTAACCATAGCTCATAAGCAACTCATTAGAATGGGTATGTTTTTATACAAACATGGTTGTCAATGTGACATATCGTATGTTGATGAGATCCTGAAATACACTGTGCATACGCCTACATGTTAATCTGTAAGCTAGTGCTGCAATATGTTCTCTGTAAGCTAGTGCTGCAATCTGTCTTACGTCATTCGAATTCTCTGTACCCTCGGGCAAGAAAGCTGCGGTCTGAATTTTTGTTTGCCTGATGCAAGCTATGTATTGTTTACGTACACTCATGTTCAGAAGAAAAAGAACAACTTGAATGACCAGAGACAGGGTGTTCCTATTCACACGACATGGACGTGTTCTGCAGGAATGATTAGCTTTTCAGTCAACATGTGTCCTGTTGCGTAGTAGGCAAAGGGTGCGTCATAGGCCCTGATAACTGGTTCGATGGACGATGGCATAGATGCATGATGGCATCGAATGGTGTGCTGTGGTGCAGCCATCGATGCCACATTCGCCTGGTTCCAAGGTTCATCTGTGGTGGTAGGCATTCACTCACACACCCGTCTTTTCACCATATCCCATACATTTTCGATTAGCGACCAGTCTGGTGATATGGCCGACAGGGCAAAAGGCTAACATCCTTTGAAACCAAAAGGGCATTTGTTCGTGCAGCAATATGTATTGCTGAAAAATGGGGTCTCAAGTGTTGTACAGAAAGGGTATGGCTACGAGTCGCCGGATGTAATTCACGTATGCCACACTAATCGAAGCGTCCTGGGCATACACCAGCTGTGGTTTGTGGTTGTAACCAATAGTGCGCCACACCATAAGGCCTTCAGTTGGCGCTGTATGTTTCCTGCGATTGCAGTCACAGTGCTTCCGCTCCCCCTGTCTGCAGCGAACGAAATGAGACCATCATATTCCAACAAACAGAATCTGGATTCGTCCGAAAACACTATGTGATGCCATTCCTTTCCCAACTGACGTCCTTCCGTAGACCATTGAAGTCTAGCACATTTCTGCACATTCTTCAAAGGTAGGCGGAGAAATGGACGGCGCGCACGTAACCCAAGCTGTGATAACTGCGACGGACTGTCATCCACTATAGTGTACGATGTGTTACACTGTTCCACTGTCTCGCCAGAGCCGAGAAGGATGCCGATCTGTCCTGCAATGTCATTCGGATGAGGTGTCGATCTTCTCGGGAGGTGGCATGTGAGGTGGGACCTGACCCATCTCGCCGTGTTCTATGGCCTTCGGTGAACCATTCTCAACACACGCGTTGCACTGCCGAAACACTTCGTTCCACTCGAGCATCAGTTTTCCGGATGGATACATCACATTCTCTCATGACAAAAACGCCCCCTTCTGCAAACTCAATGATCTGACGGTGAGGATCGCGCATACGTCTTCAAGGCATCCTGCAAGTCTGCTCAAGTCACACTGATCCATCTTCAGTTTATAGCAACAACGAGAGCCTCACGCACATTTTACCTGGGGGCCGTATTGCGGAGCGATATCGATGTTGATCTTGAACCTGCTGGCCGACATGATTCAAATGCTAACCATTTCTGCAGAATATACTACTGTCCATGCCTTGTGAGTATGGCCGTCCCATCTCTAGTCGTTCATGGTGTTCTCTGTTTTCTGAATGTCAGTGTATAACTTCCTTATGCCAAGACAAATTGTGTTTTAAATTTTCGTCTTATGTATTTTATATGAGTTACTAAATCTCTGTTAACTGTATTTCTTTCCAGCTGAAAATTACTGTTATTTGTCAATTTATGTTCGTAGAAAAGTAAAACATTATTTAATCTACCAGCTCTATCTTTCATTGTTTTGTAAATGTATTCTTTTTTCCTAAGTTTATGCAGTGTAAATTTCATGGTGTACGTAGTCAAGTGCTACGCCAATCAGGTCAACTGTACCAGCTATTATCCGCGCCTCCACTCGCATATCAGTGAAATGAAATGAAATCTATGAATGCCGTTACTGGCTTGGAGACCCCTTTAGGAAGTTCGGGCGCTTGGAGCAAGTCTTTTTCTTTGAATCTCGCGCCTATGATGGTACAATTACGACGAGGACAACAGCCACACGTAGGCCCAAACGTGAAAAATTGTAAACGGTTAGGAATCGAACTTGGAACCCCATGGACGAGGGTCAAAACCGCAAACAACTGACGCATGTTGTTCTTCGTCTTAGAAACTATAAGAGATGCGTGACGCTCTATGGCTAAAATTAAGCTTGTTCGTGCATGATATTAGTATGCAAATATGCATTAAACACGCAAAGAATTGTATAAGCACTGTAATCATTACGCTGAATCGTATTATACAGAAAACATCAGACAATAAAACCATTATCACAAATGTAATGAAGCAAAAGAGTATATAGCTCTTTTGAAGCGTACTCATTCTTCCACATTTCGCATCATATTCTTCAACTCAATAAACGTGTTGTGCTACACGCTTTCTAAAGTAGCCTACACTCTTCTTCAGCATTGTTTCTATCTCAAAATTACAAAGGACGTAAGAGAAGAAGATGTCAAACACTGGAATATTCGCAAAATATTCATTCGAAGTGCAGTGATAATACAAATCTTAGATCTATGGAGACGACATTTCATCAAAAAAATAAAAAGTTAACAGAGCTCGAACTGAACTGTAGCTGATACAACTGGGAGGTGTCCATCAAGTGTTTCACCGCTACCGCCGTCTTCAACGATATTCTACGGACAGCCGGCCGCACGGTATACGTACGGTGCAAACAAAACAAGTCGCTTCAAAAGCGTCGGAGTATAATGTTTTTAAGCGCTCTTCCTCTCTGTGCGCTGTTAACAGTTTTCAAAAATGTATATCTGCGAGAAACGAGAGAGCAGGAATTCTTTGAGGTACCGCGCCTCTGTTTTCGAGTAAGCGACGCGAGTTTCTCATTGGGGCACGTTACTACTACCACCACTGTACCGAGAAGCGGGGCAAAATGCGTGCCGTACTCATCTCCTTACAACTGTACCCCGCTCCATTAAATACATAAAAAAGAAGTTAGAAATGGGTGCTTCACGTCAGACGCTGGGAAACACCGCTTCCTGGAGCTAAGTCTTTCGCCTAGTATATAAAATAAAATTATGTAGTTGAATATTTTGTTTATGAATAACAAGTTGATCACCGCTTCAGTAATCGCATATTAAGCTGTATAGTAGTAGGCTGGTGCAAAGATTCGTAGTGTTTTAATTTTGCATGTTGATATACCGGTTGTTACGGATTTATTTTCCGATTGCCAGCTTTCATTTGTAGCTCACTGCTGCTGTTTGAGTTACATATTCTCATTTCGTCACTTGGAGATAGTAAGTGGAGCTGTGGAGGCTAGAATATCGAAGTGGAAAAATCGGAACGTTTCTGACATTTTCTTCTGTTTAAGAGAGGTGACAGCAGCGGAAGCTGTCAGAAACATTTGCACAATGCAGGAAGATAATGCCATATGACAGAGCACGGCAAGAACAAGATTTTCTCGTTTTAAGGGGGGATCCTTTCGATATAAGGAACTCTCCACGTTCAGGAATACCATCCGGATTTGATGAAGATCATTTAAACGTATTAATCCACTATGATCCACGTCCGTTTACTCGAAAACTGGCAAATCTGATGAACTGCGATCATTCAACAATTGAGTGACATGTTCACGTCATGGGGAAGCGTTGAAAACCGGTTTTATAGGTACCGAAAGCTCTGAACCAAGATCACAAAAACTATGAACATCGCTTCTTGCTCATCATCAATTGGCTGGTGTAAAACAGTGACTATCCCTACCCTGTATCGTTACCGGTGAAGAGAAATTGTGTCTTTATGCTAACATAATGAAAAGAAAGAAATGGTTGATCTCAAACAACGCAGCAACTCCCAGTACAAAGACGTGTGCGCATCCACAAAGGATAATGTTATGCATTTGGTGGAATAGCAACGCTGTAGTGTACTATTAGTTGCTTCCCCGAGGTGTAGCCATCACAGCAGACGTCTGTTGTCAACAACTGAGACGCCTTCCAGGTGAAATCAAAGAACAATCACAGGGAAGACTGCGTGAAATGATGCTACTCCACGGTACCGTCTGATAGACTGACAAAGAATTCTGTACAGGAGTCGGTTGGGCAGTCATTCCTCATCCACCTCGTTCACCTGATCTTGCACCCTCAATTTTTCACATTTTCTGCTTTCTGTCGAACAGCTCTCAAGGAACTTGTTGTCTGAACGTGGCTTGACGACTTCTTTGCCTCAAAACCAAGCTGTTTCTACAGTCATGGAATCGAAAAGTAACCACAATGTTGGTAAGCCGTTTTAAATACTGAAGGTGAATGTATTATTGATGACTGAAGTCTCCGTTATGTTTATGTTTTGTGCTTATTAAACTTACGCGGAAACGCTACGAACTTACGCACCGACGCAAGAATATCACAAACGATGATGGCAGCCATTTTCCAAAATGGATTTGATGTTCGCTGGCGCTGTTAAAAAGAGAGACGGCTCTAGCCCTTTTTCATGTGTATAGGGTCCGGTGAGCGATTTATCAAGACACCATTGTTCCTTACGTGCGTCTGTCCGATGAGGAGGAAATGAAGAAGTAAAGGAAGAAATGTTCGTACGCCATTTCTGGCAGGGAGAAACTGAAATGTAGGTTCGGCAGCCGAATCGAGATGCGTTTTCCACCTCCGTGCACAAAGGCATCTTCCCGTACGATTTGTGTGGTATATACAGTATCTTACGTGTACGTGCTGCGTATAATTGCTCTGTGCATAGCGGGGCCTCCTGTTTGTGGATTATTACCTCCAATTTACTTTCGTACATAATCCTGCAGTATTTCAGAAAGGACAACGTATCCTATCTAGACTGTTTATTTCTCACCACGATCGTGATTTCCGCACATTATGCTTCTCTCAAGTGGTAGCTCACTAAGGACTGCGTCAATACACAATGTCTTCCCATAACAGTGCACCGTCCTCGT
This sequence comes from Schistocerca piceifrons, assembly GCF_021461385.2. Taxonomy (NCBI): domain Eukaryota; kingdom Metazoa; phylum Arthropoda; class Insecta; order Orthoptera; family Acrididae; genus Schistocerca; species Schistocerca piceifrons. The sequence continues at coordinate 366,128,070 of NC_060145.1, read as the reverse complement.
GCCAACTATGTTTATATATCCTGTGTCTATTATGAACAAGATTCTTTGTCATTTATATAATTATGGATTCGATACCAATTACTACGTGAAGTACAATGTTTCGTGTCAGATCTAGGGAGCTATAGAGGGTAAAATCTGCAGGGGAAGACAGATAATAGAGTACATCCTACATATAATTGAGAATATAGGGCGCAGCTTCTTCTCTGAGATGAAGAGGTTGGCACAAGAGGGGAATTCGTGGTAGGCTTCTTCAGAAAAGTCAAACGACACAGTATTAAAGTAACAAACAAAAAACTGATGCTCTACAACATAAATTTCAGTTACTATTTTTCTCACCTTTAACTTCTCAGGCATTATACACCTTCCGTCCGACACATTCATTTTGTTGCCAACTTATAAGCGAGGACAGCGCAGTGACTGCGGTGGCATCTTGAACTAACAACTGTAGACGACAGAAGAGCTTTCGACCAGTCAGTCGTCAGCGAGCAGTAATAAGCGGTAGGCGAAAGAACGTTGTATGTCAAAGTGATTCTGGCACAAATCGCAGGTGAGCATCGTCTTTAAATCAAGTGTTCAAGACATTCTCTAGAAAGTTTCGAATGCGAGAAAAGTGTGTGCGAAGTTTGTCCAGCACACCTTTACTCCTGAAGAGAAACAGCTACGCCTGGGTGGTGCCTGCCACGACGTCACAGAAATTGAAGTCGCGTATAGTTCTGTTCTGGAAAAAAATGATTACGGGTGATGAGTTTTGGTGTTGTCAATACTAACCTACCACAAAACGACCAAATGCAGAAATTCGTATGCAGGAACACCATAACTGAAGTTCAGGGTAATGTGACGTGTGAGCTGAACGACATCCCAAAGAATTACTTTTTTCACGATTTCATATAATTGTTTGAACTTTTTGTGGTTCGTACTCAAGTGGGGAGAGACAACGTAGAACACGCGAAGCATTAAAATCACCATCTTAACGTATCTCTATTTTCCGTTAATCCATTCTCGTTATCTGGGACTGTTGTAGCACATTTGGATGCTATCGTCGTGTCTTCCTTCTTCATCTGCTCTACCTGCTGGATAGGAGAACTCTGTCTCCCTCTTGAAGAGTCTGTCGGCCTAGTTTAACGTTTTCGCATCTAGTATGACCACCCAGTGCGCAAGCTATTGACTTTTTTCTTATGCATATTATATACGTCATTTATCACTCATCCAGCTTCATACAGTGCCCACGTGATTTCTTGCTCTCTTAGGGCGTCTACTATTACGTCACCAGTGAATACTGTTACCGTGCAGTGCTCATCTTTTGCCTATGTCAAACCATTCCAATGTGTATATAGCCTTTTAGTTCCCTCATTACGTTTTAAGAACGTAAACCACAGCAGTGACGATTACCAACTGTGACTTTCACCTTCCTGATATTAGGCTCTACTATCTTTCATTGTGTGTAGTCTATTCCAGTGTGCAGCGCTAAAAGCGAATCGGCTACCTATCTGTCGCTGTAGGTGATATAAAGCAGCTATAGAAAACGTACGAATTATTCTCCATGACCAAAAACTTTTCAAAATTCACTAGTACTACATATATTTGTCCAGTTGAAATGCTAGAAATGCTTCTTAAGTGTACTGATTTTCCCTAAAATTAAACAGGCCCTCTCCTAAAATGCCTGCAAATTTTCCTTATCTTTCTTTGAATACTCCTGTTAGCAGCTTTAATCCATGTGATAGTCAATGGACTCTTTTAATACTTTCACCTAAATCACTTTTACTCTCATATGAACAGAGTGAGATCTTGACATGGGAATACAGTCCGCAACATTCACTTTGCAAATGAATATTTTGAAGAAAGTTGAATTATTCCTCACTAGGAATACGTCCAAAATATCAGAAGTGGATGTAATTAAATATTGTTTATTTGAACAAGTAAACTTCGAACACAAACAGTCTGTTGTCTTAGGTACAATATAATAAATAAAATAAACTTTCTCCAGAAATTCTTTCTGGTAATGTGAAGGAAGAGTTCGTCACAGAAAAGTGTTTTGCAACGAAACGAAAATAGGTCTTTGAGAGCGTAGATTACGTTCTCATGGCCAATGAGGTGTCTACCTTCAATGCAAAGTCGTATTCAAAGATCTTCCTCAAGAGCAGCACCACTTGTCCACATAGCAGAACGCCATGACTCAGAGCACAGGTCACAGGACCACAGACGTCCAAGTGGCGAAAGCGCCGTCCGATCCAAGGCGGTGTCTAAACGGTACTGGAACGTAAGTTTCTGGCTGGCGAAAACAGAACTGGCTCCAGCGGGCTCTATGGGAGCGGAAATACTCGCGTGACCGAAGATTACAATTGTCCTATAGGCTATCGAAGTTGCGGCGGTTGCAGCAAGAGCTGTATGTATGAAGCGAGCCCTTGTTTCCATCTTCTGCGCACTGTGGCTGGTTGCCGGGAGGCCCTCTGGGACTGAGTTCGATACCGCAGAAACAAACCGGAATACTGTAGTTGAGCTGACGATAAACCGCGAAGAATAGATGCGTTGCGTGTTGGCGGCGTCGAAGGCGAAGCCGAGAGACACGCCGAAAGCCATTAACGCGCACGAACTCGAGATTTTAACTCAGTAGTAAAGAAGTTCCTACTGACTGCAGTTTCACCCCACGGGCTCCATTCTCGTTTTCTAGCAGTTACTATAACTGGGTGTTGTGTGCTGTCCTTAGGTTAGTTAAGTTTAAGTAGTTCTATGTTCTAGGGGATTGATGACCATAGCTGTTAAGTCCCATAGTGCTCAGAGCCATTTGTTTCTAGCAGTTACTGTTCGATTCTATAGATGGTGGTAGATTATTATCATCTTAGCTTTCGCTCAATTCGTACGTCCAAGAAACTTTGACGTATTTTAAAGATAGTTTCACTATATGATTATCGAGCAAAGGAAACATCTACCTGTACCATGGTGCGTAGACGATATTACCAGCACCCAGCGAAAAGTAAGGACGGCCTGGAGCACTTGGTGAATGGAGTGGACAGTATAGGCAGTAGAGGATGTGCGGCCACTTAAGGATAGATAACTCCATGAGGAAAGTGATGAAGAGCAGTAGAAAAGAGAATAACAATTTGCTTAGCACCAAACTTAGTGAAGCAGAGTAGTAATGGTAGAGAAAGTATTTATCTACCAAGAAAACAGTATTAAACAATAAAAGCCAAAACTACGTAATAAGGGTCACTAAAAGTTTACATGGTTCACAGTAGAACATATATATTGTCAACGTCAAACACACGGCAAACGTGCAATATTCATAAATGAACAATTCGGTTCTAGACCGTCATAAGACACATAGATACAGTTAAATTGTTGTGTACTAATTAGCCCCCTGCAGAATGTACAAGAATATCGTCTGCTGGCGAAAAGTTACTTTTTTTCAAAACACCTGTAACGGTGTAGACTAGGCATAATTTCATCTACATCTACATCTACATAGATACCCCGCAAGCCACCCGACTGTGTGTGGCGGAGGGTACCTTGAGTACCTCTATCGGTTCTCCCTTCCAGTCCAGTCCCGTATTGTTCGTGGAAAGAAAGATAGTCGGTATGCCTCTGTGTGGGCTCTAATCTCTCTTATTTTATCCTCGTGGTCTCTTCGAGAGATATACATAGGAGGGAGGAATATACTGCTTGACCGCGCCCGGGTTCCCGGGTTCGATTCCCGGCGGGGTCAGGGATTTTCTCTGCCTCGTGATGACTGGGTGTTAGGTTTAAGTAGTTCTAAGTTCTAGGGGACTGATGACCCTAGATGTTAAGTCCCACAGTGCTCAGAGCCATTTGACTCATTTGAACTGCTAGACTCCTCAGTGAAGGTATGTTCTCGAAACTTCAACAAAAGCCCGTACCGGGTTACTGAGCGTCTCTCTTGCAGAGTCTTCCACTGGAGTCTACCTATCATCTCCGTAACGCTTTCGCGATTACTAAATGATCCTGTAACGAAGCACGCTGTTCTCTGTTGGATCTTCTCTATCTCTTCTATCAACCCTTTCTGGTACGGATCCCACACCGGTGAGCGGTATTCAAGCAGTGGGCGAACATGTGTACTGTAACCTACTTCCTTTGTTTGTTTTCGGACTGTATTTCCTTAGGATTCTTCCAATGAATCTCAGTCTGGGATGTGCTTTACCGACGATTAATTTTATATGGTCATTCCATTTTAGATCACTCCTAATGGCTATTTCCAGATAATTTATGGAATTAACTCCTTTCAGTTGCTGACCTGCTATATTGTAGCTAAATGTAAGGATATTTCTTTCTATGTATTCGCAGCACATTACACTTATCTACACTGAGATTCAAGTGCCATTCTCTGCACCATGCATCAATTCGTTGCAGATCCTCCTGCATATCAGTACAATTTTCCATTGTTACAACCTCTCGATATACTACAGCATCATCCGCAAAAATCCTCAGTGAACTTCCGATGTTATCCACAAGGTCATTTATGTATATTGTGAATAGCAACGGTACTACGACACTCCCCTGATGTTTCGATAGACCTTCGTGTGTGCCCCTGCACTTTATGGAAACGAATCACATATCACGAGAAAAGTTGAGAGGAAGAAGCAGCTAATCAAAATTCAGTACCGTAGATTTATGTTAAAATTATGTTTACAAAGAAACCAAATATCAGAGGTGTTACAATGAACAAAGGGGGAAATAGGTATTTAGAAATCTTATGAGAAGAAGCAACGGGCTAGATGGATGCCTGTCACTTCAATGGGGAATAGTCAAGTTGGCAACTGGTAGAACACTAAATTGCAAAAGTTCTACAGAAGATTAAAAATTTGAATGTTTGAATTCGATTGTAGAGAAAACTTTGTTTAACTGGTTTTTAGAGAACAATAACACTGTTAGTAAGTTATGATTATAAAATAGAGACAAATTAAGCTGCTCGGGAAAAATCATATCAGGCTCCGTAAAAATTCAGGAACACGTGAGTCAATTTCAATCCTAAGACTTAACTGAGAAGATCGCATGAAGGAAGTTAAGTCGTTATTTGCAGATTGAGAGAAAATTTCTGATAATGTTGACACCATCTGAAATCCTAGAAACTGCGGATATTAAATACCAAGGAGGAAAGTTTATCCTCATGTTGCATGGAATTCAGTCTACAGTTATAACAGTTGCATCGGACACGCAAGGGAAGCATTGGTCGAGAAGTGGGTAAAAAGGGTTGTAGATTATTCCGACTGTTATTCGATGTGCACATTCAACGCGAAGTAAGGGAAACCTACGAAAAATTTGGAAATACAATGTTCAGGGAGAATAATTTAAAATTTGGCGGTTTATCAAGACAGTAAAATCCTTGGAAGGACAATTCCTCGGACTGAATAGTGACTTCAGAAGAGATTGTAAGATGAACATCGCGAAAATTAAAACAATAGTCATGGAATCTCATGGAATTAGAGCAAATAATGTTAGGCATATTAGATTAGAAAATGAGATATTTAAAGCATAGATTAAGGTTTCTTTCCTGGACATAAAATAAGAGACTAAGGCAGAAATATGGAGGTCATATAATGTAGACTGACAATAACAAAAATATGTCTGGAAAGAGAAATCTTATACTTCAAATACAAATGTTCGTAATTCTATCTCGACGGTATTTGGCTGAAGTGTAGTCTTGTACGGAAGTGAAACATGGACAGTAAACTGTTCTGTAAGAGTAGAATAGAAACTTCAAAAAATTTAGCTGTATAGTAGAATGCTGAAGATCAAATGGATAGATCGAATAACCAATGATGAAATCCTGAACTGAATTGGGAGAAAAGTTCAAGGTGCAAATTTATTAAACCAAGAGACTTGTTGATAGTACTTATCTTCAGGCACCAAGAAATTTTCAGTTTTGTTATGGAGGTAATTGTCTGTGACTGGGGGAGGGGAAAAAGTAGCATAGGGAGATTCAAGCTTGACTACAACTAAGTGGTTGAAATGGGTGTGCGTTGCTGTAGTTATAAAGATATGAAAGTGTTTGCACTGGATACACTGTCGTGGATAACTGCATGAAACCGGTCTTCCGATTCAAGATCGCGAGAACACCAACAATATAGGAGGAGGTAGATGTGTATGACGACACGAAGGCTTTGTTACATTTGATAATACACAGTTAATCGTCACAGGAAATGGCAGAAATGAAAGTAATCAGGGTCGGAAGTTTCGTCGACGAGGACGTCATTAGAGATGAAGCGAAACTCTAAAAGAAAATAGGTAGAGCTATTTTCAATAGTACTGTCCCACCATTTACCTTAAGTGGTATCTTAACCAGGAATGTTGGTCGGGAATTCGAACTTGCTTTTGTCTAGTGCGAGTATAGTTACTTCATATGCGTACTATCCTGTTCGATAACTGGTAAGTAATCTCTTTTTCCCTATCACCTCGTGCTCTAGTAGCATGAAACCAAACATCTCAGTTTTGTATAAATGACCAACTGATTTCGAGCAGTGGTTAGAGCGCTTGATCAGTGCTAGTGAACATTCTTTATGTAGTCTTCGTGTAGTCCCTTAGTGAGGAAACCCTAGAAGGTGTGGAACACGTTAGAGATGCTAAAATACATAACTCATCACATAAGAAGCAAACGACATACTAAAGTTCCATTCAGAATTCCTGACTACTGTCCGAGTGTTTGGTATCCCCACCAGGTCGGATTAATAGAGAGTCATTGAAGACATACAGTGACTTGTTGCTAGGGTACTTACAGGCAGGTTCGAGCAACAGTAAGTATTAAGAAAGTGTTCCACGAACTCGAATTGGAATCCCTGGAGGAAGGAAGACGTTCTTTACTACCACGAAAGTTTACAGAACCGTTATTTGCGACGGGCTGCAGAATGATCCTGCTGCCATCTACATACATCCCGCCTAAGGACCGCAGAGATCAGAGGAATCAATATTTGTATGGGGCCGTATAGTTGGTCCTTTTCCCCCTCTTTCTTTCCGAGTGAAACGGTAAAGGAAATGGCTTCTACTGGTACAAGGTATCCTTCGCCATGCGCCGTACGGAGAAATGCAGTGGGTCTATACATGTATTTACGTAGATGAAGATACTGATGAAATCGTTTCGAGATATCAACCGAGGGGCTGAGTTGGCTGATATCCTGAGAAAATTTTAGCTATGAAATTCGCTGATAATGCCTGCGTTCCCCAATTCAAAATTGTTGCTGAATAATGGATACCTAAATGGACCGAAGTGAGTGACTTTCAGTCTGTATGAAAACTATTCTTTCCTCAGGTACTGATTCCACGAAGTTAGTTGCTAGTTGGGAACAGATAATAGTTATGACAAATTTAATTGAAGAATAAACTATTGTGGATTACTAGTTAGCACTCCCATTTCTTTAAGCACGGTCTTTAATTCCCGCCACAATTTATTCGTATTCCACCCATCTGGACCATGAAAAACTTTGATAGATCAGATTGGTAGAAGTAGTTACGCCTGAAATGTTATAGCGCAATCTCAGTGCAATATTGATTCAGTCCTCAACTGGATATGATTGCCAAGTCTTAACCGGTGTAGATACAGACGTATTTTTCAGATGTTTGACTCCAGAAAACTAATTTTATCTGGAATTATTCCACGGACAATAGATCAGCTTCACAAATGAGGCGTCACTAAGCTTAGCAATGAACTCTTTCATTAATTATGTTGGTAATTTACCATAACCACTGGAATTTGTTTATTTGTAAATGCTTTAATAGCCATTATGTCTTCTACATTGTTGCAGGTCTTTTTTTGTTACTGAACGTATTTGTAATGGCTGATTTTCATTATTCTAGAACAGCATTCACTACGCCTCACAACCACATTTTAACAAACTGATAAACCATTTTTCATAAAAACCTTAACTAGAATTTCGGGATGTTTCCTTCTTTGATGATCCATACTGCTTCTGTCCTTGTTAACGTTCCGACTGTAACGACCACGTCAGGGAAGAGATTATAAACCCTAAACTCAGTATTAGAAACTTTCATGTCAAGAACTGCTTCCGCCTCCAGGAAGGAGAGTAGTATGGTATAGACTTGTAATCATAAATACGGTAACAAACTACAGTTGAAACTAACGATTCTCTGGTTTGTACGCGAGGTGGCATTGTGTTGTATTAATTTTACGATTGTTCCTGTCCCACAGAAACTAGTTAACAGTAAATATATATAATTTTCTTGAGGTTTTGCTTGGTAACAGATAATGTCTTACCATTATATCACAGTAAATTATGACGCCAAGTCCTACTTAGATGTAACAAATGAGTTCCAGCGACGACATGCTTACAAAACTGCGAAGTGGTTCTTAATCGCAGCATGTCTTTGATAAAGCGTCCGGTTTCCTTTATGAACCTACATTAGCATTTCATGCCGCACGTTCTCTTTTGTTGTCGTTAGGTTCCACGGAGTTGTTTCCGACGCATGGAGACATGATGGATGAGCCACGTTTTTATCAACTGTGTTGCATTTCAGTTTCTTTCTTCCACACGAAATACAGAATAGAACGTGATGAAATCAAGGGCATACATTATAGTTTGACAATTTTGTGTCTCCTGGCCGTCTGGGTTAAATTTTAGTCCTTTTCCAGTGTTTAATCTATCAACCAATACTTTCTGTGTGATGAATACTATTCGTCCCATTAAGTCTGGCCGATTACTCATTAGCGTTTTAAAACTGTGTTTTTGTCATATGTAATACTGGGTTGGATGGTTTTATATGGTCAGTATTTTGTTGTGACCTACCATTGTGTTTCATTTACTCCTCCGTTTCGTTAAGAACTTTTTTGGATTGGCTGCGTAACGCATGAAAATTCAACAACAATTCATATGACGTTTTAGTGATTTAGTGTTTATTATTATACGCAATACTAGACTTGGTACGGATTGTGTGGCTATCTATGAGGACCTATTACCCCACGAAATTTGTAGTAATAAGCAGAAAGCACCGAAGGCTATCCAGAAGGAATTTATGTAAAGAAATGTGTATTTTCGCAATTCAAAATCTGTAAACAAAATGCAAGTTAGCTAAAAAGCTACATCTGGAAACATTTATATTAAACAAAAATCTGGAAATAATTAAGGTTAAATGATCAAATACTGTTAGTTACAGGTAAGCCAAACGGTAGGTTTACCTTCGCTTGTAATTTATTGGTAAATCCACACGCTGAAGCAAGTGAACCTTGTCCATTTAAAGAAACTGGAGGAAATATGCCCCTGAAAATCTAAAACAAGGAACAAAAATGTACATGGAATGCCAAAACAGTATTAAGCTGGTGCAGCCGAAAGTATAGGCGTTGACATTATAGACTTTTCACGATAACTGCAAGGATCTTGTTACTGCACTCAAATAAAACAGCTTTGCATGCTTTTTTACCTTTTATTTATTTATTTATTTAGCTATTGCACAGTCTTTCATAACCAAAATCTCTCAATAGGAATCCAAATGTCATAGTTTGTGTGCGTGCTATGAATGATAGTCAACAAACAGATTGTTGTTCCGAACTCTGACAGAGCAACAAGTGTTTATTTAGCTTCGTTTATTATATATATAACCAGATGAGCCAGTGTCATCATTCAGGTGCGTCATCTACGTACGTGAGGTGACATGGAGTTCGAGCGCTCATTGAGTACACTGCAGAAGTTACGAAAATAGTTTGATTAGTGTATGTCATATAAAAATAAATGAGCTACTTTCCGAAAGATGTACTGCTACGTGGTGCAGTCTGCAGTGTTTCATATTATGACCAATTCATTTCATGACACAAAGCATTGAATTGTAACCCACTGTGGGAGATTAAAACTGTTTAGTTTGTGGGTGGAACCAGCTCACATGTTACTGACTCTTGAACGGACGGAAGGCTGTAAGGTGGCAGACATATTCTCGGCCACTTGAAGGCCTTGACGATTTAACCTTTTCTATAGTTAGCACCATAGGTTCACTGTGCGGTGTCGTTGACTATCGAAAGTCTAAGCAAGAGATCGACAACCGCAAAAATACCGTAAGCTGTGAGCCAGAGCAGCGTCTGACGTGTGGTATAGGTTCTCGTGTCCACGTAACGTTCCTAGAAGTATTCACAGCACAACTGTATGTTACAGTACTCTCTTCAAAGTATTCGGATTAACTGATTCTGAACAGTATACCTGTTCATCCGCGGCAGTGGCGTGGACTCGTCAGTCACCATCATCTCGCCGCACAGTGTTTAGTTGACTGCTATGTATGTGAGAAAATTCGGCCAACAGCCACGAACTATTGTAAATTCACCTCCCCAATACAGCCGGTGTGGTTAGTGAAAGTAGTCTTTAATCAATTATAAGTTTTCACTCTACCACTAGGTGGATTGGTTACTGAAAGTTAGTCTTTAATTAATGTGGTGCTTTCACGTTACTTGTGTGAAAACTCACAGCTGGAGCTATTAGTGAAACTTATTCTGTAATTAATAAACAGCTCTTCCTTTACTTGTGTCAACTGTGTACACTGCTTCTCTCTTAAGCTCTCACACAACATCCAAGCAAAGTCCGCTCTAGAAGCTCTAGTAACCTACAGCAAAAGAATTCAAAAAGGGGTACGGTCATTTAGAATTATGACACTTAAAATGTTAAATAAAAAAAAGTATACTCAAAATGGTGAATACGCCGCAGTAACGTAATTGACGGGTAATACAATCAAACGATAATTTTGTAATGCTTAACATTAATGCCCCCCCCCCCCCATGAACCATGGACCTTGCCGTTGGTGGGGAGGCTTGCGTGCGTCAGCGATACAGATGGCCGTACCGTAGGTACAACCACAACGTAGGGGTATCTGTTGAGAGGCCAGACAAACGTGTGGTTCCTGAAGAGGGGCAGCAGCCTTTTCAGTAGTTGCAGGGGCAACAGTCTGGATGATTGACTGATCTGGCCTTGTAACATTAACCAAAACAGCCTTGATGTGCTGGTACTGCGAACGGCTGAAAGCAAGGGGAAACTACAGCCGTAATTTTTCCCGAGGACATGCAGCTTTACTGGCATGGAGAGCTGCATCAAACCAGTCTCAGGACTGAAGACCACAACAACAACAACAACAACATTAATGCAAGTTCTTGATTAAGAAGAGACCACATACCAAGAAATTTTAGAAAAGACAATAGTGGAGAAGCTCACTTTAACCTACCTGCAGAAAAGAAGTGATTGCAGTATTACACTAATCTTTAGACACACAATAATGCAGACATCGTACGAATGAGCAAAGTAGCAGACATCCATATTTTTCATCAATCCAACAGCATTGTGACACTAACAAACAGAGCGCTAAGTTAATTTAGAATTTCTGTGCTTTTTACATAGACATCACTCACTCTTCAGATATGATGACTGAGACTCCTAAACTGCTATACGCCTGAGTGGATGAACTGGGGGAATGAAATATGGCAGCAGTGTTCTCATGTAAAACGGAAACATCTCATACAAGACCAATCGGCATACAGAAGTTCTATCAATGTAATTCAAAATGCTGTATCTGAAAATATTAATAAACTGTTTTCAAACACGTTTCCGTAAATATTGATCGGCAGAGATTGAGTATTTATCGTTCCACAACGTTCAGAGTATAAAACGGGACATAGTTTAACAGTTTACATTGCTTGGACTGGCATCATAAGTTATTTGACTAGGTGAAGACATGAAAGCTACTCTAGGTCTCGCTAAGTAAGCGACTCTTGTGAAGTAAGCGATTTAGCTCTATTCTAAGAGTGTACGAAAGAACGATTAGACGTGCTAACGACGAGAAAACGTTTTCACAAATCGAGCTGACTGTTGTTGCTTTAGTTCGTTGAAACATTAAACGTTTGTATCAAGCGACATTTTAAAAAATAACACTTCATATTCAAATGAGTGGTATTTTTGAGTATTTAATGATATAGATATAAACTCTGTTCTAATCAATAGTTTATTATAGATGGAGAATGTTTCGAGTATCACTTCGAGACGTATAATCATCTATCAGAAGCAAATTATAAAGTGAGTACACTGCCACTGAAGCCCGTTTAGGAGGAAAAGAACTGAAAGTTCACTCTTTGAGAGGACATGTGAAATTATTTCAGTGGTAACAAAATCGAGTCAAATTTACAAAGAACTTGGCAGTATGAACCCACTTATCAGTACGATGTTGCCCACACTCTATCCTCGATGAATATATTCAGCCAATGTGAGGGTACTGGATTAGAAAATGAAGCGCTAAAAGAAAAGGTAGTCGATGAGTATCGATATTTGAACAATAAAATTACCGATGGTAGCCAAAGTAGAGAGGATATAAACTACAGAAGCAATGTAAGAAAAAGTTTCAGAGGAAAAGAAAATTCGTCAATGTCGGATATTGGTTTAAATGTTAGGAAGTATTATCTCGAGGCATCTGTCTGAAGCGTAACCCTACAAAATAATTAGTTAAGAGAAGAAGAGAATAGAAGTATTATAAATATAGTGGCATAGAAGAAAGCTGAAGATGAATAGAAGCTGAAGTTGAATAGATCTGGAATGGAAAGAAATTTGAGGCATAAATTGACTAATAGAAAGGATTCGTTGATAGGACACATTTTGAGACATTACGATATTGTCAGTTTCGTACTGGAGGTAAACGTTAAGAGCAAACGTTTTCTTCGATGTAATTCATAATGTTCGAACACAGTATACGTACCAAAATCCGACTGCAACTGAACGTAAGTGATATGGGTCCATATTTCAATGGATTACTCCTATTTATTTTCTTGGGTGTTGGTGTGACCTGTACAACTTACCGGTCTTTATGTCCGGATCTTTCGACAAGGGATCCATTTTTTATGATTGGTAAGTATCGAGCTATCGAATCACCAGACTTCGAAAGGAACCTGACTAATATACAATGTACACCTGAGGTCTTGTCTTCATTAAATGATATAAACTTTTTTGCTACACCGCGGTTATCGACTTCTAAGTAACTCAGGATGCCAGTTGTTCTTGATTCGACTTCTCGAAAATTTATTTCTTCTCCTTTGGTGAAGGGTTTCCGCAAGCAGTGTTAAGTAACTACGCATTAGTGATACTGTCATCGGTAGTATTACCATTGCTATCGCACAGTGAAGGTACTGATTGCTACTTGCTCTCGTGTACTTTACTTAGGACAGAATCTCTTTCCGTTTTGCGTCATATTTCGAGATAGAATTTCGTCGTAGAAACTACTGGAAGTATCTTCCATTGAAGTTCGCGCTAAATTTCGAGTTTCTGTGAAACTTCGGCAATCTTGAGGAATTTGCATTTTGTAAATTCGCCTTGCTTTTACCTTTGCTTCTACAACAGTGTTCTGTCCTTTTTTGTGTACCATGAGGGGTCAGTGACATCTCTCATCAATTTATTTGGTATAGATCTCTCATATTATATCGTGCTGTGAGACCAAGAAGCTGCTGTGTTCGATTACATCTACATCTACATGGATACTCTGCAAATCACATTTAAGTGCCTGGCAGAGGTTTCATCGAACCACCTTCACAATTCTCTATTATTCCAGTCTCGTATAGCTCGGGGAAAGAGCGAACACCTATATCCTTCCGTACGACCTCTGATTTCTCTTATTTGATTGTGGAGATCGTTTCTCCCTATGTAGGTCGGTGTCATCAAAATATTTTCGCATTCGGAGGAGAAAGTTGGTGATTGGAATTTCGTGAGAAGATTCCGTCGCAACGAAAAACGCCTTTCTTTTAATGATGACCAGCCCAAATCCTGAATCATTTCAGTGATATTCTCTCCCATATTTCGCGATAATACAAAACGTGCTGCCCTTCTTTCAACTTTTTTCGAAGTACTCCGTCAGTCCTATCTGGTAAGGATCCCACATCGCGCAGCAGTATTCTAAAAGAGGACGGACAAGCGTAGTGTAGGCAGTCTCCTTAGGAAATCTGTTAAATTTTCTAAGTGTCCTGCCAATAAAACGCAGTCTTTTGTTAGCCTTCGCCACATCATTTTCTATGTGCTGCTTCCAATTTGAGTTGTTCGTAATTGTAATTCCTACGTATTTCGTTGAATTTAGGGCCTTTAGGTTTGACTGATTTATTGTGTAACCGAAGGTTAACGGATTCCTTTTAGCACTCATGTGGATGTCCTCATATTTTTCGTTAATTAGAATCGTACCATTCAGATACCTTTTATAAATCGTTTTGCAATTTGTTTTGATGCTTTAATTACTGTATTATTCGATAAACGACAGCGTCGTCTGCAAACAATCTAAGACGGCTGCTCAGATTGTCTCCCAAATTGTTTATAAAGATAAAGAACAGCAATTGGCCTATAACACTACCTTGGGGAACGCCAGAAATCATTTCTGTTTAACTCGATGCCTTTCCGTCAGTTACTACAAACTGTGACCTGTCTGACAGGAAATCACAAATCCTGTCACATAACTGAGACGATATTCCATAAGCACGCAATTTCACTACAAGCCGCTTGTGTGGTACAGTGTCAAAAACCTTCTGTAGATCCAAAAATACGGAATCAGTCTGAAATCCCTTGTCAATAGCACTCAATTGTTCTTGCAAATAAAGAGCTAGTTGTGTTTCACAAAAACTGTTTTCTAAACACTTGTTGGTTTTGTGTCAATAGACCGTTTTCTTCCTGCTGCATCTCGACGTTAACGATATGGGCCTGTAACATAGTGGATTACTCCTGCTACCTTTCTTTAATATTGGTGTGACCTGTGCAACTTTCCAGTCTTTGGGTACGGATCTTTCGTCGAGCAAACGGTTGTATATGATTGTTAAGTATTTAGCTAATGCATCAGCATACTCCGAAAGGAACCTAATTGGTATACCAGAAGACTTGCTTTTATTAAGTGATTTAAGTTGCTTCACTACTCCAAGGATATTTACTTCTACGCTACTCACCTTGGCAGCTGTTCTTCATTCGAATTGTGGAAGATTTACTTCGTCTTCTTTTGCGAAGGTATTGCGGAAGGCTGTGTTTACTAACTCTGCTTTGGCAGCGCTTTCTTCGATAGTACTTCCATTACTATACTTCATACACGACCAGAACGTCTTTGGATTTTCTACCACGTTTTGAGACAAAGTTTCTTTATGGAAACTGTTATAATTATCTCGCATTGAAGTCCGCCCTACATTTGGCGCTTCTGTAAAAGATCGCCAATCTTGGGTATTTAGCTTCTGTTTAAATTGGGCATATTTGTTTCGTTGTTTGTGCAACAGCATTCTGACCCGTTTTGTGTACCAAGGAGGATCAGATCCGTCGTTTTTTAATTTATTTGGTATAAATCTCTCAATTGCTGCCTATACTATTTCTTTTAATTCAAGTCACATCTGGTCTACACTTATATTATCAAAATTGGAAGGAGTGGAGATTGTCTCTCAGGAAGGCGTCAAAAGAATTTTTATCTGCTTTTTTAAATAGGTATAGTTTTCGTTTATTTTTGGAGAATTTGGGGGTTACAATAATCAGTCTCGCTACGACAACCCTGTGTCCACTAATCCCTGTACCCGTTTTGATGCTCGTTATTAACTCACGATTATTTGTTGCTAAGAGGTCAAGTGTGTTTTCACAACCGTTTACTATTCGCGTGGGCTCACGAACTAACTGCTCGAAATAAGTTTCAGAGAATGCGTTTAGCACAATTTCGGATGTTTTTTCGTTACAATAGTCCTCGTTTGGCGTGATTTCCATCTTAAGGTTATCTACGAAAATTACATACTTTTGTACAATATTTCAGATTTTGATGTAGATACTTGAACGTTTTATAGAATTAAGCTTTCCTTCGCACATTAGGTGGTCTCGATATCCACATGACATTCATGTCTCTGTTGCTGTCGCTACCACACAAGTTTGCTCCTACCATGTTAGTGAAACTGTAGTAGGTGTTATAATATCCACGACTATATTTTATTCAGAACAATATTCACGAGAGCATTGCGTGTGGAATTTGAGCGAACATTCTCGTGATATTGACAAGAAAGGACTTCATCGATTGGTTCAAATGGCTCTGAGCGCTATGGGACTTAACTTCTAAGGTCATCAATCCCATAGAATTTAGAACTACTTAAACCTAACTAACCTAAAGACATCATACACATCCATGCCCGAGGCAGGATTCGAACCTGCAACCGTAGTGGTCGCGCGGTTCCAGACTGTAGCGACTAGAACCGTTCGGCCACCCCACCAGGCAATAAATAAATAATTATTATCAGTGTCATAATTTAATTTTTTGTGAAAATCATATCTCAGACAATACTTATGGAAAAAGATAATAGAAATTTTCATCCTTTGTTATACGCGATTATTCTAGAATAAACTTTATCCTTGTTCGAACTGTTGTAATGATCGGACGTGATTGATGTCTCGTATCAGTGAGGTCTTTAAAAATTGTGTTATGTTGTTAGTCAACATTTAAAAGATAGAGTATCTATGTGGCTAAAATGAATTTTCTTGGTTTAAACCTTTACTTTATTGTAATTCTCGTCCTAGATAAATGTTAAGTTTCCTGTTTAGCTACAAAGGAGCGCAGCCATTACCGCTATTGATCTACAGCACGGTTTATTGGCAAATGGTGAATAACAAGCGATAAACATAGAGAAATATTTTCAAATGTTAAAGCATACAGTGAAGGTACAAAAAGATTTAATACATATAATTTGTTAGTAGCAAAACAGGGCCTGAAGCAGAATCGAGAATTGATTGTCTTTTGTTAGCTGCCATCTTAGTAAATATTTCAGCGGCAGTTGATTTTCTATACGAACGTAAGTGTTAGTAATAATTGCTATAATAATTGTGTATTGGTGACCCAGAAGCCACTTTGAGGATATAAATTCGTCTTAGATTGTGAGCAATCTTTAAATATAGTGCAAATAGCATCTTACGTGATATCAATTCTTATGTGCTGATGTATGAAGCCTGGTTATTTCGTAACAACTTTAATCAAATATTTAGGCAGGAAAAATGTATTAGTGTTGTGTGCGTGTAGTACTGTGTGACGAAAACTGTTCGTTATGCTTAAAGAAAAGTGCTGCCACCTCGAATAACAGTAGCATTCAATTCGATAAGTGATCTGCAGCTTAGTGCCAACTAAGCTGCTTCACAGACAGCATTGCTACACGTTCCCAGGTGGAGACGTCCTTAACAAAATAACGATCACTAGCCGGGAAAAACAGTGTTTAAATAAAACCTCATTTTACGTTCATAATAAGTAACCAGTTTTTTTGTAATCTAGCTGAAATTGCACAATACGCATTCAAACCACAATATTCGCACGTCACAGTGTTAAAATTTAGTTGCAGCAGTTACTTCTGAAGTTGCTGTAATATGGCAGTTTATTTCGTAATGACGTCACTTGACAGCTGCAATGACAGTAGTGTCAGCGATCTTATATGGTTACACGGAGCCAAGTAACATCGCTGACTCAACTGTGAATACATTATACATGGATATCGTCTAATGTACGTTGCAAAGCGTAATTCTATAAAACGTTAAATTATCTACTTCAAAGTCCTAAATATTGTACCTAAATATGTACTTTCTGCAAATAACTTGAAATGGTAATCACGCTGAAAGTAGCCCATTGTAATAAAAAATATATAATCCAACACATCACATCTTGGTCTCATGGCGTAACATACAGTGTTATTGTATAACAAATACAACGCAGTGGGCCCAAATGAGTAGAAATATATCTCTTAACTGCCGTCGATACTACTTCCTTGAATTTAAACCACATCTGTTCGACGTTTACATAGTGAGATGGTAAGAAGTGGAGAGTGTCCCTTAGGAAGAAAATGGCTCTGAGCACTATGCGACTTAACTTCTGAGATCATCAGTCGCCTAGAACTTAAACTAATTAAACCTAACTAACCTAAGGACATCACACACATCCATGCCCGAGGCAGGATTCGAACCTGCGACCGTAGCGGTCGCTCGGCTCCAGACTGTAGCGCCTAGAACCGCACGGCCACTCCGGCCGGCCCTTAGAAAGACAAGTGAATATTTATCTCCTTTTTTAGATAGATACATAGGTTGTATCATACAGATTTATTCATGTAACCTACAGTCAATGTTTTGGTATCATTTTACACCAAAATGCATCAAGTCTTTTTTACTTTATACGTAAGCAATCAGAAGTGATTTGGATTGTTTATGTGACATGCATCCTATCTGAAGCCGATTTATTGCCACACTCACTGCAGCACGTCAAGACGTGACTTGTTTGATTGCGAGCTGCATTCTAGCTCTTAGCTCTGGCTGAGAAGCTGGAAAGGTTGGAACAAACGATGTACCCTTGATGACTCCGCAAACGGAAAAGTCAAGAGACATCAACTACAGTGAAGGCGGGGGCCATGCCGTTAGCCCATCTCGGCCTGTTCACTTGCTTAGGTTGTAAGGTCCTTTTTGATACGCGCTATATTTCGTGTTTTACTTTGGTGGATTTGGATGTACGCAGGTTTTCGTTGATAAGAAGCATTTTGAGGTTTCAGTCTGGTAAAAGTGGAAAGAGTAGAGGGCGTAAAGATTGTAGGAGGAGGCTTCTACTCAGGTACAATAGGAACATTCAAATGGTTGTAGTGTGTGGGAGCTATGAATACCTGAAGCGACTTACACAGGGGTCACTACCGTAAAGAGCTACACCAAGCCAGTACTTCGGCTGATGGCCACCCAACAAATGTCTGCGGTACGAAGAGCCTTAGTCCCAAAGCGAGTGCTTGTAGTGGTGTGCTGTGTTGACTTGGCGTAGTGACAAGTGAGTAACGCGAGCGGCGGGCAGGTGTGAGCCGCCGGCGCGGCTAATAAGGGTCTCGCCCGCGGCTGTGAGCCAATCAGGCGAGCCGGCCAGCCACGTGGATAATTGCCAGTTACCGTAAACCAGTCCCGGCCGGGTCGCGGGCACGTGTTGTTACCGACATGGCCGACGGGTAACGGGCCGCCACCAAAAATTACCACGGCCTAAACTAATTGAGCCACCAAATAAGCTCGTTAAGCCCCCCCCCCCCCTTTTTTTACATCGCTCACATTTTCACAATGATATCGTTAGTAGTAGACCGTAATTGGCCGAGATTTAGGAAGCTTTCAGATAGTAATGAGCGGAGATCTAAACTGCTACGCCTGGCAAAGTACATATTCTTTTCCGCAGGGGAAATGGTGGTTCTATTAGTCGACCACAATGTTATTGCAGCCACGATTGAGGCCGCTTCGGTCGGCTTACCTTGAGTCAGCGAGTTGTGGAGGGCAGAAAGGACGGCATAACAACAGTTATGCAGTCAGAACGACGATAAACTTAGTTGTGAAGTGGATGGTATGTCATATAGGAGGAAGACAATTTCATTAGCTGCTGCAACTGTTTCACTGGAATACGTTCCAGTTTTATCCGCTGTGCATGCTACCATACCACTTCGTAGCCATGTGCTGCATATTCGTCTTCGCAGTTCAACATTGATTATTATAGTATCTATTCCAGAATGAGATTTTCACACTGCGGTGGAATGTGCGCTGACATGAAACTTTCTGGCAGATTAAAACTGCGTGACGGACCAAGACTCGAACTCCGGATCTATGCCATTCGCGGGCAAGTGTTCTATCACTTTTTTTTCTTACATTTTGTTCGTGATTGTTCGTTGTATTTGGTCGTAGCAGACTTCACGTGACATCCGTTGAAGTTCGTTGTAGATCCCTTCATTCAGTTTTTTTTTATTATTATTATAGAGACCATCCAGGTCTCTGACCGAACACGCTGAGCTACCATGCTGGCATACCACTGAGCTACCCAAGCACGACTCGTGGCTCGTCCTCAGAGCTTTGCTACAACGAGCTACGACTGAAAATTTTGCTGCACTCACTCTGAGCACCGGGTTGTCTTTTACTTTGTCACTGATTGGCATCCCAATACTGGTTTGAGAAACATTCAGGAACCCTGTCGCACCTCGGCCTATGGCGTAAATATTTTCGTTCTCCTTTAGGTATTCTGCTGGCAGTGATTTTCTAGGGCGGTATCTCGCAGGGTGCAACAAAAAACTGTATATGTGTCATCTGCTTACTTTCTTTAAGAAACTTGTTACCTCTTCATTTATGTGTACTACTGTTTGACGAGATGGTATTATTTTAATTGTAATGTTATTCACAAAATACCTGTGTATATAGTCTATGTATTCCGGGAATCTTAGTCAAATGAAAAAAAGAATATTGGTACAAACGTTTCACGAACGAAGAGGAGCAGGTTGGTTCAAGGTGGGACTGCGTCGTGCACGACTTAAAATTACGAGTTTCTCGATAGTTTTAGAGGTGTCTGATTTTTTTTGAAATGAGGAGCTGTTTTACTAATGTGTAGTTAAGGAACAAGAGAACAGAAGCTTTCGAAATGTGGTGCTACAGAAGAATTCTGAAGATTAGATGGGTAGATCACATAATTAATGAGGAGGTATTGAATATAATGGGGGAGAAGAGGAATTTGTGGCACAACTTGACTAGAAGAAGGGATCGGTTGGTAGGACATGTTCTGAGGCGTCAAGGGATCACCAGTTTAGTATTGGAGGGCAGCGTGGTGGGTAAAATTCGTAGAGGGAGACCAAGAGGTGAATACTTTAAGCAGATTCAGAAGGGTGTAGGCTGCAGTAGGTACAGGGAGATGAAAAAGCTTGAACAGAATAGAGTAGTATGGATAGCTGCATCAAACTAGTCTCAGACCTGAAGACCACAACAACAAAGGAACAATTTGGTGAAAAGTACTTCGTCGTGATTTACCCTGAGCGGCCAACTGATCTTTTCGTTAAATAAAAGACGGACTTTATTGTTTTGAGTGACTAACGCATGAAAATTTTACTGCATTTATTTTGAGCACCGGGTTGTCCTTTACTTTGTACAAAACTGTGTTTAAAAATGCGATGGCCAAGCTTGTACTCGAAGGTTTTGTGTGAAATAATAATCCGGCAGCTAGATATCTTAATACGTAATCAAGCTAACGTATTTATAAAAGAGCAATATCTGTGAATCAGGTTCTAATCTGATAAGATCCAGCCACACAAACGCTCTGGGAAAAAGTAATAGTTTATTTCTTTTGTGAGTTCTGGCGCTAACCGACGCGACGAGGCAGCAGTAAATTATTATTTCAGGTTTGGTCATTTTTTCAGTGATCATCAAGATGGCCACAGCCATCTTGCAGCAGATAAACGATTCTCGAGAACAGTAGAGCGTCGGATCTAGATTACATCCTTGACGGTAGCCCGTACCATGGCGGTATAATAAGGGGAGTTGTTATGACATCAGAAATGTGAAGCCGACGCCCACCGCACTAGTAGCCCCAAACGATAACTTCTGGTGGAAGTGTTAAAAAGACATTTCAGATAGTCCCCTTACAGGTGTACTACTAGTTCTGATTATAATCTGAACTGTAAGGGAATCACATTTCATTCGTAAGTTTACTCGCTCAAGCGATATTTTCTTTTATACACAAGAATTTTAGTTGCGTTTGTTACCTTTACTGTAGTGGTTTTTTATGTAATTTGACTTTAGATTTCCTATTAATAGAAGTTAAAGAGCGCTCTGGTGGAATGTTGTGAGAAGGAAATAGTGCAAGCAGTCCAGACGTAGCAAAATATGTGCTCAGAATTTTCAAGAAGAGGACACAGAAGGAAGGTCAGTTTCGTCATTCCGCAATAAGAAAAATGTGGGCATACGAATTGAGACTTTTCAAATTACATACTTCTGTTTTTGTTTACTCGAAAGGTGCATCAAAAAGAAAGTTGCATCAGCAATCCCAGATTCGTCGTATTACTGGATCAAATCTGCCTTTAAGACCAAAGGAAGATCTGAAAATGATTTCCTGAAATTGTGTTGTTCAGAAAGCACCTTAATATACACTATTTAAAGTACATGTTGCGTATACACGACAAATACTAAGAATGAGAGGCAATTGTAGACAGCAGTCTGCTAATGTTTAAGGGCTATTCAAACGGTGGCGCCGGCTTCAAAGCGATGCACATAATTCTATAACGTCGCCTTCCTTGGCTGAGGCACAGGTTAGACAAGCGAATACATATGTGACATCGAACAGGGCAACAGAAGATTTCGTTTGGTTGACAGATACTTTGAGTTGAAACTACACCCAGAGGTGGCATTAACTTTCACTACATCGGAGTACTGATCACTATTACAATTAATCTCGGTACTGTTAGAATTCAGATGGTCGGATGCCACCAGTTCACGCAACATATGACACTTCGTTAACAGAACTTTTGCTCTTTTGCTACGTGAATCTGACAACAGACGTCAGCAAACTTACTCTGTTCACTTTTCTCTGTATAATCATGCCGGAAAACATGTTTGAGAATGTCTCACCCAAATCTAATTTTATGTCTTACAGGTAACTGACGGCAGGTATCCCTAAATAATGGACTATAACACTGTGTGTTTTATCTGTTACTTATTTTATTACATCCCTTGTCGCAAGTGCGTATGCGGGTATAACAGTGGTGTAACTGTGAACCGTATGGATCATATTAGCCGCCAGGTGTAGGGAATAAATTAGCTGCCGGTTGTTACAATGAATACATATAGTCAGGTTGGAAGCTTTTCGTATTAACTTGAATTTCAAATAAGAGAAATAGCATCTTGAACTATATTTAGTCAAGAATGTGTTGCGGAGAGGAGGAGGAGATTAGTGTTTAACGTCCCGTCGACAACGAGGTCATTAGAGACGGAGCGCAAGCTCGGATGAGGGAAGGATGGGGAAGGAAGTCGGCCGTGCCCTTTCAAAGGAACCATCCCGGCATTTGCCTGAAGCGATTTAGGGAAATCACGGAAAACCTAAATCAGGATGGCCGGAGACGGGATTGAACCGTCGTCCTCCCGAATGCGAGTCCAGTGTGCTAACCACTGCGCCACCTCGCTCGGTATGTTGCGGAGAAAACGAAGGTTTGGGGAAAACTAATATCTCCAAATTTTCTATGCGAAAACTCTTTAAGTCTTCTAATAAAAGAAACATTTTTATTATTCTTCATCTTTATTCTTGAAGCCTATATAGTTTTTCTCAGCATAGCCACTCTGGCAACTATCATATTTCTCCCAACTAGACAGCAGTTAGTTTATACCGTCACTGTAAAATGTTTGACATTGTTGACCGACTGACAACCACATCTCTGCTTGCACCGCTTCACCACTATCAATGTGAAGCCCTCGAAAGTGTTCTTTAAATTCTGGAAAGAGATGAAACTTGGATGTGGCCAAGTCGGCAGTTTGTGGAGGATGATCGATGAAAGTCAACCCAAGGAGTCGCGTTGTTGCGGATGTCGCAGCGCTCTCGTGAGGCCTGACATTGTCATACTGATGTGATCATGTGTGGACGAACTCTTCCAATTCGAAACTCGATTACAGCACGCTGTTTCTCACGCACCGACATAGTTATGTTACACATCCATCGTGTTACACCTGGCTCCGTCCAGCGGCAGAGGCTTGTAACTTCCGTCAGGGAAACTGGAAAGTCTATTGAGTAATAGGCATGAGATGTAATGCCTCAGTCGATTTGAGAATAGAATAAATTATTTAATGACGTTACCTTTCAGGACGCCCTCATACATACTGTACTGAGTTATTACATGTTAGTGGCAGTATACTGCGTTCAGAGAATGTAATTCATAGCCAGCGTGGGAAGAGTAGAGGGTACCTGTATACTTCTTGATCGCAGTGGAAGGATACTGCAAAGAACGCCAACTGCTTACAAACTCTAGAAAGTGTAATGAATCAGTTCTTAACCGAGGCTTGGTAGTTGATCAGTCAGCAGCCATGTAAGTGCGAGACAGTTCGGATCATTTCAGATGGTAGCCAAATCACCTGATTCTTATCCCCTCTAAAATGTCTGGGACAACTAGAAACAACTGCTGAAACGTAGGAACCTACATCCCCCCAAAGTAGTTGCTGAATAGGACCAAATCATCACTTGTGGCTTAGCTGGGGGTGACGTACCTCAAAAAGATGGTACGCTCTTTCTCACTGAATTCAGGCAGTTATAATGGGTGCAGGCAGTATAATATGGTATTCGTATTATGTATCCGCAGGATGACAGATCCTTCGCTCCGGATTCTTATTTTCTGAACGCGAAGATAAATTATGGTAAAGAGTCAAATGATACGCAGTTCGTATAAACCACCGAAGACCACGAGCCGCTTCCAAACCTACATCTACATCTGTATTCAGTAAGCTATCGTATGGTGTATGGCGGGGATTTCTTTGCGTGTATGACTGTCACTTCATCCCTTTCCCGTTCCGAAAGGTTCGTGGGAAGAACGATTATTAATAACCCTCCGTCTCTCTAATTTTATCTTCAACATAATTCGCGATAAATTTGGAGAAGAAACCAATATAGAACATCAAACTTCAAGGAATGTATTGGCTCAGATCATTAACAGTAAAGCACACTGTAATGGAAAAAACCTTTTTATAGAGTCTGCCAGTAAATTTGGCTGAGAATATTCACATCGTTTTCGCGCTCACTAAATGAAGCTATAACGAAAGACGCTGTTCTTTTAATCTTCTATGCTTCCTCTACCAACCTGCAGGGTGCAACTGACGAGCAGCATTCAAGTATTGTTCGAACGAGGGTTTCTTCAGCTACCTCCTTTGTTGGTGACATACGCATCCTGAGTAATGTTCTAATGTATTTTAATCTGACATCTACCTTAGCTGAGATTAGTTCTATATGGTCGTTCCACTTCAAATTGTTCCGTACGCATACGTCTAGATGTTTAATGGGTATGACTGTTGCCGATGACATTTCTGCAGTTATGTAGTCATAAAGTAATGAGAATTTCTTTCTATTTATGTGCAATACGATACATTTGTTAATGTTGAGGGTCAACTACCAACCGCTGCACCAATCGTTGATATTCTGCAGGTCTCCCTCCACGTAGCTACAATTTTCTAGATTTGCGACTTCTCTTTGTACAACAGCATCATCCACAAGAAACTACATGAAACATCCGAAGATGTCCACTACATCATTTATGTATATTATTTAACTTAACAGTCCTGTAACACTCCCTTAGTGTGCGCCCGCATTTACTTTTACGTCTGAAGATTTCTGTGCTTTGAGGAATGAGACGCTGTGTTTTGTTCCCTGGACACTCTTCGATCTAATCCTGACCTGATCTGATATTCCACACGCTTGTACTTACACACAAGAAAAAAAGTTTTGCATCATCCCGGTTCCCAGAACTCCTGAAGATAGATGTTAAATGTTGATTTTATATCACAGACGTAGTCCCTTTGACTGTTCAGAGATGTCAGTAAACCCGCCCAAAGACGTAAGCAACCATGCATGATCAGCGCCTTTTAGACACAGGGGGTTCGACAGCCGATCAGTGCCAGTCATTCCACAGGGAGGTGGTACACGACTCGTATTGTCTGTAGTTCAACCATTCCTATACGGTCAACTCCGCGTTTCGATTGCGTCCGCATTGTTACTTTGTGCCAGGAAGGGCTCTCAACAAGAAAAATGTCTAGGCGTCTCGGAGTGAAACGAAGCGATGTTTTTCGGACATGGAGGGGATACAGAGAGACAGGAACTGTCGATGACATGCCTCACTCAAGCCGCTCAAGGCTACTACTGCAGTGGATGACCGCTACCTACGGATTTTGGCTTGGAGAACCCTGACAGCAACGCCACCAAGTTGAATAACCATTTTTGTGCAGCCACAGGACGTCGTGCTACGACTCAAACTGTACGCAATAGGCTACATGATGAGCAACTTCACTCCCGACGTCCATAGCGAGGTCCATGTTTCCAACTACGACTCCATACAGCGCGGTACAGATGGGCCCAATAACATTCCGAATGGACCGCTCAGGATTGGCGTCACATCCTCTTCACCGATGGGTGTCGCATATGCCTTCTACCAGACAATCGTCGGAGACGTGTTTGGAGACAACCCGGTTAGGCTGAACACCTCATTCACACTTTCCAGCGAGTGCTGCAAGGTGGAGGTTCCCAGATGTTTTCGTGTGGCATAATGTGGAGGCGGTGTACGCAGCTCGTGGTTATGGAAGGCGCCGTAACGGCTGTACGATAGGTGGGTGCCATCCTCCGACCTATAGTGCAACCATATCGGCAGCATATTGCGAGACATTCGTCGTCATGGACGACATTTCGAACGTGCACATCTTGTGAATGACTTCCTTCAGGATAACGACATCGCTCAACTGCGCTCAACTGGAGTGGCCAGCACGTTCTCCAGACATGAACCCTACCGAACATTCCTGGGGTAGATTGAAAAGGGCTGTTCATGGACGACGTGACCCACCAACCACTGTGAGGATTCTACGCCGAATCGCCGTTGAGGAGTGGGATAATCTGGACCAACAGCGTCGTGATGAACCTGTGGATAGAATGCCACGACGAATACAGGAATCCATCAATTCAAGAGAACGTGCTACTGGGTATTAGAGGTGCCGGTGTGTACAGCAATCTGGACCACTACGTCTGAAGGTCTCGCTGTATGGTGGTACAACATGCAATGTTTGAATTTCACGAGCAATAAAAAGGTCGGTAATGATGTTTATGTTCATCTCTATTCCAATTTTTTGTACAGATTCCGGAACTCTCGGAACAGAGGTGATGCAAACTTTTTTTCTGTGTGTATTTCATTAGACCATTCTGTGGCACGCCTTTGGGAGGATGAACAACACAGCATCATCGTGGCGGCCGGTTTCTACTTTCTGGGTCCCGTGGACGATGACAGTGAGCTGACCTTTACACGATCGTTGTTTTCGGAACCCATATCTGTCTACATAAATGACACTATACGCGAACATTAAATGTGTTCCTAACTTCTACAAGAGACCCATCTCAGAGATATAGGCCTATAGTTTTGTGCGTCTGATGAAAACCTGTCCCGAAACCAGGAATGACCCGAGCCTTTCTCAGATCTCTAGGAGGGCTTCGGTCCCCAACCGACTTACGTTACACTGTTGTTGGATGAGGAGCTGCTTACTTCACGTACTGTACACGGACTCATATGATATCCCGTCACGTCCAGCGGACTTCCCTCTTTTCTCTCTGCCATGATCAATTATGTCGACATCTGTCATTTTGGAATCCATGCGACAATTTACAGGAGTAATTACAGTGCGACCTTCCTCTGTGAAACAGTTTAGGAAAATAGTGTTTAGTATTTCGGCGTTGTGTATGTCATCCTCCGTTTCCCTTGAACCAAGTTTGGCCATGGCCTACAATACCTCATGTGTACACAACATGCTGCATGCGTATAGTCCGGCACTACACGGTATGTGTTCGGTTTGCTCTGTCCTTTTCGGTATAGCATGATATTAAATTTAACAGTGCGATACGACACAGCATCTTCGGCATTCGGTGCGACATTTTTGGGTAGATACGACATTCTTCACTTCAGCAGTATCTTGATGTCAGTCCTGTTATACTCCTCTCTATTTGCAGATGATATAAAGGAAGTTCACAGGTCCAGTGACTGTTTGCACAAAAAGAGACAGTCTAGCGACTTATTGTTACAAGCCCTTAAGAGTGAATGGAAATTACAGTTCTTTTTCAAAGCGAATGATGTTAATTCTCAATATCTATTTGGCCTAAGCAGTCGCATAATCGATATGTACTGAAAATTTGGTGTAAAGCGATATTATTAACCTTGCGGAAGGAATTTATAGATTAAGTTAAGAAATATAAAAAGTACAACGATTCATAGACTTTTGTATGGTATTTATTGACGTGTTAATACTTCGAAGAGTAAATTTTCTGAAATCGCAAGCGTTTTTAGCACTGGCAGTTGTAACGGTTTCCAGTGGAATTGAATGTAAAGTATGAACATCTTATATTGCTGCGAAGTACGTCGAAAGTTAAGCAGCATGCATAGAAAGATTTTTCAATTTAAGACACGCAACCGTCAAATTCCTGAATGGAAACCAGTAACCAAAACTAAATGACCGGAAGCAGTTTGTAGACCCTGTATATTAAGTGGGCTTCAGTGAACATTCACCTCAGTACGACGCAACAAGATTACAAAACAACTTATTTCTGATTTGAAGCAGAAAATGAACGAGCATAAAAAAGTCGCATTATGGAAGAGAACTTCTGACGACGAATTCCTTCCATTTCCCTAAGCTCACTGATGTTATAGAAAATGAGAAATTTGAATAATTCAGATGTGACATCTAAAGAATAATCGGAAATGTTCTCTAAACGTTTTTAGGACACTGCCAGTCTCACATCAGTTGTAGAGCTGTTCCCGAGACAGTTTCGGTTAAAAGAACCTCTGTGCATGAATAGGTGGAACATCTGGATCTACAGTGTATTTCCAATTTAAAATACAAATTCTCTTACCTTAAAGGTCTCCCCCGGGAAGTGTTTTCAAGTCCCCATATTGTGGTTGCAAACGTGATAGCAATATTTTGCACAACATATGTGTATGAAAGAATTTATTCGATTGTCAGTGTAAATAATCCACGATTACGAGACAATCCGAGCGTCGAATATAAGTGAAACTGTCTTCATCTGCAAATTTGGCATCAGTTTATGTCAGATATAAATTTTAATAGGCTTACGAATTCAGCGAAGTGAAGAAAATTAAGTGAAACTGAGATTTGCTTTGTTTGTGTTCTACATTGTCGAGGAATAAGAAGTATTAAACCATGTCGCATGTTGAGCTATTCTTGTAAGACTGCATTGCTATCAGATCCTGTGCGTTCGTAATTTTCCCATCTTCCCGTTCAGACAACGTATCGTGGGAGGAAGCCCTTAGTCAGGCGAGAGATATTGATATGCGCGTGAGAGCTGCACACTCAAGCAGAGTTCCGTTCCTGTTTTAAACTAAAATACTCACAAGATATTGGCAAACAACCATCAAAGTTTTCTTGACGCTTTTTCTCTTCACAACTTACTACTTGACCACGATATTATTGCACTTGGAGTCCTGTGGTCGTTACTGGAAACACGTAGCGACATTGGGATAAATAAGTAGAGTGGTGACTTAGGAAAACGTATCGCATTGTAAATGCCTTTAGGTTAGTGTGCCTGTTGTATCAGATGGTTTCGCATGGCGTCGCGAAATACCCTGAGGTGACAAGAGTCATAGCATAGCGATGTGCGCAAATTCAGATGGCGGTAGTGGCGCGTACACAAGGTATAAAAGGACAGTACGTCGGTGAAGCTGTCATGTGATTCATTTGAACAGGTTTCCGACGGGAACTAATTTTGAACGCGGAATGGTAGTTGGATCTAGATGCATTGCACAGTCTATTTCAGAAATCATTATAGATATCAATATTCCGTGATCCACAGTATCAGGAGTGTGTCGAGAATACCAGATTTAATGCACTGCCTCTCACCAGGGACAACGCAGTGGCCCCTCGGCCTTCACTTAACGACCGAGAGCAACGGTGTTTGCATAGAGTTGTCAGTGCTAAATGACAAGCAACACTGCGTGAAATAACAGCAGTGAAATAACACATGTGGTGTATACGACGAACGCATCTGTTAGGGCTGTGGAACAAAATTTGGTGTTAACGGGCTATGGCACCAGATGGCCGACACGAGTGCGCTGGTAACAGCACGACATCGCTTGCAGCACCTCTCCCTGGCTCATGACCACATCGGTTGGCCCCAAGGCGACTGTAAAACGGTGGTCTGGTCGGATGAGTCCCGTTTCCAATTGGTAAGAGCTGATAGTGGCTTTGGAGTGTGGCGCACTGGCCACGAAAGCATGGACCAACAAGGCACTGTGCTCCATAATGGTGTGTTTTTATGGAAAGAACTGGGTCGTCCGGTGGAAGTGGACCGATCACTGACTGGCAATGGTTATGTTCGACTTCATGGAGCCATTCACAAACCTGACGCTTGCAAACAGCAATGGATTTTTTTTGGTGACAATGCGCCATCTCACTAAGCCACATTTCTTCGCTGCTGGTTTGAGGAACATTCTGGAGAATTCGAGAGAATGATTTGGTCCCCCAGACAGCCCGCCATGAATCCCATCGACCATTCGTAGGACGTAATCTAGAGGTCGGTTGTGCACTTTGGCAATCATTGACGGCTGTAGAGGCAGCACATCTCCGTATTTATGCAGGGGCTTCCAACGATTTGTTGAGTGTATGCCACATCGGCGCTACACCGGGCAAGCGGAAGTTGGAGACAGAATTAGGAGGTATCCCATGGCATTTTCCACCTCATTGTTTCACGATATGAAGTGCTCAAATGGCTCTGAGCACTATGGGACTTAACATCTAAGGTCATCAGTCCCTAGATCTTTTTTTTTTGGTCATCAGTCTACTGACTGGTTTGATGCGGCCCGCCACGAATTCCTTTCCTGTGCTAACCTCTTCATCTCAGAGTAGCACTTGCAACCTACGTCCTCAATTATTTGCTTGACATATTCCATGCTCTGTCTTCCTCTACAGTTTTTGCCCTCTACAAAATGGTTCAAATGGCTCTGAGCACTATGGGACTCAACTGCTGAGGTCATTAGTCCCCTAGAACTTACAACTAGTTAAACCTAATTAACCTAAGGACATCACAAACATCCATGCCCGAGGCAGGATTCGAACCTGCGACCGTAGTGGTCTTGCGGTTCCAGACTGCAGCGCCTTTAACCGCACGGCCACTTCGGCCGGCTTGCCCTCTACAGCTGCCTCTAGTACCATGGAAGTAATTCCCTCATGTCTTAGCAGATGTCCTATCATCCTGTCCCTTCTCCTTATCAGTGTTTTCCACATATTCTTTCCCCTCCGATTCTGCGTAGAACCTCCTCATTCCTTACCTTATCAGTCCACCTAATTTTCAACATTCGTCTATAACACCACATCTCAAATGCTTCGATTCTCTTCCGTTCCGGTTTTTCCACAGTCCATGTTTCACTACCATACACTGCTGTACTCCAGACGTACATCCTCAGAAATTTCTTCGTCAAATTAAGGCCGGTATTTGATATTAGTAGACTTCTCTTGGCCAGAAATTGCCTTCTTTTCCATAGCGAGTCTGCTTTTGATGTCCTCCTTGCTCCGTCCGTCATTGGTTATTTTACTGCCTAGGTAGCAGAATTCCTTAACTTCATTGACTTCGTGACCATCAATCCTGATGTTAAGTTTCTCGCTGTTCTCATTTCTACTACTTCTCATTACCTTCGTCTTTCTCTGATTTACTCTCAAACCATACTGTGTACTCATTAGACTGTTCATTCCGTTCAGCAGATCGTTTAATTCTTCTTCACTTTCACTCAGGATAGCAATGTCATCAGCGAATCGTATCATTGATATCCTTTCACCTAGAACTTAGAACTACTTAAACCTAAGTAACCTAAAGACATCACACACATCCATGCCTGAGGCAGGATCCGAACCTGCAACCGTAGTGGTCACGCGGTTCCAGACTGAAGCGCCAAGAACCGCTCGGCCACACCGGCCGGCCGATAAGAACTCACGGAAAGCTGACTGGAGCGTCCTTAGTCCTTAGCTGCAATAATTTTGTGGTCGATTTACATAGTTACTTTTTGTAACTATTGTGTCGTAATATCTGGCAACCGGAAGTACGCAGGAAGGTTTGTTCGTAGCGAGCGGTAGGCGTCGGCGGAAGAACCGGGCTCATAAAGCCAAAGCGTTCAGTGGGCCGAAGGCAGGCGCGGCTCACCGCAGCAAATCCTTGCGGTCACACACACACACACACACACACACACACGCACGCACGCACACACACTATGAGCTAAGACTGATGGCCGCGGCGTGGCGCTGGGTGCGGGAACATGACTGGAATCTCAACCAGCGCCGTATACAGCACAGTCTTCCTGCTGACAAAGGCTAACTATCTGCCCCAGGTGCATGCACGCCAGAATATTCAGCTCGGATTAGGCAAAGCATCTTAATTACCACCTTGACAAAAAAATATAGCTGAGAGCATTTGTCATTCAATGGTGTTAGTCTGTCTCTAACTATTCTTCCTTTAATACTACTCATTTTTCACAAGCTGGGTTAACTTGATGGATATATTTTTTGCAGGTGGCTGCATGTCAGCTGTTCAGGATGCGTGCCATATTGATAATAATCTCTATATTTACATCTGAATCTGCATGACCACGCTGCAATTCACACAGGCGTGTGGCGGAGGGTTCATAGAAACACTTTCACACTCTTTCTCTACCGTTCCACCCTCTAACAGCGTACGGGAAAAGCTAAGAATTAAATGTTTCTATCTGAGCTCCCATTTCTCTTATTTTAGTACATGATCACTTTTCTGTACGTAGATGGGTGTTAGTAAAATAATTACGCATTCAGAGCAGAACGCTGAAGACTGAAATTTCTTGAAAAGGTCTCGCTGGCCGCAAAGGATGAAATCTTTGTTTTAATAATGCACAACTACAACTCGTGTGTCGTATCGATGGTGCTCTGCCTTCTGTTTCGCGATAATACAAAACGAGGTGCCCTTATTTGAACCTTTTCGATGTCCTCGGATAGTCCCTTCTGATAAGGATGCCGTACTGCACAAAAATGCTCTAGCAGACGACGAACAAATTTATTGTTTTCAGTCCCTTCAGTAGACCTGTTGCATTTTCTAACTGGTCTGGCAACATTTTGTACGTGATCGTTCCAGTTTTAGTTGTTTGTAATTGTAATTCCTAGGTGTTTAATTCAATTGACAGGCTTTAGATGTGTGTGATTTATCGTGTATCCGAAATTTAACACTTTCATTTTAGTAGTCATGTGCATAACCTCACACTTTTCGTCATTTATGGTCAATTGTCACTTTTAGCACAATAAATATATGATGTCTAAACTATTATGCGATTGGTTTTCATTTATGATTACTTTACTAGAAGGTAAGAGCGTGCAACACTTGCAAACAGTCTCAGGTGGCTATTCAGAGCCGGCCGCGGTGGCCGTGCGGTTCTAGGCGCTGTAGTCCGGAACCGCGGGACTGCTACGGTCGCAGGTTCGAATCCTGCCTCGGGCATGGATGTGTGTGATGTCCTTAGGTCAGTTAGGTTTAAGTAGTTCTAAGTTACAGGGGACTGATGACCTAAGATGTTAAGTCCCGTAGTGCTCAGAGCCATTGGAACCATTGGCTACTCAGATTGTCTCCTAAATAGTTCCTGTAGACTGGAAATAGTAGAAGCATGTAATACTTTTGGAGAACGCCTGATATTTGTTCTGTTTTACTCGATGAATTTTCTTCAATTACTACAAGCTGTCGCCTTTCTGACAGGAAATTACGAATCCAAAGGCAGAACTGAAACGATACTCCATAGCCACGAAACTTGATTACAAGCCGTTTGTGAAGAACGATATCAAAAGCCTTTTGGAAACCTAGATATTTTGAATCAATCTGAGAAAGTATCATTACTTCATGGTAATAAAGAGCTAATGGTGTGTTATAAGAACGGTATTTTCTGGATCATTGCCGACTGACATCGTTTTCCTCGAGCTAATTCACAATGTTCAAATGGTTCAAATGGCTCTGATCACTATGGGACTCAACTGCTGAGGTCATTAGTCCCCTAGAACTTAGAACTAGTTAAACCTAACTAACCTAAGGACATCACAAACATCCATGCCCGAGGCAGGATTCGAACCTGCGACCGTAGCGGTCTTGCGGTTCCACACTGCAGCGCCTTTAACCGCACGGCCACTCCGGCCGGCAATTTACAATGTTCGAATACAACATGTATTCCAAAATCCTGCTGTAAGTGGAGGTTAGAGATATGGGTCTGCAACTTATCAGATTACTCATACTTCGTTCCTGGAGTATTGTTGCGACATGTGAAACATTTAATTAAAGCAACTATACTTGGGTTTCGTCGGGATCCGCGTTTCGTTGACACCGAGGTACTGTTCCAAAACAGTCGGAGAGCCTCTGCAATGCGGATCGAGTTGAGGGGAAATAACAAGTAGACTGAGCAGTAAACGGATACTTAGACTGAGAAGGGAGGCTTACGAGGGGTGATGTATTAGTTAGTAAATGTACCTGTTGAGCAGGAGACCTGCTTCAGTCTCCACATGTACATTATAATTTTACGTGCATAAGAGCTAATGTATGCGGTTTTCATCCACAGACTTCTCCATTTTGCTCCATTTACTTTTACGTGGGGAGAAACGAGAATTTTGAATTTATTTTCTTTTTATTTGGTTATGCATTTTCTCTGACGGGTAAACAGCACAGCCCAGTCACATTAACGTGACCACCGACTTTGTTCGACGTCGAAGTGCAGTGACCTCTCACGGACGCAAGTGACAGCACTGCAGTGGAGCGTAGATAAACTGTGCAGTGGGGACGCGAAAAACAGTGCAGTCAGAGTCGCAATGCGGATGCAGAACAATTTATCTTACATCGAAAAGTGGATGATAATTGGCCTTAGCGACAAGGATGGACGGATAGCATAACTGATAAAGTTTCTAAACTGCTCGTGTGCCACCATGATTAAATTGCAGCATGCCTAGCAAAATGGTGCTATCCAAAACCGCCGCAGTGGGAACAATGATGTACCACGAAAATAAATTATTCGTACTCCCATTATGTTAGTTTGAAACTGAAAATAAAATATCTTACACCGCAAAAAATGTAAGAAAGTTTGTGAAAATCATGCTGCACATCAACTACATGCTTCATGAAGGCTCATCGGTTTGGATGTAAAGGGAATAAACTTCACAAAAGCTTATTCAACTTTGGCGCCAACTATAAAACGTTGAAACAAACAAAACTTATCCGAATCTGCGGAAATAATTAATATTTTGGTTAACATTTGTAAAACTCTAATTCCTCTCTCTCAAACCCCTCCCTATGGGGAGAGAGGGAGAGTTTTAGTTTTAGTGAATCAAAATTTACGAGATAAATAAGTACTTTTCATTTATCCGTAACCATTTTCCACGGAAAAATGAGAACATGGATTTTTTGAATTACAGCGCCAACTACCAAGAATCAAAGGAAATGTTCAAGACAAAATGTACGTATTTTTTAATGTAGAATCTCATTCTGAATTATAAAAAATGGGGGTTCCCATTTGAAATTTTAAGGTTGCCTCCCGCCCCACCCCGAGGGGGCTGGGGCGGAGGATTAATTTTAGTACCAGCAGATGTCCCCCTCGAAAATAATCATCTTTGGATTCTGCACATTTTTTCGTGTAAAGCTTATTTTTCGAGTTATTCTGGTTTGTCAACTTAAAATTTACACCCTGTTTAGAGACTGTCGAAGCAGCAGGATTTCTCGTCCTGGTTGGTATTGTTAAATCTTCAGTTTAGTGAAGTTGCAACAATTACTGGTAGAAAACCGAGAGAATTCTGTAATCAATAAAAGAGCTGTACGTAGATTCCATGATGGGGAAAGTTCCCCTTTCACCTTCTACTCTTAAGCCGCCTTCTCCCCGCCCGCTTCGCCATCACACTTGCGGACGCCTACGGCTTCGTCAGTTGTAACGACTACGGCGACATGATTGTACAGTGTAACATTGTTTTTATTTGTTTGTGTACAGTGGTGCTACTTTTGTGTAAACATCGTTGACGATGACGACGGGTTGCGTCTAGCTCTTCAATCTCTTTGTCGTGGTTACGTGGAACGACACCGGATGGAGTGAAATACCTGTCCGCACTTTGCGCCGCGAGGTGTACTGCCGCAAATAGCTCCCTAGTCGTTCTGCAAGCTGAGAGCAAAGCAGCCAGAGTTGTTCCGCGCAGGGAGTACGGGGGTTGCTTAAGTTGTTTACTCTGCCGCGGCCCGAGTGCTGTGGAGTGCGTGTGTACGGCGCTCCAAGTTGCACTAACGCTATTAAACTGGGGTACGGGCAGTCCGTTCATAGCCGCGCACTTCGTTTCCTGGCGCCCTATCGTCCGCACTAGGCGCCGAAGTTGTTGGGGAAGCCTCCGTTGCGCCAGCTCCCAAGCGTCCCATGACGACACAGGCACAGGGAGATTGCGAAACAGGCCGCTAGGGGCCGGAAGAGCGTCTGTCTTATCACGTCGCCGACGGAGGACTGCGCCCGTCCCTCTGCAGATGACCGCCGGTCACCGGGGAAGGCCGTCCCACTATCTCCGTGTGGTCGCCGTTGTCCCTGCTATCTGTCTTCACGACGACGCGGCGACAGCTCCACACTCGAGCTACGCAGGCACAAGATAAATGCTGCGAATCCCTATCCAATAGGCACATAGCTGCGAGAGACAAGTCCTTCTTGTCTGAAATAATGTAGCAACACACTCTGTATTGTGGCCAACCACAATTGTAAGAGTACACTCTAGTTAACCTTAACATACCAAGCTAACTCGTCTTGTTTACCAAGTTCGGGTCGTCTGGGAACTCCATGTTTTTTTTTCTCAATTTCTCAAAACATAAGCGTAGAAGGTTACTCAGGTTATGTTCCGTGGATCTATACATTGCTCAAAATAATTAGGGGAACATGACTTTGGGCGTCTGCCATACTCCATTGAGCGAAAACTGAAGACTGGGTATGTTACGATATTGTACCTTGATCTGGCATTTTACCATTAATTGTCCATTTATTTTACACAATCTCGATTTGGACTTTGTAGCCATTCTCAAGTGCATACTGAACTGTAAATTAATAATGCGTACGTATCACACACTATACTTCATAGAATCAATCGGTTATACGTATTTGGAAACATTAATTAGATGTTAAAATACGTCTCTATTGCCTGTGACACGTCCTAATCGAAAAAATACGTGTTTTTGGTCGTATACAAGAGTTGTCATACTACAGAATTTAAGTACATATCGAACTTCTATAATAAGGTTGGCTTTCTGTGCAGTGAGAGACCATTAACGCACAGTCTGATGTACATAACTGCTAATATGTTCCTGTGAGCTGCAATCGTTTCTTCTGTTCATCATCTATCGTTAACGTATGTCAAAGCAGTGGAAGAGATCGTAACTAAGTGGCGTCACAGTTTGAGTCACAAGATTTCTGCCCTACCAGAGGCATTCAAATGGTTAAAAAAATGGCTCTGAGCACTATGGGACTTAACATCTGAGGTCATCAGTCCCCTAGAACTTAGAACTACTTAAACCTAACTAACCTAAGGACATCACACACATCCATGCCCGAGGCACCAGAGGCATTACCAGGAATGGGAAGATGGATATTAATTTAGCTAAATGGTTAACATGTCCTTGTAATACACGTTTTTGACAGCTCATTATGGGTATAAATTGTAATAATCGATATTCAGAGCATGAATATAATCGTTTTAGATGCACAATAAAATTTTGTTCTTGCAACGATCACGTGGCAGCAATATTATAAAATCGTAACGCACTGATTAGTAGATACTTTCATAGAGAACGTCACCTCCGTGTAGCACGTGTTCACGTGTGTCGTTCAAGCTGTTACACAGAAGTGACTTTTGTTATGTACGACCCCACTGATCAGTGAATTACGATTTTATGATACTGCAGCCACGCGATCGTCATGAGATCACAATTTCGTTGTGTACCTAGAAGGATTATGTTTATGCATTGAGTATGGATTATTACAATGTGCACCTGTAAAATGCTGTAATGAATGTTTATTATAAGGAAATGTTAAGCATCTCTGGTAATCCCTGTGGTAAAGCATAGATCATGTGGCTAATAAAGTGGTGACGCTTTGTTACGATCTATGGCATTGTTTTGACGTAGGTTAACGTTATCTGACGAACATAACTGACGAATGCAGGTCACAGGAATGTATTAGCTGTTAAATACACCATAGTGTACACAGTACACAATGTTCGCCATATTATACACATTCGATATATACTCGTATACTTTAATACAACTGATCTATAAAACGAGAAATACCTTGTTTTGACTGTGGTGTCACCGGAAGGCACCACACTTCCTAGGTTGTAGGCTTCAAATCGGCCGCGGCCAGGCGCCACATACAGTTTATGCATTGACAATTGATCTCTATGTGTGAAACAATCAGAATTGTAAAGAAGTATTCGCAGTTCAGTCTATAACTGCGCTTGTAAATATTATTGTACAAAGTCAAGATCGACATTCACAGCTGATGCTGAATTAAAGCTAAGTATTTAATTGTATTCCTGTCTACTAACTTTCTAATCACCTAAGATGTTCCAGATATATACCGTCAAGTGCAGTTCATTGACCCTCACGTCAGCCTAAGTGATCAACGCGTGCAATTAAGGGGGCACCCTTCGTGATCAAACTTAGAGTCAAATTGCGTGACTCAGCCGGGACACCCTTTTTCCATGAGGCCGATAGTTCCGCCTCATACGTATCATTGACGATGACGTGTCACAGGCAGATGATACCTTTTTGTAACATGTAAATAATGTTTTCAAATACGTAATTACTACTTGTTTTTATGTCCAGCACGGTACGATACATATGCGTTATTAATTTTCAATTCAAAATGTACTTGAGAATGGTTATAAAGCCGAAATCATGAATGTATAAAAATTCTATGTGACTGTGTCCACCTCAACCTTTCACAAATTGAGTACACAAAAAAACATCGTTACATGCTCGACTGTTTGCGTAAAAAGCAGTGAAATGTCAGACAGGTGTCAGAAGCAAAGTGAAAACAATCATTCATCCCATCATCATGAGTACTTTTCATTGGAATTTGAGAGCCTCAGTAAGGCGTACACCCTCCGTGAACGTTCACCACTGCCTGGCATCTATGTCTACGGAGGTCATCCTATGGTATCCGTTCCCATTCTTCCATTACAACCCACGAGACTTCTTGGAGAATCTGTGATGGAACAGGGCGATCACGAATACGTCTCTCAAGCGTGTCCCACATATAAACGATGGCGATCTGGTCGTGATTCAACTCAGGCTACTCCATTACTTCACTGTTTAGGCCTTACAAACATCCCTGTTGACGTCCACCGCATGGGCACTGACATTAGAAAGAATTCTGAGCCACCAGCGTACGCAGCACCTGCAACACTGTCCAACAGGATTTGACAGAGATACCACCTGGGGGTAAAGTGTGCGTGGACAACAACAAAATCGGTATGGCTGTGAACAAAGATGCCTCCCCATGACATCACTGAACTTGGGAAATGTGCAGATTTCCAGGACAACATTTGGCAGGTACGGCTCACTACTGATCTCCGCACATGAACACGGCTATCACCTAGTGTCAGAGGATATGTGTACTCGTCTGTGAATAGCACATGTTCCCAGTGATGAAGTTGCCACTTCACATGGGAATGGTAGAACTGAAGTTGAGAAGCAAGATGATGTGACAAGAGGGATAATCAAGAATCACTCTCTGCGGTTTGTAGAAGACGCTACTTGGTATGGGGTAGAACAAAACCGCAGCTGCTGTTGAGGAAATCATTTATTAGTACAACGGGTTTGGCCACAAGGAAGTTGCATCATCACGAAGATAAGGAAACCATTTGCAGTGAGACGTAGAGAACCTTGGACGCCCCTGTCTCTCTCATATAGCTGTTGATTGCAACTTTAAGAGTTGCAAAACTGGTTGTACTGATAATGGATTATTCGAAAGCTGCTGCAGTTTTGTTTACCAAGAATGTAATAATGTAGCATAATGTAGCTTAGTTAGTACGAGAGCTAGGCTTTTAATCGGCAACGAAGTGGAAATAGCAGTGAAAAAGAATTTTCAAAATTTAGCTTCACTTGCAGCTAGCCCTCTACATAGACGCCGCTCCGGCTTACACACATGTCGTAGCGCGCAGTCAGTTTCCCAAAATGTTTGTCCTAGAAGCAGACGCATGTGCTTCACACCAATTCTCTGCTCTTGTCTGCAGCTCGTTGTCTGCGCCAAAAGCTGCCCTCGTAACTAGCGGTTCATCTCAGAAAAGAGATGAAAATCAGATGAAGTCAAGTCGGGTCTGTTGGGAGCATTGTCAAGAAGAATGGCACCACGCAACATTCTTCTTGTCTTGTTTTGAATATCCCACTGCAGACGATTTTCGTGAATCGCCGGATCCATTCCTTCAACAAGATGATAAGTTGACACTCGCTTCCTTCCCTGACCACCTGCATCATGAACCTCTGTAAGTCTTGCTTCAAAGTCCCCGCACCATTGCC
This sequence comes from Schistocerca piceifrons, assembly GCF_021461385.2. Taxonomy (NCBI): domain Eukaryota; kingdom Metazoa; phylum Arthropoda; class Insecta; order Orthoptera; family Acrididae; genus Schistocerca; species Schistocerca piceifrons. The sequence goes on along the minus strand of NC_060145.1, from coordinate 366,088,062 downwards.
TCACTTTGCTACCACGTGACCGTTACATTAAGTGGGCAGCATGAAGTCAGCACGCACTTCAGGCTTGGTGGGTGACTCTATTGTGCTCGACATCTTTGCGTACTGACTTTCCGCTGAGAACTGAAAACTGCGACTTGACGCGATCGACGAGCTTACTAGACACACTGTGCAACATATCTGCGCAGAGTTTCATCGGATTTTTATTGTGGGTTTGATTTCGCGACCGATCAGATCTTGAAATGAAAAATACTCATCTAATTAAGGAAAGCCCTGGTGGGGAGCAAAAGCCCAAGATCCAGAAAACGTGAATCACACTTATAAGGCATCATAAAAATGGAGAAATAGACTTCACTCAACATAACGCCGCGCCTGCTCACAAATGCATTCTCGTTCTCATTGCTGGGTGATTCCATCCCATTCTTCCGGAAGGGCGGCCATCTCTGTTCACAATATACATATTGATCCTTCATGTTGCAACGATCAACTCCGAAGTGTACTATGCTACCCTCATGAAACTGCAGAAACAACATCAGTGTGATCGCTGTCACAAAAGTTGAAAGTAACTACTTCTTCTGCACGAACGCATGGCCTCACATAAGTCTGCGCAAACAAGAGGACCTCATAGATCTTCATTCGACTTGTCTTCGTCATCCCGGATATCACGTCTTCCAACTTCCAACTGTTTGGCTCAATGAGGGAGGCACTTCGCCAGAAACAGTACGTGGATGATTGGGAGGGTATTCATGCAGCAAGACGTTGGCTCCTACATGGATGGAGAGTGGTAACACGCGGGCATACAGGCTCTCAAAGTAAGGTTTCATCAGTCAGCCGCACTGACCGAAGATTATGTTGGAAGATCTGACTTTGTAGCCGAAATACGTTTTACGCCCTCAAATCACCAACAAGTTTACTCATGTAGTCTTTCTACTGAATTGGAAGGCGGAAGTTGCGATATCCAGGCTGAAAAGTGCTTCATCATTTGCTGTCTTTTCAACGGTTGAAATTCTAGTGGCTAGCAGTTTGTATTTCTCCCTTCCCTGATTTTTATCTGGCTGTATTTTGGATGCTCCTTTTTCCACAGTTCCGTGCACTGATCATAAGAAATGAATTCTATTTTTTTTAAATTGTCAATAACTGTACGAAAATCACCAGTGAGAACACGGGCTGAGAATTTAGGAAACATGATTTAAACCTGCGCTGCATTACTTTCTTTGTAGTGGGCATCTTTTAATGGCCGCTTGCTTTCCATGAGGCTGCAAATGCATGCAATACACAGCAGCAGATAGGTCGGTTCACACTAGGCCAGTAATTTAGTCAAGTAACAAGCGATTTAGTAGCTCTGCTTAACGACGAACGGCAAGTACGTAAGAACGCGTTCACACGTAATCTACATCGCAGTCATGTGTTGGCTGTTGTCTAGTGTCCATTACAGCACATTGCGGCAGTGGTTACACTCGAAGAGGTGGCAGAAGAGTTTCAAACTGTAAGGAAGTGAAAGAGAAAATCGAAACCCAAATAGATTGTCTGAAGAACTTTGCACGGAGCATCCAATGTGATTGTCGAAGAACCCGCATCTAAAAACCCGAAAGTATACTTTTCACCACTTGAGACGTCGAAAAGTTGCTTAAATTTTCTACGAGAGAAAGTGGATGGTAAAGTCCATTGTACTGACCCTCATCCAAGAGAAGACACACCTGTAGTACGTGAACTGCAGGCAGTGTTGTACAGTCTTGCTGCTAGAAGTTTAAGGGCCCTGACACACATCTTTCGACTAAGGAAGTCTACTACACTGAAGCGTCAAAGAAACTGTTATGGGAAGGACTTATTCAAATAAAGAGACACGTAAACATGTAGAATCCGGCACTATGCTAGGCAATACCTTTACAAGACAACAATATCGATTACTGCTTCTACGACGGCAGGTAATCAAGATGTAAGGGAGTGTTAACATGGTGTTATAGTCGGCGCACGAGCGATGGGACACGGCAAGTCCGACATAGCGATGAAGTGGCGATTTTCCCGTACGACTATTTCACGAGTGTACTGTGAATATTAGAAATCCGTTAAACACCTAGTTTCCGACAGCACTGCGGCCGGAAAGAGATCCGGCAAGAACAGGACCAACGGCGACTGCAGATAAACGTTCAATGTGATGGAAATGTAACCACACAGTAAATTGCTCCAGATTTCAGTGCTGGGCCATCAACAAGTGTCAGAGTGCAAACCAGTCACCGAAACCTCATCGATATGGACTTTCGGAAGGCCCACTCGTGTACCCTTGATGGCTGCACGACTCGCCAAGGCCCTTCGCCACCGGCATCGGACCATTGATGACTGGAAACATGTTGCTTGGTCGGAAGAGTCTCGTTTCAAATTACACCGAGCGGATGGACGTGTACGGGTATGGAGACAATCTCATGAATCCATGGACTTTTCATGTCAGCAGGGGACTGTTCTAGCTGGTGGAGGCCCTGTAATGGTGTGGATCGTGTGCAGTTGGAGTGATATTGGATCCCTGATACGTCTAGATACGACTCTGGTAGGTGATACGTACGTACGCATCCTGTCTGATCACCTGCTTTCCTTGATGTCCATTGTTCTTTCCGACGGACTTGGGCAATTCCAATAGGACAATGCAACCCCCACACTTTATAATTGCTACAGAGTGGCTCCAGGGACACTCTTCTGAGTTTAAACACTTCCACTGGGCACCACATTCCCCATACATGAACATTACTGAGCATATCAGGGATGCCTTCAAAGTAGTGTTCAGAAGAGATCTCCACCCCTCGTACTTTACGGATTTATTGACAGCCCTGCAGGATTCATGGTGTCAGTTCCCTCCAGCACTACTTCAGACAATAGTCGAGTCCATGCGACCTCTTGTTACGACACTACTGCACGCACGCGGAGGCCCCATACGGTATTAGGCAGGTGTACCTGTTCCTTTGGACCTTCAGTGTATTTGTTTATTGCTTCGAAAAGTTTGCGAGCTATTTACGAAGTGCTGAAGGATTTCATCAAGCTAAGGACTCTATAATAATCTCATATTGTGTTATACGTGTACTATTTTATTTATTTTAGTACTGTATACTTTCGAGGAACAGTGCTCGACAGTTGATAAGGAACAGATACATTCATGGACAGGAATAATCACAGGCAATTTTGGACGACTTGATACACAGCACGTACGCTGTGTAGTGGTAGTGGTGTATTTGTAACGAAAAATAGTACAGATTTCATCACATGAGAAAGCAGGTTAACAGACATACGTAACGTTCGTGTTTGACACAGGTAAGAATCCCAACTAAAGGTCGATATCGAACTCTCAGTAAGCAATATGCCATCCTCGATCACACACGGACATTTTGCACCCGTTATTCATACTGCCTACGAAACTGTCGCCCACTACTTAGGGAATATTATCACACTCCTCTCTCAAGGCACTTTTCAGTTCTTTCACGGTTCGGAGAGTATGCTAATAGTATCCCACGCATACTCTATAGGGTTTAGGTCCGGGTGATACGTAGACCATTGTGTACGTTCAAGATATTCACTTTTCACCATTTCCGACATACTGTGGTCCTATGTGGGCGCAAATTGTCACGCACAAACAGAAAGTCAGGACCCACTGCATTTCTAAACAGACAGGCGCGATCGAGAATCCCCCTGAAACCTCGGTACTCCTATCATCTTTTCCAGCTCTGTGGTTGATGTTGCCTTCGTTCATTTATTTTTACACTGAGGTAATTGCGTGTTCCACGAGCACTCTTATTCCACGTGAGGCAAAACGAGATTAACAGTCGTCACTCCAGTAATCCATGTTGCTGACCCACAACACACAGGTGACTGAGAAAAGAGAGTGAATGTAAAGACTATAAGTGAAGTGACAACTGTCGTGAGATGGCGATATGCACATATACAGGTGGCGATAGTATCGCACCGCGCTAGTGGTCTTCCTGATAGCATGACAGCGCCTATAGCTCCTCTCGTGGGCTCATGACCGTTTCGATTGGTCCCTAGTCAACTGAAAAACCGTGGTCTAGTCAGATGAGTCCCGATTTCAGTTGATAAGAGCTAGTGGTAGGGTTCAAGAGTGGTTGCGACGTCACGAAGCCATGGCACTGTGCAAGCTGATCGTTCCTCCATAATGATGTGGGCTGTTTTTACATGGAATGGACTGTTCCTCTAGATGTTCGGCTAATTGGAGACTATTTGCAGCCGTTCATGGACTTCATGTTCCCAAAGAACGACGGAATTTTTATGGATGATGATGCGCCCCGTAACCCGTCCTTAACTGTTCGTTATTGGTCTGACGAACAATCTGGACGGCCTGAGCGAATGATTTGACTACCCACATTTCCCGTCCTGAATCCTATCTAACAAGCATGGAACTTAATATAGAGGTCAGTTACTGCACAAAATCCAGTACCGGCAACTATTTCGCAATTGTGGACGACTTTAGCCTGGCTCAATATTTCTACAGGGGACTTCCAACGACATGTAGAGTCAATGCGACGTCGAGCTGCTGCACTACTCCGGGCAGGAGGAGGTCCAGCAAGATATTAGGAGGTGTTGACGCAGGCCCAGTTACGTGCCATTTGTAAGTGAGTTGTGATCGGGAGGGGTTCTTCCAACGACTCGTAGATACCATGCCACGTCGAGTTGCTAGACCACACCGGCCAGAAGGATGTTCAACACGACATCCGGAAGTATCCCATGCCTTTGTCACCTCACTGTAATACACGTCACGAAACAGATCGTGTTCACACGTGTCCAGTTGCGTGCCAGTTGTAAGTGACGTGAGGTGAGGAAATTAGCTAGTATTCAGCTTCATATATGAAAATAGTATCTGTTCTTTCGGACATGTCACGAAATTCCGTGGCAGTGCAGCTCGTTAGAACGAAATTACAATTACATCAGTACAATAAAGTGAATACCCTTAGCTGCCTACAGGCGTTGATATACGTGAACGGCGACAGTTGAAAATTTCTGCCCCGACCGGAACTCGAACCCGGGATCTCCTGCTTACAAGATGGTTCAAATGGCTCTGACCACTATGGCACTTAACATCTGCGATCATCAGTCCTCTAGAACTTAGAACTACTTAAACCTAACTAACAAAAGGACATCACACACATCCATGCCCCAGGCAAGATTCAAACCTGCGACCGTAGCGATCACGCGGTTCCAGACTGAAGCGCCTAGAACCGCTCGGTCACCACGGCCGGCTCCTGCTTACATGGCAGACGCTCTATGCATCTGAGCCACCGAGGACACAGAGGATTGTGCGACTGCAGGAACTAATCTCTGGCACGCCTCCCGTGAGACACACATTACCTAGTTATTGTCCCGCTATACATTCGTAGTGTCCCTGCCCATTACACTCATTACTCGAGGCTTTACCGATTCCCGTAAGAGTTCGGGCACTGTTTGTGCATTCGCACAGACGACGGTCAAATGGCCGGTGAGCCTTAACTATATATATGAAGACAGTACCTGTTTAAGCCGCAAGTAATGAGTTTAATGGGCAGGGGCACAACGAATATAGTGCGGGACAATAAGTTGGGAATGTGGGTCTCACGGGAGGCGCGCCATAGATAAGTCCCTGCAGTCGCACTATCCTCTGTGCCCTCGGTGTAATAATGATAGTAAAAAAAATTATAAAAAAACTGAGTTAATCGATCAACAACGAACTTAAACGGGTGTCTTACGACGTCCGCCCCGAGCGATACAACGAACGAAAGCGAATGAAATGAGTTAAAAAAAAAAAAGATCGATAGAGAGAGGGTCTGCCATGTAAGCAGGAGATTCCGGGTTCTAGTCCCGGATGGGGCACATACATTCAACTGTCCCCGTTGACGTATATCAACGCCTGAATGCAGCTAAGGGTATTTATTTCATTGTATTGATTTAATTGTAACTATTCAGCGGACTGCAGCAGCCCGACTAAACCGTTTGACCTAACAAATTTACAAAACAGTTTAATTCAGAAATATTTAGTTTGTAAATCACTTTCCATTAACCTAAATTACTGGCCCAATATGAACCAGGCTGTATGGAGTACCCACTGCAGTGGACTGTGTGCTATTGCAGCCTCAGATCTGACTGAAAACGCCAAAGAGGCGACCGTTATCAGTTATCCACTCTCATTGGGCCGGCCGCTGTGGACGAGTGGTTCTAGGCGCTTCAGTCCGAAACCGTACCGCTGCTACAGCCGCCAAAGTTCCAATCCTGCCTCGGGTATGGAGGTGTGTGATGTCCTTAGGTTAATTAGGTTTAAGTAGTTCTAAGTCTCGGGGACTGATGACCTCAAATGTTAAGTCCCATAGCGCTTAGACCCATTTTGAACACTCAGTGGACACGGCGCATCATAGGTTTACCCCTGTAGGCATCCCGAACCTACTCTGCTCTCGGTCTCGGGCAGCACTCTGCTTTGCTAGCAGAAACGTTTCCGGTGTGCGGCACTTGCAGCCGGTGCGTTTAGCGCTCGCCGTTAGCTGGGACGCGATCGAAGCTGCAGCACGACGACACCTGTTACCGGGGCCCACGCGCAAGCTGCACAGAACAGCTGCCGACGCACAAGCCCCCTACTTCTGCACAACAGTCGCCGTGCACTGTTTGCGTTCTGTAAGGACAAGCGTTTAGCTACCAGTCGGAAAACATTGTAATTGGACGCTCCGTGGGAGTTCATGAATATGCAGCGGCGAATAAGGAGCGAATTCAGCCGCGCGCTACGTTTATTGGGAAATGGGTGTAGGAGTTAGTCTACGATACCCTGCCGGAATGAGAATAGGTTCCGGTGTTGACGAGCTCGCAGACGGTTCCTTCTGCACACTGCATTTGGCGAGTTACTGTCGTCTGAAAATTATGCCTCACATTCTTCGTTTACTAGCGTACAATAGGACATCTGCCTGTTTTCTAGCAATCGTCTTCAATGATTATTTATTTTATGTTTCTAATGTGGCTTTTCCTCCCATGAATCGCAGTATGTAAAAAAGCACAAATGAAATTCAAATAACCTGAAAGCCCGGTAAAAAGCTCCATCTGAATGATGTGATGCCTTGACGTTACTGGGTAGCACACTGCTCCTGCTGTCGGAAGGGTCATTCACCGAAATATCTTGTTTTGGAGTTTAAGTTTCGGAAAATGAATGACGAATGATGTGTACTGTTAGATTTACAAAATGACCTGAAAAATTCTTTTAGTGTTCCAAACAATGAGACCTATACGAGATAGTGGTCACTACGTATCTTTATTTCTGTGAGAATTATTCTAATGGTAACTAAACGTTCCATTTGAACATGTTCCCGCTTGCAGCGTAGTAGCTAGCGTACTGGGTTTCTACTTGCAACGTTCACAAAATCGATCCCGATTTTGAATATTTTCTTCTACATCTACATCAATTTCTTGTACATCTACATATATACGCCGCAAACTACCGTACGGTGCTTGGCGCAGGGTGCCCTTTACCACTACTTGTTATTTCCTCTCCCATCCAGCCGACTGGTGTGGCCGAACGGTTCTAGGCGCTTCAGTCTGTAACCGCGCGACCGCTACGGTCGCGGGTTCGAATCCTGCCTTGGGCATTGATGTGTGTGATGTCCTTAGGTTAGTTAGGTTTAAGTAGTTCTAAGGTCTAGGGGACTGATGACCCAGAAGTTAAGTCCCATAGTGCTCAGAGCCGTTTGAACCAATTTTTCCTGTCCACATTCAAACAGAGCGAAGGAAAAACAACTCTCTGTATGCCTCCGTATGAGCTCTAATTTCTCATATATCATCTTCGTGGCCCCTACGCGCAGTATATGCTAGCGGCAATATAATCGTTGAAATGCGAGTCCTCTTAATTTTCTGCAAACTGTTTCTCCAAAGAACGTCGCCTTCCCTCCAGGAATTATCATTTGAGTTCCCGACACATCTCCAGAACACTTACATCCTGTTCGAACTTACAGGTGCCGCGCGGGATTAGCCTAGCGGTCTTAGGCGCTGCAGTCATGGACTGTGCGGCTGGTCACGGCGGAGGTTCGAGACCTCCCTCGGGCATGGGTGTGTGTGTTTGTCCGCAGGATAGCTTAGGTTAAGTAGTGTATAAGCTTAGGGACTGATGAACTTAGCAGTTAAGTCCCATAAGATTTCACACGCATTTCATTTGAATTTACAGGTAACAAATCTGGCAGCCCGTCTCTGAATTGCTTGGATGTCTTCCATCTGTTCGACCTAATACGGATGCAAAACAATCGAGCAGTACTCAAGAATATGTTGCACCAGCATCCTGTATGCGGTCTTCTTTATAAGCGAACGACTGTTTTCTGAGATTCTCCCAATAGACCGAAGTCTATCACAGTTCTCACAAGCTCGACCCACCTCATATCGCTTTGCATCGTTAAGCCCAGATATTTAAATTACTTGACTGTGTCAAGGAGAACACTGGTAAACATCTGAACATTACTGATTTGATCTTCCTACTCATCCGCGTTAACTTACATTTTTCCACATTTAGGGCTAGCTGCCGTTCATCACAGCAACAGTAAATTTTTTTAAGTCGTCTTATATTTTCCCAAAGTCACTCAACTTCGACACTACGGCATAATCAGCAAACAAACCGGAGACTGCTGCCCACCTTTCCCGCCAAATTATTTATTTATACAGAGAACAATAGCAGTCCTATCACAATTCCCTGGGGCACTCCTGATGATAGCCTAGTCTCTGATAAACACCCGCCGTCGAGGACAACATACTGGGTTCTATTATTTACGGAATCTTCAAGCCACTCACATATTGTGAACTTATTCCATATTCTCGTACTTTCGTTAACAGCCTGCAATGGCGTGCCGTGTCAAATGATTTCCGGAAATCTAGGAATATGCAATCTGCCTCTTGCCCTTCATCCATAGTTCTCAGTATACCATGTGAGTAAAGGGCAGTGCTCATTCGTGAGCATAGGCTTCTAAGTCACAAGAAAATTTATTATATTCGAACAGAGAATATGTTCAAGGATTCTGCATCAAACAGAAGTCAGGGACATTGGTGTGTAATTTTGTGGGTACGTTCTTTTACGTTTCTCTTATACAAGATTCACCTGCACTTTTTTCCAGTCGCTTGGGACTTTACGCTGGGTGAGAGATTCACGATAAATATAAGCTACGTAAGGGGCCAATGCCGTAGAGTAATCCTTGAAAAATCGAAGTGGGGTTCAGTTCGGACGTGTTGATTTATTTGCTTTCAAATCCTTCAGTTGTCTTTCTACGCCAGGTATGCATATTACTATGTCGTCCGTACTGGAGTCTGTCCGATGGTCAAACGACGGTATGTTTGTATCACTGACCTATGTGACGATTTCTTAATCTTGAAACTTCCACTCATCTGTTCGCTCAATAGTACTATCTTGTTAAGTTTATTTTGTTCGTAATACGGTTATGTAGGAGCTTTAAATTCTGTATCATATCACATTTTGATACCATTTTTCGTTTATTAGCTTCATTCTTCAACTGACAAATTTGAAATGAATCCCAAGTATCGCTATAAGAAGCTATGTTCCATGCTTGATGCAGCTCTTATTCTGAAAAATCTGAGAAACCATATGACAATTTCCAACCACATTATTCTTCCCAGACAAGTCGTTAAAGACAATAATTTGCTACTTTCAATTGTCTTCACTGAGCTTGTTGTAAAGCTGTGTAATTTTGACAAAGAGGCATATTTAACATTGCTTGGACCTATACGGAAGTGTAATAAGACAAGGGTATAAAATGAAAATCGGCCCAGCTTACCCGCTTTTAACTGACAGTGTTTCAGCAGTAGTTAAGTATGTTGTAGAACAACAAATAATTGAAAGTTCTTTGCGTCAGCTGCATATTTTATAGACATAATTTTTCTGTTGTTTAAATTAATGACCTGTAGGAACAGAAGAACTGCAATGTGTCATGCTGTTGGAGGCAACTAGAGGATGCTCTGCAGCATCTCCACCTGTCGCATTACACTGTCAGGAAATTTGAAAATTGAGAAAAGAGGTCCCTGCAAAACATTAGCAGTTCTGGCAATAACGCCAGCAATTAACAATCAGACACACCTTCTCAAGGAAAATGTTTCTACTGTGTTTTATCCTGCAGGTTTTCAAACGTTGCCCACGAAAACCTTCCCAGCATGGTCCGTGCAAGTAATCCACTTCCAGATTCCCTCAGATTTAAGACAATTCAGCGATTTATTGCTCTATTACAGTACTTCCGTCCCAGTTTCCATGCACTGCAGTTTTTACGTTTCTTATTTCTGGAATATAAATTCTGCGTTGTTTTTAGAATTAAGAAACCATAAACGCATCAGCTTTCTGAAAATTTGCATTATCAGCCTGAGTAGAATTCCTTTCCCTTGTTACTTAACTGTTATAAACTATTTTAAGTAATTAAATAACTAAAGTGTTTGCAGATAAAGTACGGAAAACCCTGGAAAATTCGGATAACATTTACGTATATTGCACATTTATCGTTTCATCTTGCTCCTAGCCTTTGGCGTCAGCTGAACCGCTCACAATGACACGACGTTTTTGGTCAAATTATAAAATTTAATGATGTTTAAGCCTTTATTACACAAAAAATGAATGACATTTTCTGAGAATATTGACCGAAAATGCTGTTAGAACGTTATATCAATTCAAAATAAGAGCAATAGGAACCATATTGTTAACAGACAAATCTGTTTATTTGCATGTAACGTTGTTTTTGATGCACCAATCTCTTTGTCTAACAACAAATATATTTGCCATGAAATTCTCGGACACAATTTTACGGGTTTTATTGGCGTTTTGGGTTTAAATAAGCACAGGAAATAAAAAAGTAGACTGCGCAGCAAAACTACAAATTTACTTCTTCTACATCCCCGTAAGAGTCCCCATTTCCGCCTCATAAGTTTCAAAATGGCTCGGAGCACTATGGGACTCAACATCTGAGGTCATCATTCCACTAGTACTTAGAACTACTTAAACATAACTAACCTAAGGACATCACATACATCCATGCCCGAGGCAGGATTCGAACCCGCGACCGGAGCGGTCGCGCGGTTCCAGACTGAAGCGCCTAGAGCCGCTCGGCCACACCGGCCGGCTCATAACGTTCAAGTCTTGCTTAAGGACGCTTACAGGCATCCTCAAACAGCAAGGTGTAGTCACAGGCGAAAAAGGGGCCACAACTCTAATGATTATCTGAGCCTTAAGGCAAGCTATTGATGTGACATTGGTGTCAAATTTCACCACAGTTTTTCCCAACGCAACCATGAAAGTATCACATCATGGGGAATCGTCGCACCATCTCTACATTTCACCCTTTCTTTCGACGCCTTTGCGATGGAATTCGGAACCGCTACACCCAGCGTTGAAATCAAGCGGTGCAGTAAGATTGTAGAGGAGACGTTTTCATCGAACCTACCTCAAGCCATGCAGTTGCAATGACTGCTGCCCTGCCCCGTTTCCAGACAAAGAGAAAGTGATTAAATAAAATATAATTTTAACCTCCGATTGCAGATTCGTATTATTACCGTAACTGATTCAAGCGGATGGAGGGTGAAGCTGTTACTCAGACGCAGAATAGACTAGCGTGAACAGCTACATCAAATCTGTCTTTGTACTGAAGACTCTGTTAACTTAGGTTTCTTGACACCTATTTGTAACTAGTCAAAAGTGCTATGTAGCCCTGTCATTCCTATTCGACTACCCTCTCTTCTCCTTCTTCTTCTTCTGTTTTTTCTTTTTTTTTTATTTTGTTATGTTTACTCTTTGGTTTTAAATTCTTTGCCAAGGAAATGTCACTCTTTTGTTAAAATACAATGAATACATTGTGTGACTGGTGAACAGTGAGAAGTATATGCGATTTTCAGCTGTAGGTCGCAGCATTCTTACTGTTCTTGCGCTGTAAGTAAGGGGCGAAAAAATGGCTCGGAAAATATTTACAAAGAGTCTGACACTATGACACTGACATTATGTTTTATGGTGTTCTAACAATTTTATAGACGGTTACGGGTTTTGCAACGTAGCCTTAGTCGCTTCATGTGCCCAATAAGTTTGGCATTGCAAACTTCGCTGGAGGTTTCGCTGAAACATTTCTCGTCTTAAACTGTTACGTAAGGGTTTCCCATGACATGCACATCTTCAACGACTGACAATTAACACCCGTTGTTTGATACTGCTTACGACTTCGTAATATTCAACTAGTCAGCAAGTACGTTTGCTCCTCTGACTCTCGCATATGTAATGAAAAAGCGAAGTCCTCGGGACAGAGTACGTAGGTGACGGGCAAGCGCAGACATATGACACAATCGACTGGTGTATCGAAATGACAAAGCCCTTCATTTTCTGAATGGAAATTTCCAATTCATTAACAAGGATCGATTCCGCACCAGCCCTATTAATAATTTTCGCGCCAGTTCTAATTTGCCCATTGTGTACTTTATGTAGCTATAAATCATTTGATATGTCACATCTATAGGTTCTGTGACTAATTCAGTTAATTATAACCAACGCAAGTGGCTACCTAACACCTCGACACGTCACAAACTTCTGCACAAAATTGCCAATGATTGCTACTAAGAGCAGCCATGTACAAAATTCCTTGTACTGATGTTGCACCAACGAACTCTGTAGGGAATGTCGTAAAACTTTTGTGACATAGCAACAGGGTATCTCACCTGAAACTTGCACCACAAATATTGAGAAAAGGGAAACTGCCATTGATGTGAGGTTTTCACAGAATGGATTGGTAGCCAAGGGCTCGTATTGTTAGCCAATAAACAGACTGTAAAAATATTTGGAAACTGAATATTTTATGTAAACATACACTCATTTAAATGGAACAATGCATACTGATACTAACATACTACTCTGAGGAGGTAAAGAAACTGGTAGACCTGCCTAACATTGTGTAGGGCCCCACTAGAAAGCGGAAGTAAGAAACGACGTAGCATGGACTCAACTAATGTCTGAAGTAGTTCCGTCCATAAATCCGTGAGATTACGAGAGGGTAGAGACCTCTTCTGAAAATAATGTTCCAAGGTATCCCAGATATGCTCGAGAATGTACATGCCTGGGGAGCTTGGTGGCCAGCGGAAAATTTTCAACACATAAGAGTATTCCTGGAGCCACGCTGTAGCAATTCTGTATGTGTGGTGAGTCGCACTGTCCTGTTGGAATTGACCAAATCCGTCGGAATGTACAATGCACATGAATGGATGCAGGTGATCAGGCAGGACGCGTACGTACGTGTCACCTGTCAGAGTCCTATCTAGACGTATCAGAATGCAATATCACTCCAACTGCACACGCTCTACACCATTACACATCCTCCACCAGCTAGAACAGCCCTTCGCTGCAATGCCGGGTCCATGGATTCGTGAGAATGTCTCCACACCCGTACACGACCATTCGTTCGATACAATTTGAAACGAGATTCGTCCGACCAGGCAAGAAGTTTCCAGTCATCAACAGTGCAACATCGCTGCTGACGGGCCGAGGTGAAGCGTAAAGCTTTGCGTTGTGCAGTCATCAAGGGTACACGAATGTGCCTTCGGCTCCGAAAGCCCATATCGATGATGTTTCGTTGAATGATTCGCACGCCGACACCTGTTGATGTCCCAGCATTGAAATCTGCAAAAATTTGCGGTAGGGTAGCACTTCTGTCATGCTGAACGATTCTCTTCAGTCGTCGTTGGTTCCATTCTTGCCGGCTCTTTTTCCGGTCGCAGATTTGATGTGTACCGTATTTCTGTTGTTCACGATACACTCGTGAAATGATCGTACGGGAAAATCCCCACTTCATGGCCATCTCGGAGATGCTGTGTTCCATCTCTCGTGCCCCCGCTATAATACTACGTACAAACTCACTTAAATCTTGATAACCTGCCATTGTAGCAGCATTAGCCGATCTAACACCTGCGCCAGATACTTGTCATTATACAGGCTTTGCCGACCGCAGCGCCGTATTCTGCCTGCTTACATGTCTATGTATTTGAATACCCGTGCCTATACCAGTTTCTTTGGCGCTTCAGTGCAAAAGCAGAATAAACTAGAATGCCAGTGGGTTTTTTGCAGGATTTTAGTGCCAGTCGTTTATGAGATATCGTATTTTGAAAAATTCCCACACTGACATTTGTACAGTACCTGCAGTAGCACACACTAAAGAATAACAGTGCATACACTAGTTATATGGTATCTGCCCAGTAGCGAGACAACTGACCATCACAGTTGTGTTCAAAATCCGCCTAAGCGGCCAGCCAACACAATAGGTCGTCTGCGTCTAATTCAATGTTTGTAAACAATTCGTGAAGACATGCTGTACTACTTCGTTCACTATGAGATGGACAGGTTCCTCATAGTCTGTAGAGGAACGTCCTCTAGTATCTACAAAAGGCGGGACTATGAGCTGATGGTTCACTAATCATACCACACGTTTACACTCCATGGATGCTGATGTTCCACCTGACGAGCCAATGGGAAGTGTCAACAGAACAATAGTGCATGTTTCGGCGGTTTAGCTGGTCATCATTGGTAAATGTAGCTTCTTCATTAAACAAGCCACCCGATACGTCGGGAGTATCCCGTCTTAATGCCCATGTACAGAACGATTCTCACAATCGTTTCCATGCAGCTCTTCATGGAGAGAGACGTGACAGCGATTTAACATATGACGACGGAGAATTCGTGGGACACTTGCCTGATTCAACGCCACTCCCTGGAGCGATGCGCGGGAGTTAAAGTGTGGATCAACTGCAACAGTAGCAAGAACATTAATTTCACCCTCTTCTGTCGTCACTTGTTTCCTTCCGTTTCGTTGTCTAAGTGTCACACTACCATATTCACGTAATTAGTTGAAGAAGTTGATTAATAACTAATTAATTGGTTGGCGTCCAGTGGGATATATTGCCACATACACAGTACACGAACGAACTGAATTCTTCCGGAACTCTTCATACACCATGAGCACCGCTGATTATGAAAATGAATCAATTTTGTTACTGCGCTGGTAAATCCCATCGGCCACTCACGATCTACTGCTTGTACTGTCACACAGTAACTGTCTAGCACGTCGCAATGCACTCAAGGAACACAGAAGTACACTATAAGAAAACATATCATACCTAGAAACTACGCAAGCTAAGTGGCACAACCAAGTGACGAGATGGAAACTTTTAAAAATACGGTATCCCGTAAAGTATTTGTACTAGAATCCTAATCGGACGCCACTGACATTCTGATTTACCCGACTTTTAGTTTTTTAATGTTAACAGTCAGTGTTCCATTAAAAAAGTGTATGTTTGCACAATGGTACACTTTGTAAGTATTATTAAAACCAATTTATGGGCTAACAATAGGAGCGTCTGACTACCAATCCACTCTGTGAAAACCGCTTATCAACAGTACTTCCCATTTCAGAAATGTTTTCGGTGCAAAAAAAAAAAAATAAAAAATAAAAAATAAAAAAATAAAATAAAATAAAAAAATTAAAATGAAATGATCGTATAGCATTGTCGGCCGGGAGGCCCCTTTCGGTGGCGTTCGGCCGCCGTACTGCAAGTTAGTTGACGCCAGATCGGCGAGTCAATGGTGATGAAAATAATGATGATGGACACACAACACGAAGTCCGCTACCGGGAATCGAACACGGGCCCCTGCGTGGTAGGCGGCAACGCTACCGCTACGCCACGGAGGCTGACATTTTAGGTGCAAAATTTGATTCACACAATGATTTACCCTCTAGACCGTGCCAGCCCTTAGCTGTCGTATAGTTCTTACATAATTAGCAGAGGCAATCGTCACACCGTAGCTGATAATCAGTTTGATTGACCTGAATCACACAAGTCTCCAGATTGAAGGCTATAAAACGAACATTATTAAACATGCGTGTTCTTCAGTTTCTCTGGCGAACAAAATAATCCATCCGCTTTCAACGGAGCATCCGGGACAGAAAATGGAAGAATCATAAGGTGGACGTGATCTTCCTCCCTCCACTCAAGACGGCAGTTGTTCTGGGATCCGTGGAAGATAAGCTGAATCGACAAAAGGATGATATTTAAGAAACTTCTTGTTCGTATGTTAAAAGCGGCGGAGGACAGACAGTATGCACTGTACAACGTCAGAGCATTGAACACCATCGACGTACCCACATTCTAAGCCCCACCAAGTCTACAGTGACGGAAGGCTGTATATCTGCTAGACATTTCATGCATTACGGGAATGTTCAGACACTGCTTTCAGTCTGATCCCACTGAGATTCGCTGGCCAAGAAATCCGCGGAAATACAACTGGCAGACAACCTGTTCAAAAAAATGGTACAAATGGCTCTGAGCACTACGGGACCTAACATCTGAGGTCATCAGTCCCCTAGAACTTAGAACTACTTAAACCTAACTAACCTAAGGACATCACACACATCCATGCCCGAGGCAGGATTCGAACCTGCAACCGTAGCGGTCACGCAGTTCCAGACTGAAGCGCCTAGAACCGCTCGGCCACACTGGCCGGCCCAACCTGTTCAACCGAGACGGGAGTTGCCAGCTCGACAAATCATGAAAACCACTAAATCACGTCTGCACTCTCAGAGGAGTTATTCTAAGTCTTAGGTGTCTGCGTTTCCTACATATGATATCCACTTAATAAGTAAGAACATAATTCATAAGCCACTGTGGATTTACTGACTCGGCGCTTCCTACGTTTTATTCTCGGAAACATAGATTTTTATGAATGGTTAATGCCCTTCCATTGCGATTTCTTGATCCATCCATCTTCACTTGTGTCTGCCAATCTTTTTTCTTCGTTTAGGGATCTGTTCTAGCAGGTATTTTGGAATACGTTCACCTCCCATTCCTTCTATGCCCTTTCCGTTCTTTTTTACATTTCTTAACGCCTTCGTTCAAGCTATACATTCCTACATAATTCTGGATAGTCTCAAATTTCATCTGTCTTTTTTCATACTCCCTGGAATATCAACAACCTTCGCTCGGCTACCTGGAGTCTCGTATGCGTTCCAAGAGTTCATATTCCAGTTTTCAATTCCATATCATCCACAAGGAAATGACACAGTTTTATACAATTTTAATATTATTGCTCTGAGAGTTCTTTTAATGGAGCCACACTTCATATTGAATCTCTAAATCAATTTTGCAGTATCGAATCATCGAGATACGATATGTCAAAGACCAATAATATGATGGTATTAACTTGTTCAATAGCTTTGTTTTCTAATATGAATTTGCATCTTAAACGTAGTGAGTCTTGGAACGCCAAGTTCATGGTCCCATCTGTCAATGCTCTTCAATTGTGCCTCCTGCCGGTATTATATTGTCCCCAATGCACGCTCAAAATTTATTCGAACGTTACCACAATGTGCACATTATCAGTTTCAGCATTTGACTGCCGTCGTCACATGTGCTTAAACCGCTAAAACCTTCGTCAAGATATATGACAATTCCAGCTGAGTGAGTTAGTTTCACTAATTTGTAAATATGTATACATCGTGACCACTGAGAAATGTTTGTTCTGTAGCAATATCTGTGCACCATCTTTTACGCATTACAATGACAGAAATTGTTATACGGAATAAAATGTGTTATCAAGGAAAATATTATTCAGTTTGTTTTTCAAATTTTACAGATATGCTGTGAAGCATTAATCACAATCCCTAACTCTTTAAACAGATGTCTTCAAGATGATCCTAGGTGAGCGTTACATATTATTCTTGAAGTTTACAATTTACTATGTTTAACAATTTCAAAAGTTGCTTTTCCCAGTTTAAATTCTCATCAATATAAACTCTAAAAAATTTGACGTTTCGACGCTATTTACTATTTTCTCAGCATGTATTGAACTTACCATGTGGTGTCTTTTTAAAATTGAGATATCATTCACAAAACGACAGTTAATGACACTTCTAAGAATACTATTAATCATTTTTTCTTTTGCAGCGTATGTGGTTGGGTTACAATACTACTACCACCCACAAAAGGAACTAACACTGCTTGTTGTGTGTTAGACGGACCATCCTTTACATGTATTAGAAACAGTATCGGGACTTAGACTGAGCCTTGGGTCTTTTCTCCACAGTCAGAGAATCTCCTCTCATTATATTTGTTGAATTACTAGGTATAACTTTCTGCATTCTTTTGGTTAGGTATGATGTTATCCATCGTTGAGTATACCATCAGACCCATAAAACCCCAGTTTATCTACGAGAACCCACACGTACCTTGAAAAGTCGGTTTTATTCCTGAAGTCAACGGTCATGCGGCCACGGAAGCCCTACGTGCAAAGAGTACGGAAGACACTAGTCCCATAGCAGGTGTCGTAGGCTTTCTCCAAACCGAAAACCACGACCACAGTCTGGACTTCCTCAGAAAAACATTCATGGACAATGTGACGAGGTGGTCAACTGCAGAACGGCGCACTCGAAATCAACAGTGTAGAGTGGTTAGTAAACTGCTAGACATGGTAGCTAGAAAGCCTTAGGTATGAGTATGACAGTGGCTTCATGCCAGTGTCTTGGAAACGTGACCCCTGCCCAGATACAGTTGTACGTATGAAGAAGAAAGTGCTTTCTCGCAAGAGAAAGGTGCTGCAACATATGAATGTGAACAGTCTCTGGCCTTGAGGAGAAGGATCGTGATGAAGTGAGAGCGTGATCTAGCTCCCTCGTAGTAAAGACGGCATTGTAGCACTCGTAATTGTGAGAAGAGAATGGTATCGTCTGAGCCTCCTCCACTCATTTCCGATGGAGGAAGGCAGAGCGATAGTGGGAGGAACCCGAAACATCCGCAAAATGGCGGCCCGAGTTGTTGGAGATGGCAATAGGGTCCACTATGACATTGTCTGATACTGTCAGGCCGGAAACTGGGCAATGGATCTTGGTCTCGAGAGCCGTCGAAGGTTGGCCCACAAAATGGAAGAGGGAGTGTAACCGTTAAAAGAATATTTATTAAAAATGAAAGTCCTCCAGCTGTACTTAAGATTTCATATTTGTTTGGCTACTAGTTTCGACGTTGCGTCAACGCCATCTTCATGCCCGCACATCAGTTTAAACTTGACACTAGTTACTGCCCGCCATCCATGTGGACCACGTATTCATTGGTCTCACCGCGTACTTCTAGTACTCAGCCACACACAATTAATATCATCAAAGTGTACGGGCCTGAAGGTTGTGTTGACGCAACGTCGAAACTAGTAGCCAAACAAATATGAAATCCTAAGTACAGTTGGAGGAGTTTCATTTATAATATAAATTATACCAGCTGAAGTCCCACCATCACCCCGTTTAAATATGGATGTTCGAAGGTTAGAAGAATTAGTAGATGAAATACAGCTAGCTGTTTTGCTGTCACATAGAACGCGACAAAACTGAGCACGCAACTGTTTATAATAAATGCAGTTTGCCATCGTAGGACGACGGTTAAAAACGCGGATAGCACGTCTCTGAGCGCGAATTGCGTCGCGGCACTCCTCAGTCCACCAAGATATTCTACCCGGTCATCACACTGGGGAAATGTTGTTCGTCGAAGGTCGCCAGGGAGGAGTAAGGCCTCCAGTCGTCCTTAGTAAGTTGCCAGTGCACACAGGTAGGATAAGAGTCAGAACGGAGAGTACACGGGATATGGTTGCCCGAGTATGTGTCAGAGATAAAGGACCACTCGAGATGATGGGCAAGCTGGGCAGTGCACGAACATGGGTCCAAATGGGAACAGGTGTGCGTGGTGTCGGAAAGGATCGTGCGTGCTCCTGTGTTAAGACAGAAAAGGTTAAGTTGATTGAGAAGGTCAGTCAAGAGGGCACCTCTTGACAGGTTCTGGAAGAACCCCAAAGGGAATGGTGTCATTAAAGTCACTGAACAGCAGAAAGGAGTGCAGTAACTGTCCAGTAAGCTGGAGGAAGTCTGCCCTAGTAACATCGAATGACTGAGAGATGTAAACGGTACAGATGGAAAAGGTCACATGAGGAAGGAAAATGCGGACTGCAACTGCTTAAAGGCGGTTAGGCAGTGAGATGGGTTGACTATGAACGTCACCCCGTATGAGCAGCATTACTCCCCCATGAGATGGCATGACGTCCTCAGGGATAAGATCAAAACGGACCGGGATGAAACGCGAGAGCTCAAAGCGATCGCAAGGATGAAATTTTGTTTCGTGGAGGCAGATAACAAGCAGACGCTGCGATTCTAAGAGTAGCCGTAAATCCCTTTTCTTGGATCCAAGGCCACGAACGTTCCATTGAAGGAGAGTCATAACGAGGAAAGGGGAGGAGGGAAAAAAAGAATGGCTATCAATTCGGCGGCTGTCGAGTGCCAGCCTTCGAAGATTCGCTGCTACAGGGTACAGAGGGTGGAGTATCCTGTTCCATGAGATCTACAGAGGCGTCAGAATTCTCCCCCCTCGATCTGCGGAGTCCAGGGCTGAGAAACCTTTAGCGGTGCACATCAGCGACACAGAGGTAGACCAGGCGTGAGTATCACGTGGCGACACCATCAAAAAGGATCTCCGAATCGGTGAAGGAAAAAAACTGTTTGCCTTTGTTTGATATCTTGGAGCCTCTCCGTTTAGCAGAGGAAGACTCAGATGTTTGTTGACGGGAGAGACGTAGGAAGTCTTCATGGGAGTATTCCTTCTGTCCTTTCTGCCCTGCCAGTTGTATAGCAAGTGACTTTGCCCCATAAGGCGAAAGTTTGATGCCTTGTAGACCAGCTGGACCAGGAGACGGCGATGCTAACATTGCACTGGACGATTTCACAGCTGCATTGCTGAACCTGAGATCACATGTCTGCGTGGCCATGTCCTTCATGGAGTGAGATGTAGCAAGAACAGTACTGTAAGTGCCGGCTGGTAGAGTTCAGGGCATATGGCTAGCCAACAATTACAAGCGACTGGGTAAGGCACGTTTTCCTTCACCCAGATCTCATGGACCGCCCGCTCATATAGATACATAGGACAATCTAGTGAGGAGATGGCGTCGTCTTCATTGAAATTGATACAGTGGGGAGAACGAGGCGAAAAGCCGCCCTCGTGAGCAAGCCCACCACAGGTTACACATTTGGCTGGGTGTCGACAGGACATTAGCGCGTGGTTGAAACGATAACACTGGTATCAGCGCAAGGGGTTTGCAATGTACTGTGGAACTGTGATAACTTCATAGCCTGCTTTGATCTTGGACGGAAGCACCATTCTGTCAAATGTGAGAAAAGGAGTGCGTGTGGGCACTAAGGAAGCATCTATGGTTTTCTTCACCAAATGGGCTGAAATGACGCCCTGATCATGGAGGTACGTTAGGATTTCTGCCTCAGCCTGGCCGTCGAGCAGCCTAGTGTAAATAACACCACGGTAAGAATTTAACAGTTCAATGGGCCTCGACACAAACAGGATAGCTGTGGAAAAGCCAAGCAGCGAACCGTTGTTGTGACTGAGAATTCGAAGTAGTCTCCGAAGGCAAAGTGCCACTGCGTAAACAAGAGCAGGATTTCACAGGTCCGGCAGCTGCATCATCATCTTTCTGAGTAAGAAACGAATTTACCGTTGCAGAGGACTGTCCGTCTTCAGTAGGTGAATCCACGAAGAAATACGGTGCGGCTGGGAGGGTCTTCGAATTTACCGTTGCAGAGGACTGTCCGTCTTCAGTAGGTGAATCCACGAAGAAATACGGTGCGGCTGGGAGGGTCTTCGAATCAGGAGCTCTTTTCCGTTTCCGTTTGGTAGACATTGACTGCGAAAATAATAATTCGTTCATTGCGTGATAATCTCCACATCTTCTCCAATGGCGCGCCCCTTCCAATTGAGCCCCTCCCCCACAGATGGGGGCTCATCAGCCTTAGGTGATGGTACACAACTCTGGTCACACCTCCGAACACCTAACAGGGACCAATCGGCAATTTCGGAAGGTAGCCTCTCAGGCGATGACCACTCCCTGGGCGTGGCCTGTATCCGGTGGGTACGTGCGGACCCTACCTGTCCACCAGGGCTGGGGATTACGCGCTACCCAGTCACCTGTTACGCGCCAGACTCGTGGGCCGGCCTTCAGGAGTGCACCAGGAGAAAAAAAGAGAAAGAGGCACCTCAATCGCTAAAGTGGAGGAAGGATAGGCGAAGATTAAAGAAGAAAGGAAAAAGTAATGACAAACAGGGGTGAGACTGTTTTGGTGTCAGTCATCGAAAATGCGGAACACATTCCCAAAAGCACCCCAGATGTGTTCCCCAATGGAGGGGAAAAAGAATAGCAAGAGGATAGACATGCTGCACGGATGGGAAAAGATGTTGCAAAGGCTGGGGCCTCATGGTGGCCAAGCACGAACCTGCCAAAGGTTGTGATTAACTTAGGCAGATGACACAGAAAATAGCAACTCGTGCAATTTTGTTATTTAGTGCTTGCAATGTTAGGTGAACACAAGTGTAAGTGACTTCTCAGTACAGCAAGTCTTTTGATCCATACAATGATTTGCTGAGGATATTGTTCCTTAGGTGGGACTCTGTTGCAGAATCCATTAATTTCTCAAATATTTTGGATAATGGTGTCAGTAGCGGAAGAGGCTGGTAGTTAGTGACTTTTCTCCTATTATGTTTCTTATAGAAGGTTTAAAAATGGCATATTTCAATATCTCTCGAAAAATGCCTTAAATTGATGATGGATCACGCATTTTAGATAAAGAAGCGCTTATATATATGAACAAATCTTCAGTACCCTGTTGGCAACAACATCTAATGTATGTGAGCTTTTACTTTTGAGAGAATGTGTACTTCCTCTAGTACCATGCTAGGCATTCCCTGAGGTCGTAAAACATGTCCTATCAGTGTATCTCCTCTTCTTATAAATGCTTTCCATATTTTCCTTTCCCGGTCGATTCTGCGGATAACCCCTCATTCATTACCTTATCGGTCCACTTAATTTTCAGCAAATCTCAGCGACTGATATGGTTCAGCGTTTAATGTTCAGACTACCACACAATACCAGGTCTTCGTGCGTTTCAGTAGAGACGCAAATAGCCTATAACGTTGTGCAGGAGATTTTGCGGCCTCAAGAAAATGAGAGACACGCCAGCAGGCAGTTCGCGTCGACGCCAGCCTTATGCCTGCCGACGCCCAGGGCGATATCGCAGCAGTGCGTCGTATAATTTCGCCTTTATTTACACGCAAAACACGGGGCCGCCGGCTGCAACGCCCGCATGAAGCTATTATGCACTGTGCGACAGAGCGGCGGAAAATTAGCAGTAAAAATACGCCGTGGGAAATTCTGCTGGCGGCGCCGGCACCGCGGCCACATTAGCATATTAACAGTGCAGTCGCGGCGCGCAAAGTCACCTGCCCCTGCCAACGTGAAAAATCACTGCAACGCCGGGGTTCCTCTCTGATGTCTGCCCTCAGAGTTTCTGATTCTCATCCGGAGATTCTTACCATGATATCAGCGTGATTACATCTATGGTCCTCAAGTGGAGTCACTACATGGGGAATATAGCGAAGAGGTAGAGAGGTCGGGACACGAATGGTTGGAAATAAAAGGTGGTGGTTCAGCTGCTTTTTGGAACTATGTATCATGTTTTACTAGTTACAAACAAGTTTGGCAATTTTCTACTTAAAGTTTGACATATTAATAAACTGAATTATGTAACATTTTAAAATGTTTGTGTAATAATTTACATCATAGTTTATTAGATCCAAGATCGCTTAAAAATTAAGATGTTCACATTACTGGTTTCAGCTCTTCATCACCACTGCCGTTTTTAGATAAGTTCAATCCACTGACGGCTTCGTGAAGACATAGAAGGCAATTCAACTGCCCCTACCCATGGGCTTTATGCAACCCACAGTACCTTCAAGTACCAACCTCAAAATTTTCATTTTCTCCCGCTCGCTGTGCAGAAAGTATTAGCCCTACAGAAAAACTGAAATGGTGTTTTTGAGGGTATGTATTGTATTTCAAATTTGTACAGGGATATATTTTCACCAACGACCGTAGTTTTCGAATTACTGAACAGAAACAAGGGACCCACAAACATGTTTTTCTTCGATAGCTCGAAAACCATAGCTCCAAAGAAAAGTAACCCAGTGCAATACATAATTACATTAAATTTCCTAGAAGAAGTTTCTGTTCATTTTTTCCATAGGACTAAAAATCTGCTTGAAGCGAACGAAAGAATATGAAAGACTTGCATGGTTTCTAAAGATGTTGCAGATTGCATCAAATCTATCTGTATGGGCAGCTGAGTCACCCTTTGTAAATAGCGTTGCTGCCTCTGGTTGAAATGGCTCTGAGCACTATTGGACTCAACTGCTGAGGTCATTAGTCCCCTAGAACTTAGAACTATTTAAACGTAACTAACCTAAGGACACCACAAACATCCATGCCCGAGGCAGAATTCGAACCTGCGACCGTAGCGGTCCTGCGGTTCCAGACTGCAGCGCCTTTAACCGCACGGCCACTTCGGCCGGCTGCTGCCTCTGGACCACGGGTTTCCGGATTAGATTCATGGCCGCGTTGGGGATTTTCTCTGGCTGGGAACTGGGTGTTTGTGTTGGCTTCATAATATCATCACCATTATCATTCGTGACATTGGCTCGATTTGACTGTGTAAAAAAAATTGGACTGTGTAAAAATTGGGACTTCGTACAGGAGCTGCTGACCGCATAGTTGAGAGCCCCTTAAAGCAAACATCATCATCAAACCCTGAATAACAGCTCCAGTTAAGCATCTTGAACATCGTGAATTACAAAATATCAATGAATTCATCAGATAGTCACATACTAAAACAGACTGTTTTCATATGAGATGAGTCTACGATGTTAAATAACGCTTTTTGTAGTATATGTCGATATAATGGGATTCATTGACATTTTATAAGTCTATTGAGAAATAGTTAACTGTACACAGATCTGCACTGGGAAATTTTGAACTGTTTATGTTTCTGAGAGGAAAAATGATCTGGAAACATTACTTCGATCCTACGACCTGATCACAATAATTAACTTACCAATATGTGTACAGAAAGATGGAAGAGGCTAGTTATGAATGTCTTCATTGATGAAACTCGAAGCAAGATAATAACTGTCTACCCAGTAACGAATGCTCTCTCTGACCGTGATTCACAATTATTTGGATAATTAAGATCGTGCCTTAGAGTGTTAATACCGCACAGTGGAAAAAAGTTAGAATATGTAATGACTTGAGAACTATTTTTCTTATCTATAGTTTACAAGAGATGACCTGGTATTAAATTTATAATCAGCCAAATGCTGACATATAATTCAGTCAGATCCGTGATAAGTTCATATCATTATTTTAAAATAGCTTTCTGCATAACCTAATCAGAAAAGACATTAAACAGCTACGTAATCAAACATAGATCACTAGAGTGACTAATGTTTCTTGTCAAAGGAGAAATGAAATGAGTAGAAACGAAATGTATCTGTAGCCAAGAACAAGGAAAAATCTTGCAGGAGTAGCTCACTGATGGAACTGCTTAAAATTTCACATAAAACTCATTAAAAAGACAAAGACATGCAAATATTCTTGGAAATCATATTTATCACTAAGCACATCTACATCTATATTTATATTTCGCAAGCCACCCAATGGTGTGTGGCGGAGGGCACTTTACGTGCCACTGTCATTACCTCCCTTTCCTGTTCCACTAGCGTATGGTTCGCGGGAAGAACGACTGCCGGAAAGCCTCCGTGTGCGCTGGAATCTCTCTAATTTTACATTCGCGATCTCCTCTGGAGGCATAAGTAGGGGAAAGCAATATATGTGATACCTCATTCAGAAACGCACCCTCTCGAAACCTGGACAGCAAGCTACGCCACGATGCAGAGCGCCTCTCTTGCAGAGTCTGCCACTTCAGGCTGCTAAACGTCTCCGTAACGCTGTCACGCTTACCAAATAACCCTGTGACAAAACGCGCCGCTCTTCTTTGGATCTTCCCTATCTCCTCGGTCAACCGGACCTGTTACGGATCCCACACTGATGAGCAATACTCAATATAGGTCGAACGAGTGTTTTGTAAGCCACTTCTTTTGTTGATGGACTACATTTTCTAAGGACTCTCCCAATGAATCTCAACCTGGCACCCGCCTTACCAACAATTAATTTTATATGATCATTCCACTTCCGATCGTTCTGTACGCATATTCCCAGATATTTTACAGAAGTAACTGCTACCAGTGTTTGTTCCGCTTTCATATAATCATACAATAAAGGATCCTTCTTTCTAAGTATTCTCAATACATTACATATTGAACGTAGTGAAGCAAGGGACAGGCCAACTGGCCACAGGACAGGATACTATCACTATTGATTTAAATGGTAGGGCTATTAATGACGAGCCATAGGTAGGAAACTAGTTTATTCATCATCTGTTAAATATAGTAGAAAACGTAGAGTCAAACACTTGTAGAGAGAAACAAGTTTAAAAAGCAACTCTCATAAAATTCACTTACATGAATGTACCACCTGCGCCTTCTGAATTTGAGAAAGAAGACTGTAGAAGAAAGACTGGAATACATCCAGCAAGTAATTGAAGACATTGTTTGCAATTGCTGTTCTGAGATGAAAAGGTTGTCGCATCAGAAGACTTCGTGGCTGGCTGCATCAAACCAGTCAGAAGATCGATGACTCAAAAAAAAAAACAGAAACTATCCGGAGAAATGTGGTTGTGCTTTGACTGACGGACTAGATTTTGAAAGAAAACGGGTTGTAATACTTCTTGACACACGTTATTTAGGATATCTCTGTTTCTGTAATTCGAGCACGGTAACGAACCAGTTCAGCGACCAGAGACAGCCAATTAAGGCCGTGTGAGGTGAAATCGCCACACCAGCGTCTGTCGCCAGGTTGCAGCAAGTGTGAAAAAGCAGACAACTCAACGAAATTCCGATGCCACATTGGCGCCAGTTTCCCCATTGCTCCCACCACAAGGAAGGCATACAGAGTTTTTTTTGTCGCCAAACTAGGTCGGTTATCAGTTTTGTACAAAATGGGCATATCACAACTTGTGTTGTGTATATTCTCTTCACTATAGAAAATGTTTATTAGACTAACTGGAATTAGTCCAAGATGGTCGTTTTTACAGAATCTCATCGGCGGAGACTTTTTTCTCTTATCCAACCAACATTTTCTATAAAAATAATCGTAAAGGCTTGAGCAGAATGCAGGAACGTACGAGCTCTTGATTGGTTAACACAATGCCTGGAAATGTGGAGTTCGAGAAACACTTGTTGATGGTTTCTCGCTAGTGCTCGGAACTGCAGGGCACGACGTCTGTAATAGGTTTGTGCGAAGGGATGTGCAACATACAGGAGACGTTACACCTCCAGTCCTGTCCTCGTTCGGCATTATATTGTCATTGGCGTCTACCAAGACTGCATTGACATCGTCAGTAACTTCTGAATGGATCTCAGGATAGCCAAAAACACTACCAGACGCACTGTGCACCACAGCTGCAGTCGTACATTCTGGCTGTATACCTATTCCATACTACAGACAACTGAAAATTAGTGAAGACACTCTGCAACACTGTATCCCCGATCTTATTTGACGCTGTTGTACAGTGCTGCACATCTTTCGGAAATCCAGGAAGATAATTAACTTTTTCACCTGCACCTACCGTTTGCAACATATTTCTTTGCTTTTGTTTCGTGTATGAATGTTATGAATGTATTATTTTTGCGAAATATTTGTAGTCACAGCACATTTTCCAATTAACAGTTTTATAGCATTGCACAAGAAGAGCCATGGTTATCACACAATATATAGTTTGTATAATGTAATGCCACTACCCAGTTTTGGCTACAAGAAGTCGTGAGAAAGACGCCGTGAAGCACTGCAGTCACAGTTGCTGTCTCATAGCCGCCAGTGTGGCGACTTGTGAATAACACACACGAAAGCGGACTTCGAGACAGGGACAGCCGGACTATTTGAGAAGTGCAATGAGCAGCAGTCGCCATGAAGGAAGTAAGTCAAAGTTACCAAACCAGGGCAAGTCTCTCGTTATGGGAGACGTGACTGAGTACCGGGCTTAAGCGAAAAAAAGAAACGAATTTGAAGGCAGAGTTTTGAAACAGAAACACTTCCCATCCATGGCGTCGAGTAGCACCACAACGACACCAGGGCAGCGAGACGACTGGGTATCGCCCGCAGCAAACATGGGTTCGACACCTGGCTACCCTTAACAGGAAGTTCCTCACAATACTCGATGCCACAGCACCGCCAACCTGCTACCACTACCTACTGCTGCCAGCACTGAGTTCGTAGTTGGACGTAGTGCCTCAGCACCAGTAGCTGACAAACTCTCGCAAGAGGGCAGCGGGTCAATCACTCAAACAGCTGTGGCTCTGAGCACTATGGGACTTAACATCTATGGACATCAGTCCCCTAGAACTTAGAACTACTTAAACTTAACTAACCTAAGGACATCACACAACACCCAGTCATCACGAGGCAGACAAAATCCCTGACCCCGCCGGGAATCGAACCCGGGAACAAACAGCTGTCTTCAAGTACCCACCACCGTGCGAAAGGCGTGCGGTGGGAGGTAGGATACCACCGATGTCACGGCCATAGCCTTCAGAGGCTTCCGGCCTTCCACGGGCCTCCTGTCAGCACTAAAGGGTGTCTACGCAGTATCAAGGGTGAAACCTACCGCCAATAAATCAATACAGAACAGGGATAACAAATTCAGGTGTGTTTTCCTTGGAATATATTGGATATATATACTGATATATTGGAATTATATGCATATTGGAGTTAAATAAAGGCATTTTTTACCATTGGACCCAGCAGTCTGTCAACAAGATTCAAGATTCACTCACTCACCCCCCCCCCCCCTCCCCGTCCCTCGCCTATCCTCCGCAGTGCTGTAGTCTTACCAGATTTCATATCAGTCAACCTATTAAAAGAAATTACTGCCAGCATTGCAAAACTGTACTCGTGGTAGAAATAGTACCGGGCGCTCATATGGACCTCCAACACTGATAAAAATCATGACACTGATGTGGTATGCCACCGTCAGTTG
Source organism: Schistocerca piceifrons (assembly GCF_021461385.2). Classification (NCBI taxonomy): domain Eukaryota; kingdom Metazoa; phylum Arthropoda; class Insecta; order Orthoptera; family Acrididae; genus Schistocerca; species Schistocerca piceifrons. Next base: position 366,059,053 of record NC_060145.1, on the reverse strand, counting down.
TATGGAATCAGCGCTGTAAGACTGGTCGAAGTGGAGACGTGACATAACGAGCTACAGTTTTTCTACCGTGGCCTCCATTTCACAGTGGACAGTGTGGCCTAATGTATTGTGTAACAACGTGGAGCCTAATGTATTGTGTAACAACGTGGACTGTCCAACCTGCCTACACCGCATTCACGCAGGCGTGTAACGTCACATAGGAACGGAGGTCTTGAAAAAATTTATATCGGTAGGCACCGGAGACGAATATCACAATTTCCTAATGACAATTTGTTTCGAACACAACAGCAGTTGTTGCTGTCAGTGAATTCATGCCCACCTCAACAAGTTTCCGAGGAAACTCTGCGAAGAGAATTGCGTGAATGGACATTTGAAGTCGAAGACATAGCAGATAGCAGTTCCTCGCAGCAGCATCTTCAGCGGCACAAGCAACACAAGAACTCTACTGCAGTTGACTGAAGTATTAGAGCGTATTGTAGTGTGATCCGAAAAATTACGATGTGATTCTTAACAAATGATGCACGGAACTGAGCGCGCCGACGCCCCAGTGGTATGTTTAATCCGTCGTTTAGGAGGCTGTAGTTAAGGATGTAAGTGTTGCTGTCCTTTTTTTTTTCTTTTGCCCACTCATTAATATTCGTGTGTTTCAAAATTCTCAGTGAGGAAGTACTGCTGTTTCTCGAAAACATTCACGATGAATGTGCGGTTCAAATGGTTCAAAGGGCTCTGAGCACTATGGGACTTAACAGCTAAGGTCATCAGTCCCCTAGAACTTAAACTAATTAAATCTGACTAAGGACATCACACACGTCCAGGCCCGAGGCAGAATTCAAAACTACGACCGTAGACTGAAGCACCTACAACCGCTCGGCCACACCGGCCGGAGAATGTGCTGTGAACACTCGTATCTTCCAAGCTGTCGCATTTTCAGGACTGCGCACGTTTCTTTTCTGATGAACACCCAGGCGCCTGGACCGCTAAAACTCCCGAGCTTAGTCCCATAAAACGGCTGATATTGTTTTGATTGGCGGATATAGTGCAGCAAAACACGTACCCACAATTTGGTATCTCGGCAACGTGTAATCATCTATCAAAGACGTATCCAAAGGGGTTGTCCATAGTGTCTGGTCCCCCCTATCACCTAAATGAAGTTACAACAACCTAGTTGCAGTGTAGTGAAACCGATAGATATTTAGATATTCTAACATGCGACGGAAAAGGGATACGCACCATAGATAGTCAAGAAGGCCACTAATAAGTTCAAACTATCGATAGCACTATCGGCTGTCACCCATCTCTACTTCAGGCTGCACAGCTCTTTCTGGTGGCTCAAAATTACGTGCAGAAATACATGGGAAATGGGTACACACTGTGAGGCATAATAAATCTATTGGTAGAGTTATGTGGGAACGGAAAAAAACAAGTAGAACATTCGTTCTACTGACTTGGCGGATTTGAGATTACCCGTTCGGCTACGGATTCCTTGAATATAAATGACGATACAAACATTATAAATGCGCCTAAAATTTTCCATATCGATTTCCTCGAAAACTGTTGAGAGTTACGTTTTTCTGTTTGTACCGTCTGCAAATGTGAATCAGATCGGCGATAGGAAGTTCGTACGGTCCCTTTGTAAGCTAGCAATCCATGGTTTCAGCAGACGAGGTGGTTCGAATCCACCTGCGGCGACATTAAAAGATGGTTTTAGCTGGTTCCCATTTTCGATTTAGTCAAATGTCGATGTTGGTACCTTACTATAGCCCACAGTCAACCCTTCCGAATTCCTCTCTTTCCTAACAGATTCCAATTCCCTTAAAGGTGTAGCGTCTGTGTTTAAACGAAAGCAACTGTATAGAAGAGGCGAAGGCAAGCCGAACATCTCTTCTGTGACTCCCGTCACTAAAAACAATACAATACAAATGTTCAAATGTGTGTGAAATCTAATGGGACTTAACTGCTAAGGTCATCAGTCCCTAAGCTTACACACTATTTAACCTAAATTATCCTAAGGACAAACACACACATCCATGCCCGAGGGAGGACTCTAACCTCCACCGTGTCCCGCCGTAGAATCATACAATACACAAACAAGCGAATTTTCCTTATTTATGCTGCTACATTAGTCTAATGGGACGCTTTTTAATGCGAAAATAATTTTTCTACATTGCAAGAAGTGACAGATTCATACTTAAACGAGGAACCTGTAAAGGAAAGTGTAAGATAAAATAATTCCAGGTACTTTCGCCACTAAAAACTGTTCCAGCTTCTGTGTCTAACAGAACAATTTCATTAATACTATCGGAGGCATATATTAAGTTTGCAAAGGCCTCCAGAAAGCAAATTATGTACCTAAAATCGAGAACTAAATAAACGTATTTTCAGAATAAAAACATGAGCCTTGTTAAGTTTCACTTTAGCAAATCGGACACGCACACCCTCCTTTTATGACAAGGTCCTGTCTACTCCCCTGGATCAATGAGCGTTTTCAGCTGGACATAGCAAAATGGTTCAAATGGCTCTGAGCACTATGGGACTTAACATCTGAGGTCATCAGTCCCCTAGAACTTAGAACTACTTAAACCTAACTAACCTAAGAATATCACACACATCCATGCCCGAGGCAGGATTCGAACCTGCGACCGTAGCAGTCACGCGGTTCCGCAGTGAAGCGTCTAGAACCGCTCGGCCACCATGGCAGGCTGCATATACCATACCTAAAGAAATATTGGAATCTCTTCGCCGCAGACTTCGTGCAGTTATCAAAGTTGGGAGAGGGGGGGGTGGCGTGTTATAGAGTACTAGCGTGATATTTTACGGTCGTGACTTATTCGTTTCCCGCTGTACTTAAATCATTTAAAAGAATACTAATACAAGATCCAGTCAACAAATAATTGGAAAAGTTGTATAAGAAGAAGTTTGCGCTACTTTATTAATTGCTAGTGGTGCCCTAGAACTATTACCAGAAGTGCCTCGCACGCCTGCCTCGCGAAGTCGATGCTGTGAACCGGTGAAACAAGATGGCGGCACCCTTGCAGGTTTGCACCAACGTTGAGTTTGGAAGGGTCGTCAGATTTCAGTTAGTAGGGGGTTGAAACCAATCTAAATTCATCGTCAGATGGCAACGAATTGTGGAGAAATTTGTTTGAATCAAACGAAAGTATACTGGTCGGCAGATTACTTCAAATGGGGTGTAACGCGTTGGAGTTTCTTCACGCCCAAGACGGTCTGCCTGAGTAGTAATGAAGAAAGTTGACGAGTTGATGCGGGAGAACAGGCGTATTACGTAAAGTTATATTCCAGGATCCGTGAACATTACGTAGTGTCGGACCATCTCACCATATTATTCATGGCGCATTGGGGTTTAACGACGTGTGTATGAGGTGGGTTTCAGAGCACTTGACATCATAAATGAAAGAAAAGTGCGTGAATGTGTGCAGGGAAATTTTGAGACAGTAAGAGCCTGAAGGGGATGCGTTTCTTCAAAGCTATGTAACGGGAGATGAAAATTGGGTGCATTTTAAGCCACTGACACAAGAACTTACTGGTTATAGGTTCGCTGACGATGAGGAAGTGCAGGCAGCAGGACATAATTAGTTATAGACACGCCCCCAAGAAATTTTTGCACGTGGAATTGAGAAGATCGTCCATTTCTGTCATAGGTGCATAGAACTTGAGGGGAATTGCGACGGAAAATAAATATGTGCTGTATTCACCTCTCGTAACAGAGTTTTTAAGAGAAATTCCGGTTTTAGATAGAATACCTTTTGTAATTCAATCGAGGCAGATAGGCATTTCATTTTCTAAACATCCGATTGTATTTTTTTTTTAATTCTGTTTGAAAAATGTTGGCTACACCACACACAACACGGTATGCGCCACGTATCATTCGGTATAATGGCGGCTTGTAATCGGACGACAGAGGGCCTCGCCCACACGTATAATTAGGCAGCTCACACGCTGTGATCCATTGTAGTGCGCACCACCTGTTTGATGATCCGGCCTGGCGTAATCACTCCGTGTAATGAGCCGCACATTGTCCGGCGTTTATCCGCTCATCAGTCGTCGTGAAATGCCGGCTGCCCGACCACCGAAAAGAGAGGTCACTACTCAACTGAGCGCGTGGCTCATTCGTTTTGCACAGTATTGTCAACCGGTCAGTGGGAACAGACAAAATTCGGTTGTAATACCACGTGGCGAATACTCTGCCACGAAGAAAAATTTCCAATACGCATTAGTTCTGAGTAAGTATGAGGATAAACAGTATTGTGAGTTATGAAATGAACTGTACATATACAGGGTGGTCCATTGATCGGGCCAAATATCTCACGAAATAGGCGTCAAACGAAAAAACTACAAACAACAAAACTTGTCTAGCTTGAAGGGGGAAACCAGATGGCGCTATGGTTGGCACGCTAGATGGCCCTGTCATACGTCAAACGGATATCAAATGCATTTTTTAAAATAGGAAACCCCGTTTTTATTACATATTCGTGTAGTACATAAAGAAATATGAATGTTTCAGTTGGACCACTTTTTTCGCTTTGTGAAAAATGGCGCTGTAATAATCACAAACATATGGCTCACAGTTTAGACGAACAGTTGGTAATAGGAAGGTTTTTAAATTAAAATACAGAACGTAGGTACGTTTGAACATTTCATTTCGGTTGTTCCTATGTGATACTTGTACTTTTGTGAACTTATCATTTTTCAGAACGCATGCTGTTACACCGTGATTACCTGTAAATACCACATTAATGGAATAAATGCTCAAAATGATGTCCGTCAACCTCAATGCATTTGGCAATACGTGTAACGACATTCCTCTCAACAGCGAGTAGTTCGCCTTCCGTAAAGTTCGCACATGCATTGACAATGCGCTGACGAATGTTGTCAGGCGTTGTCGGTGGATCAGGATGGCAAATATCCTTCAACTCTCCCCACAGAAAGAAATCCGAGGACGTCAGATCCGGTGAACTTGCTGGCCATGGTGTGGTGCGTAGACGACCAATCCACCTGTCATGAAATATGCTATTCAATACCGCTTCAACCGCACCCAAGCTATGTGCCGGACATCCATCATGTTGGAAGTACGTCGCTATTCTGTCGTGCAGTGAAACATCTTGTAGTAACATCGGCAGAACATTACGTAGGAAATCAGCATACATTGCACCATATTGATTGCCATCGATAAAATGGGGGCCTATTATCCTTCCTCCCATAATGCCGCACCATACATTAACCCGCCAAGGTCGATGATGTTCCACTTGTCGCAGCCATCGTGGATTTTCCGTTGCCTAATAGTGCTTATAATGCTGATTTACGTTACCGCTGTTGGTGAATGACGCTTCGTCGCTAAATAGAACGCGTGCAAAAATTTGTCATGTCCCGTAATTTCTCTTGTGCCCAGTAGCAGAACTGTACACGACGTTCAGAGTCGTCGCCATGCTATTTCTTGTACGTAGAAATATGGTATGGGTGCAATCGATGTTGTAGCATTCTCAACACCGACGTATTTGAGATTCCCGATTCTCGCGCAATTTGTCTGCTACTGATGAGCGGATTAGCCGCGACAGCAGCTGAAACACCTACTTGGGCATCATCATTTGCTGCAGGTCGTGGTTGACGTTTCACATGTGGCTGAACACTTCCTGTTTCCTTAAATAACGTAACTATCCGGCGGACTGTCCGGACACTTGGATGATGTCATCCAGGATACCGAGCAGCATACATAGCACACGCCCGTCATGCATTTTGATCACAATAGCCATGCACCAACACGATATCGACCTTTATCACGAAGCAAATACCGTCCGCACTGGGGGAATGTTACATGATACCACGTACTTATGCTTTCGTGACTATTATAGCGGCATCTATCACAAAGCGAAAATAGTGGTCCAACTAAAACACTCATATTTCTTTACGTACTACACGAATATGTAATAAAAATGGGACCACCCTGTACAGTATATTGGCATACAGGAGGACTCACTAAAACTTCCACACCAAATACTTCTATATATTGTACTGTTTATGAGCTGTTTTCACACCAACTCCGTGCAGGCAATGGTCCACAACTGCAGCCAAAGGACAGATTTGAACAATCACCATAGTTGTTCCGTGCACTACAGAGTCCGGTACTAATATGCTCCAAAACGACGCGATTGAAAACGCGATTTTTGGGCGGGTTATACCTCGGTTTCTATTAATCACAAAGATAAGGAGTCGAGTATTTTGGGTAGACCTTGCCCTAGCTACCGTTTGTATACCAATCGGAACATCGGGCACACTGTAGGTATTATTCAGTTCAGGGAAAATATTTCAACATTCAGTACTTCCACTAGCTCAAGATAAATTGATCAAATCGGTTGGTTCTTTTGCATTAGATGTGGTCTACCGTGCACCTTAGACAGCTTTAAAAGCACCATCAGGTCTGAGGCGTAAAGGTAATTTTAACTGACGTAGTGAACACATGTCAAGGGCTCTATGGTAATCTAAAGGCTTGGAGGTCATTAGACTATGATTTCAGTCAGAATATTTTTCACAAATTAAATTTTATGATGTTCAGACTGTGTACTGAGAAATTCACGCCTATACTACGTCCAAATTGGTTAAAAAGGGTGATAACATATCTGAAGAGAACTTCAAATGAGTATAAAAAATTATGTAAACCAGGAAAGACTGCTAATTCAATAAAAGTTACATTTTTAGTCTTATAAGACACAAATTCCAGTGACGCGTGCGCGTATCGACAAAAGGCTACGAGTGCAGCAGCGCTATGTCGTCCACAGAGGGAGCCTCAGACCTGTATGTGTGTGTGTGTGTGGGGGGGGGGGGGGAGGGAACGACAGAGAGAGAGAGATATGGTTGGTTGGTTGGTTTGGGGAAGGAGACCAGACAGCGTGGTCATCGGTCTCATCGGATTAGGGAAGGATTGGGAAGGAAGTCGGCCGTGCCCTGTCAGAGGAACAATCCCGGCATTTGCCTGGAGTGATTTAGGGAAATCACGGAAAACCTAAATCAGGATGGCCGGACGCGGGATTGAACCGTCGTCCTCCCGAATGCGAGTCCAGTGAGAGAGAGAGAGACAGAGAGAGAGAGAGAGAGAGAGAGAGAGACAGAGAGAGAGAGAGAGAAAGAGAGAGAGAGAGAGATTACCGCCAGAGAAAAATGGTTCAAATGGCTATGACCAATATGGGACTTAGCACCTGAGGTCATCAGTCCCCTAGAGTTAAAACTACTAAAAACCTAACTAATCTAAGCACATCACACACATCCATACCCGAGACAGGATTCGAACCTGCTACCTGCTAGCAGTCGCGCGGTTCCGGACTGAAGGGCCTATAACGGCTCGTCCACAGATGCCGGCTACCGCCAGAGCCCCTCCACGGGCGTCACTGTATTTAAGGCTGTCCGCCCAACGCTCGGTCTCAGTTCTCTATGTGCATTGCTACAGCTCTATGTGTATGTAATTGGTTCTTGCTGAATGTTACTTAAATACTGCGTTCATGCTGTTTATGCCTCAGTGGAATAAAGATCTGGTCTTGTACTTATACCTAATTATAACACAAATCATAAGCCGAATGTTTTCTATGAATTGCGATCGGTGTACAAAGTATCCAGAAAAATAGTGTGACGATTTTGTGTTAACCATGAATGAGAGAGGAGGCAGCGATGGTGCGGGAGATTAAGTGGAAGTGAAGAAGGAGGAGAGATCGGTGAAGGCAACTGCAGTGGGAGCCAAAGAGCGGTGAGATATTTATCTTCAATGAGAGACAGTGACAGGAAAAGATAAAGAGAGATGGTGGAGATAGAAGCAGTGAGAGCAAAAGGGAGAGGAGGCAGTGGAAATAAAAAGTACAGTTGAGTGGAGGTTATTCATAGGCTTGGGTGTCTTGACCTCCCAAGACCAGTGCAATTTAACATTTAGTTATTGGGGAGTACGAATTTTGGACTGAAATTTTAAACACGTGGTTGTTGGGGTAATAATAAGTTACGTCTTCAAAAATTTTTGAGTTGCCGAAGTTTGATGGAGACAGTGTAAGCACCGGAGAAGACAGCGGTAGTGGGATTTACTGTAATCCAATAGGCGAGAAAGTAGACAGTGTGATATGGTGACATATGTAGACAGTAACAGCGAGAGGGATATGCTGAATACGTGGACTTAACAACAAAAAGTGACTAAGTGAAAGAACTTAGAATGTTCTGTGTTAAGAAAGAGAGCATATGTTCCATGTCAAAATTTTTAGCGAGGAAGGACAAATGAGTATTAAGAAAGATGGTTCCTCACCTTTTTGTGACTCTTTTAAAGAGGAACATATTCGCCATTTTTGATCTCTGACATGAGCATTTTCCCGCTGCTATCTAAGTAACTTACAAAGCCACATTTAAAACATAGTTAACGACGCCAATTGACGTTAAGGGATGGAGTAAATTAGGATCCAAGTTTGAGAATTGTAAATACCGGCCGTTGTTTGCTTCATGTATCAGCACCGACACTGGCCTAATCACGTGTCGGCACTGTATTCTGGAATTGGCAGTAATAGTGGTAGATGGTCCCCAGATGGCCATCCTGTCATCTGTCGCCATATCCTAGCCCCCCACCCTCCCTCTCCACGGGAAGAAAGCTGTGTACCCCATTTGTTACCGGCTGCCAGCCGGTGTGGCCGAACGGTTCTAGGCGCTTCAGTGTGGAACCGCACGACCGCTACGGTCGCAGGTTCGAATTCTGCCACGGGCATGGATGTGTGTGATGTCCTTAGGTTAGTTAGGTTGAAATAGTTCTATGTTCTAGGGGACTGATGACTTCAGATGTTGAGTCCCATTTGAACCATTGAGAACAGGCTAGTGTTATCCCATGTGAATCAAGTGAGAACGATTTCTACATTTTTGCAAATTGTGTCAGTGAGGTGGGTCGTGTGCATCAGGCCAGTTTTCACCTAGTCGGATGGGGGCAACCGCATGTAAACCACATCCAGACTGCACGGCACACCCAGCCCCGCCGTTAATCCACGATGCCATTTCGATCCGGGGCCGACGTACCTACCCGAATCACGGAAGATTCATACTAACGCGCGCGGCTGTGCGGGCGGTCCCCAAGGTAGAAAGAAATAAATAGGCAAATACTCTGTGGTCTACAGAACAAAATTAGACTTTAGAAACGGCATTCAAAATGCCTACCAGCAGCTTCAACTGAAATTTTCAGTCTGTCATGGACAGAATGATCTACACGTTCCAACATTTCATCAGAAATTTTGACACAGGCGATAGTGATAATCGCTTTGTATCACCTAGCGTACTCTAGCAGGTTCTTGCAAACACTCTCTATATCTACATTAATATTCTGCAGTTCACACCCACGTAGTTAGCAGGGTGTTCATAGAACCACTTTGACGCTATTTCTGCACCGTTCCATTCTCAAACAGCACTTGGGAAGAATGAGCACCTAAATGTTACCATGATATCTCTGATTTGTCTTACGTTATTACGATGGTAATTTGTCCCTGTATAGGAGAGAGTCAAAAAATATTTTGACGCTCTGAGGAAAAAGTGTGTTACTCTAATTTCGTGAAAAAAGATCACCGCAGTTATTGCCACCTCAACTTACATATCGAATCCATCACACTCTCTGTGAAGTTACGTAGTAATACAAAACGAGCTGACCTTCTTTGAACTCTTTTGATATCCTCCATCAACCATATGTGATGAGGGTCCAATACCGCATAGAAATATTGCAGAAGCGGACGGCAAACAGTAGTGAAGGCAGCCCGTTTTGTTGCACCTCCGGAACGTCCTGCTAATAAAAGGCAGTCTTTGATTCGCCTTACCCTCAACATTCTCTTTGTAATGCTTCCAGTTTAGGTTCCTTGTAACTGTAATGCGTTGGTATTTAGCTGAATCGACAACTTTTATGTCTGTGTGAAACCGAAACCTAACAATCTTTCTTTAATGCGGACGTTGACCTCACAAATTTTACTATTCAACGTCAACTTCCACTTTCCCACCGTGCGAGTACCTTGTCTGAATTAATTTATAATTTCTTTTGATCTTCTGATGACTTTACTGGATAGAAAACGACAGCATCATCTACAAACATTCTAAGAGGGCTGTTCAGATTGATTTCTAAATTGTTTATGTGGATTAAAAACAGCAACTGACCTCTTACTATTATTTAGAGGAACCCGAGATATAACAGCTTTCACTAAATGACTTGTGATTAGTAAACCTTAAGACAGTAAGTCACGAATTCAGTTGGAAAAATTAGATGGTACTCCATAGGCACACAGTATAATTAGAAGCCCCTTATGGCGAAAGGTGTGAAAAGCGTCCTGCAAAACTAAAAATATGGAATCAACTTCCTATCACCTGTTCCAAAAAGAAAAAAAGTTCAGATGTGTGTGAAATCTTATGAGAATTAACTGGTAAGGTCATCAGTCCCTAAGGTTACACACCACTTAACCTAAATTATCCCAAGCACAAACGGCCGAGGGAGGACTCGAACCTCCGCCGGGACCAGCCGCACGGTCCATGAGTGCAGCGCCTTAGACCGCTTATTCTTTTTGTCTCATTTTGTTTACTTTTGTTCGTTGCATCTGCTCGGGGCGGACGTCGCAAGACATCCGTTTAAGTTCGTTGTTGATCGATTAGCTCAATATTTTTATTACAGAGGGCTGCTAACCCTCTGACCGAACACGCTGAGCTACCGTGCCGGCAACCGCTCGGGTAATCCCACGCGGCCGGATCACCTGTCAATAGCAGTCATTACATACTGTGAATAAAGAGCCAGTTGTGTTTCACAAAACCTATATTTTCAGCTTCCGTGCTGCATACGTGTCGATACATTATTCCCTTCGCAGCATTTAATAATGTAATACAGCATGTATTCCAAAAGCCTTCTCTAACACTGTGTACGTGTAATTTGTGAAACTTTCCGGTTCTTAGGTACGGCCGTTTCGGAGAGCGAGCGGTTGAATACGGTTCCTAAAAATGGAACTATTTCATCGTCATATTCCGAAAGGAACCTAAATAGTGTACAGTTTTGTACGGAAGACATTCGTTTATGAAGCGATTTAAATTGTTTCGCTACGCAAAAGGTGTTTGTTTCCAAATTAATAATGTTGGCAGCCATTGTTGATTGGAATTCTGTAATATCTCCTATAGACTTAATAACAACAATCGAAAAAAAGGTGTTTAGTAGCTCTATATTAGTGGCGCTGTCATTGGTAACATTATCAAGTGCCGGCCGGTGTGACCGAGCGGTTCTAGGCGCTACAGTTTGGAACCGCGCAACCGCTACGGTCGCAAGTTCGAATCCTGCCTCGGGCATGGATGTGTGTGATGTCCTTAAGTTAGTTAGGTTTAAGTAGTTCTACGTTCTAGGGGACTGATGACCTCAGAAGTTAAGTCCCGTAGTGCTCAGAGCCATTTGAGCCATTATCAAGTGCCACCAAGTAATGACGTTTGTGTACTTTACACACGATCAAATTTTATGTCAGATTTCGAGACAGAATCTACATCTACATCTACATCTATACTCCGCGAGCCACCTTACGGTGTGTGGCGGAGGGTACTTATTGTACCACTATCTGATCCCCCCTTCCCTGTTCCATTCACGAATTGTGCGTGGGAAGAACGACTGCTTGTAAGTCTCCGTATTTGCTCTAATTTCTCGGATCTTTTCGTTGTGATCATTACGCGAGATATATGTGGGCGGTAGTAATATGTTGCCCATCTCTTCCCGGTATGTGCTCTCTCGTAATTTCGCTAATAAACCTCTCCGTATTGCGTAACGCCTTTCTTGAAGTGTCCGCCACTGGAGCTTGTTCAGCATCTCCGTAACGCTCTCGCGCTGACTAAATGTCCCCATGACGAATCGCGCTGCTTTTCGCTGGATCATGTCTATCTCTTCTATTAATCCAACCTGGTAAGGGTCCCATACTGATGAGCAATACTCAAGAATCGGACGAACAAGCGTTTTGTAAGCTACTTCTTTCGTCGATGAGTCACATTTTCTTAGAATTCTTCCTATGAATCTCAACCTGGCGCCTGCTTTTCCCACTATTTGTTTTATGTGATCATTCCACTTCAGATCGCTCCGGATAGTAACTCCTAAGTATTTTACGGTCGTTACCGCTTCCAATGATTTACCACCTATGGCATAATCGTACTGGAATGGATTTCTGCCCATATGTATGCGCATTATATTACATTTATCTACGTTTAGGGAAAGCTGCCAGCTGTCGCACCATGCATTAATCCTCTGCAGGTCCTCCTGGAGTACGTACGAGTCTTCTGATGTTGCTACTTTCTTGTAGACAACCGTGTCATCTGCAAATAGCCTCACGGAGCTACCGATGTTGTCAACTAAGTCATTTATGTATATTGTAAACAATAAAGGTCCTATCACGCTTCCCTGCGGTACTCCCGAAATTACCTCTACATCTGCAGATTTTGAACCGTTAAGAATGACATGTTGTGTTCTTTCTTCTAGGAAATCCTGAATCCAATCACAAACCTGGTCCGATATTCCGTAAGCTCGTATTTTTTTCACTAAACGTAAATGCGGAACCGTATCGAATGCCTTCCTGAAGTCCAGGAATACGGCATCAATCTGCTCGCCAGTGTCTACGGCACTGTGAATTTCTTGGGCAAATAGGGCGAGCTGAGTTTCACATGATCTCTGTTTGCGGAATCCATGTTGGTTATGATGAAGGAGATTTGTATTATCTAAGAACGTCATAATACGAGAACACAAAACATGTTCCATTATTCTACAACAGATTGACGTAAGCGAAATAGGCCTATAATTATTCGCATCTGATTTATGACCCTTCTTGAAAATGGGAACGACCTGCGCTTTCTTCCAGTCGCTAGGTACTTTACGTTCTTCCAGCGATCTACGATAAATTGCTGATAGAAAGGGGGCAAGTTCTTTAGCATAATCACTGTAGAATCTTAAGGGTATCTCGTCTGGTCCGGATGCTTTTCCGCTACTAAGTGATAGCAGTTGTTTTTCAATTCCGATATCGTTTATTTCAATATTTTCCATTTTGGCGTCCGTGCGACGGCTGAAGTCAGGGACCGTGTTACGATTTTCCGCAGTGAAACAGTTTCGGAACACTGAATTCAGTATTTCTGCCTTTCTTCGGTCGTCCTCTGTTTCGGTGCCATCGTGGTCAACGAGTGACTGAATAGGGGATTTAGATCCGCTTACCGATTTTACATATGACCAAAACTTTTTAGGGTTCTTGTTTAGATTGTTTGCCAATGTTTTATGTTCGAATTCGTTGAATGCTTCTCTCATTGCTCTCTTTACGCTCTTTTTCGCTTCGTTCAGCTTTTCCTTATCAGCTATGATTCGACTACTCTTAAACCTATGATGAAGCTTTCTTTGTTTCCGTAGTACCTTTCGTACATGATTGTTATACCACGGTGGATCTTTCCCCTCGCTTTGGACCTTAGTCGGTACGAACTTATCTAAGGCGTACTGGACGATGTTTCTGAATTTTTTCCATTTTTGTTCCACATCCTCTTCCTCAGAAATGAACGTTTGATGGTGGTCACTCAGATATTCTGCGATTTGTGCCCTATCACTCTTGTTAAGCAAATATATTTTCCTTCCTTTCTTGGCATTTCTTATTACACTTGTAGTCATTGATGCAACCACTGACTTATGATCACTGATACCCTCTTCTACATTCACGGAGTCGAAAAGTTCCGGTCTATTTGTTGCTATGAGGTCTAAAACGTTAGCTTCACGAGGTGGTTCTCTAACTATCTGCTCGAAGTAATTCTCGGACAAGGCAGTCAGGATAATGTCACAAGAGTCTCTGTCCCTGGCTCCAGTTCTGATTGTGTGACTATCCCATTCTATACCTGGTAGATTGAAGTCTCCCCCTATTACAATAGTATGATCACGAAACTTCTTCACGACGTTCTGCAGGTTCTCTCTGAGGCGCTCAACTACTACGGTTGCTGATGCAGGTGGTCTATAGAAGCATCCGACTATCATATCTGACCCACCTTTGATACTTAACTTAACCCAGATTATTTCACATTCGCATTCGCTAATAACTTCACTGGATATTATTGAATTCTTTACTGCTATAAATACTCCTCCACCATTGGCGTTTATCCTATCCTTGCGGTATATATTCCATTCTATGTCTAGCATTTCGTTACTGTTCACTTCCGGTTTTAACCAACTTTCCGTTCCTAATACTATATGCGCACTATTTCCTTCAATAAGAGATACTAATTCAGGAACCTTCCCCTGGATACTCCTGCAGTTTACCAATATTACGTTAACTTTTCCTGTTTTTGGTCTCTGAGGACGGACGTTCTTTATCAACGATGATAATGTCCTCTCTGGTAAGCCGTCAGGTATTTTATCGTTTCGCCCAAGGGGGGGTCCCTCTAACCTAAAAACCCCCTGTGTGCACGCCACACGTACTCTGCTACCCTAGTAGCTGCTTCCGGTGTGTAGTGCACGCCTGACCTGTCTAGGGGGGCCCTACAGTTCTCCACCCAATAACGGAGGTCGATGAATTTGCAACCATTATAGCCGCAGAGTCGTCTGAGCCTCTGGTTTAGACCCTCCACACGGCTCCAAACCAGAGGACCGCGATCGACTCTGGGCACTATGCTGCAGATATTAAGCTCAGCTTGCACTCCGCGTGCGATGCTGGTTGTCTTCACCAAATCAGCCAGCCGCCGGAAGGAACCAAGGATGGCCTCAGAACCCAAGCGGCAGGCGTCATTCGTTCCGACATGTGCTACTATCTGCAGCCGGTCACACCCAGTGCGTTCAATAGCTGCCGGAAGGGCCTCCTCCACATTACGGACGAGACCCCCCGGCAAGCACACCGAGTGCACACTGGCATTCTTCCCCGACCTACCCGCTATTTTCCTGAGGGGCTCCATAACCCGCCTAACGTTGGAGCTCCCTATAACTAATAGGCCCGCCCTCTGTGACTGTCGGGACCTTGCCGGAGAATCGGCCACTGGCCCAACAGGCGAGGCATCCTGTGGTGGCTCGGAAACGATGTCATCACCACTAGGAAGCACCCCGTACCTGTTGGAAAGGGGTAAGGCAGCTGCCACGCGGCCAGATCCCACCTTCGCCTTTCGGCCAGGCACGCGCGAGCCCACCACTGTCCGCCATTCACCCTGGAGTGATGGCTGACCGGTAAGATGCTCACTGCCGGAAGGCGCAGCGACATCAGGGGTTCCATGTGATTCCAAGGCCACCGAAGTAGGCATAGGTCTCACCACAGTTGCCCCAACGCCACTACGAGCCGACGCCTGCGCCTCGAGCTCGATGAGCCTAACAGACAAAGCCTCCACCTGCCCGCGAAGAGTGGCCAATTCTCCTTGCGTCCGCTCACAACAACCACAGTCCCTACACATGACTATGTTTACCCTACTCTATACGGTGACAAATTCCCAAGATAATCTTCTGATGAGCTACTCTGATAATCAAGAAACACTCACTGAAATACGAGACGCGAAAACTACGCTAGGTTTTCCCAGAAAAACTATTTAAAAGCTAAGCGCAGCAAATAAGTACAAAAACGCTTTATACAAACAGTACTCGCTGCTGCTGGTGCTCTCGCTCTGGCTGTCACAAGACAACTGCTGATTCAAGTGACTAGTGGCTAACGGCCGCGAAACAAACAAAAGACGGTTTTAGGGCGCTTTCTGTTCTAAACGATCAAGAAAACACTAAGAAATCTAACACAAAAACTACGTAAAGTTTTATCAAGAACTGTTAGTTACTATGCAGGGCAGATAAACACAAATAGAATCCCTTCCTTAGTGGAAGGTCGTAAACAAAATGCAAAATAAACGCTTTATACAAACAGTACTCGCTGCTGCTGGTGCTCTCGCTCTGGCTGTCAGAAGACAACTGCTGATTCAAGTGACTAGTGGCTAACGGCCGCGAAACAAACAAAAGACGGTTTTAGGGCGCTTTCTGTTCTAAACGATCAAGAAAGCACTAAGAAATCTAACACGAAAACTACGTAAAGTTTTATCAAGAACTGTTAGTTACTATGCAGAGCAGATAAACACAAATAGAATCCCTTCCTTAGTGGAAGGTCGTAAACAAAATGCAAAATAAACGCTTTATACAAACAGTACTCGCTGCTGCTGGTGCTCTCGCTCTGGCTGTCACAAGACAGATCTAGTGGACAATGACAAAAGCTCCATGAGGCTTTCTGCAGCAGATGTTATCATCTATAGTCAGGTGTGAAAGCTGTGCGTTAAAAAACCTCTTCGATATCATTTATATTTAGGTCATTTATTTCATTAATATTCATTTCTGCAACTTAGGATTGGTGTTATTGGCCAAATTTCAAATGTTACTGACTTTGGTGGTTCTGCGCATGGTTATACGGACACAGAGAGTATTTTCCATCAGCATAGATATTTGGTAGCATTACTTTGTATTTTTAGTAATAACAAAGAATATCTTAGATGACTGCAAATTATTTCCTGTTTATACTACTGCGCACAGCATTTTTGGCTGTAATGCTGTGACATGGGATAGTTGCCTGACAAATTTGCGGTAAAAGTAAGTGATGAGTGAAAAACCTGCAAAAATTTGTGTTTTCTTTTTTAAACGTCTTAGTTCATTCATCATTGGAGCTGAGAGTGGGTTAGAAGTTTGCAGCCATATTACTGCCTAATGGACTATACATGTAGTTGGGACAAAAATATGGAAACACTTTATTAAATGCATGCTTGACCATAAATGCAGACGCTAGACAAGCCTGCATGTTTAGGTGTAGTATTTTACCACGAATGGCATTTGTGCCATGTATTCAGTACGTTGCAAGCGTTAGTCTTTTGCGAAGTTGTGAATGCTTTATGTCGGAGCTAGATGACTTCAAACGTAGGTATTTTGTTGGTTCTCGGAAGGCTGGTGTTTCCCCAACCACATTGGCCGAAGTGTTTGATGTTTCAAGATGCACCGTAACGAAGATTTGCACCGCATACAGAGATAGCAGAAAAACATCGTCCGCAAAATCATGTAGCGGACGTAATTGTGTGTTGGGTGGTCCTGAAAGACCTTCATTGAGGAGGACTGAAATGAAAAATAAGAGAACGACAGCTGCAAAAGAAACTGTAGAACTGAAAGTGGAACTCACGAACGTTTTTGGCACCAAAAAGAAACGAGGGGAACACCTTGAGCAGCTAGTTTCAAGGTGAGCTGGAATTGCGTAACCTCTGATTATTGATGCAAAAGCCTGTAACAGAAGACGTGATGCCGAGGTCATAAAACACAGACTATGGAGCAACTGAACAATGTCGTTTGGTTGGATGAGTCTTTTATCACAGCTCGCGTCGTCGAAGGCTGATTTTATGAGTACGAGGATGACTTGTCGCATCTTTACTGGCCACACAGTTACCAAACTGACCTTTGTTGTCTACTTTGGAGAGAAGGCCGCGTGATCGCTATCCACCTCCATCTGTGTTACCTGAAATTTCCACTATTTTGCAGGAAGAATGGTCTATGCTTCTTTTGGAAACAATACAGAATCTATATTTATCCATTCCGAGATGACTGGAAGCTTTTTTGAAAATCAGCGGTTTTCCTACACTCAACTAGACTTGGTAATGTTTTGTCCACGCCCTGTAATAACCATTTAAGATGGTAAAAAGGAAAAGATTTTTGCTGACGTATTTACAAACACAAAATCTGAAAATGATGTGGTACTTGCTCTGATGTGGGTGACGATGGATATTTTCTTCCATCATAGTAAGCTCCCAGTAGGTGTGTTCGTTGTGGGTAAATTCTGTCTTTCCTAATTTTCATTTTGGCTACGCAGCAATTCGGCAAGTTAGTTCGACAGCGGAAACGTTATTTAAAATATTTTATCCTATTGTGCAACTGTCCAAAGGAAAGTCATCACTCTTGCCTTTTGGAGATGCCTCCGTTGCATCCATCGCATGGACGTATACAGGCTGTTACAACCAAGTATCACGTAGTCTTGCAGTGGCAGTATTGCTAGAAATGATTCAGCTGTCCTGCCGATTAACTTTATGCAACTTGCACTATGTCTGTATCAGCAACGGAGTCTAGGGGTCGACAGCCACGTAATCGAAGTAAATGAGCTTCGAGCGACTGTTGGCAAACCGAATCATACTCTAAAAGTTACGAGTGAGAATTGATCATTAGTTCACGATATTTTTGGCCTAAGAGATACCTTCGTTCTGCCAGTCTTATACAGTGGTCTCCAATCCTTCTTTGCCTAATTAGCAATGTAGTCACACAACTTTTGGACGGCTCTGTAAATTTATTCTATTTAGAGTACTTAACCTTCCGTAAATGGTTCAAAGATTATACATCGGAGAGTTGCTACTTCCGCACTCCTACTTTCATTTCATTACTTAAGTAGATTGTTTCTGATGGTGAAAAAGCTGAAACTTTGTAACGCAAATTTTCTGAACAATTTACTGAAGATTAAGTACTATAAACGGAATAAATTTACAGAGGTATTCTAAAACAGCATGTCTACAGCGCTAATGAAACGAAGAATGATTGGAGACACTAGCATAAGTAGGGCAGAAATAAAGTTTATCTTCGTTCAAAAATACTTTTTAAATTGTAGCCAATCCTCTGTTGTGTTTTTGTAAGATTCCGTTTGCTAACTGTCGCCGAAATCTCGGAGAGTGAACTTGTATCGATTACGTGGCAGTGTCTGTCCGATACACAAGTGGTGCAGGTTGCATAAGGGACAGCTGAATCACCCAGTGTAAGGAAACCAACACCTTTTGAGATTTGAGCCAATCTGTTCCCTCATTCCCATCTATCTGCTGCTATGTATACGTATACACTAAAGGTAGTGTTCCATGGAGTTACCACGCATTCTGTAATGTCCTTCACAACTCTTTAAAAAACAACTGGTTTCATTCGGACTACGTAGCATGCATTGTTCATAAGCTCTTGTCTCGTCCGCACATTGTCAATTTTGTTGGGTATACACCATTGCCTTCAAACGTTCAGATAGCCATGAACTCATCTTCGGGTTCGGTTAACATGGAGGCTACGCTATCGGACCTTGTCGACCAAGTCATCGTCCATGGCCAGCCGCGAAGGCCGACCGGTTCTAGGCGCTTCAGTCCGGAACCACACTGCTGCTACGGTCGCAGGTTCGAATCCAACCTCGGGCATGGATGAGTGTGATGTCTATTTGTTTGTTAGATTTAAGTAGTTCCAAGTCTAGGGAACTGATGACCTCATATGTTAAGTCCCATAGTGCTCAGAGCCATTTGAGCCATTAATCGCCCATGAAACATGGCGATGGGGCGGTGTCATACGATCCGTCGAAAAGAAGACGTTGGCCTGTCGTGCATAGACTACAACCCTTTTCCGTCGCTGGTAAAGCTTCGAGCAGAATCCGATGATACACAGCACCGGTTACTCTCTTCGATGAAGTGTATGACCTTAGGAGTTTGTCACCGAAAATTAATGCCTGAACACTGATGCTGAAGCGAACCTGCATTACTGTTCGAGTATTTGCACATGCCCACACCTGTGTATTGTGATAATTTACTATGCTGCCACTTGTGAATACTGCCTCATCTGTAAACAATACAGGCCATGAACTGTGAAATTTCGACAGTCCACAGGTACTTGCTTCCGGAAGTATAAATAAAGGAAATTTTCTTGTAGTTTTGACCAATACCACCTCGTGTAGGAATATCTGACACTTCGTTTACCACTTTCTATATCCTGTAATCGCTGAATAACTTGTACATATAGGCAGGCAGTAACGTTACTTCTAAAATCCTCTTAACTGTAGGAGTGCTATTTTCCTGGTTGCTTCTCGCATGTGTTGCATGTTTTGTGCGCCGTTATGTGTGTCGACTTTGTTTGTCGCGTCTCGGTAGTGAAGTACTATGAGGGATAGTTGGCCAGTTGGTGGAGTCGCGTGACAGCCAAGAGGATTAAGGCCACAGTTCTCAGTGGAGTTAAGTTTGCATAATGTGGGAAGTGACGTCAATATTTCTGAGGTACGCGGGCGCATTTGGGGGTAAAGGTGGGAAATAGTTATTTTGACTAAAGAAGGCTTTAACGCCTACCATCAAAGTGTAATTAGTTGTTGTATTTGTTAAGTATTGAGACAAAGGTGATTCATGGTTTATGCCAGTGGTGACGCTGGCAATGGAACCGTGTGGTTGCAGCGTGGGTTTATCATACGTTTTATCAGTTGAAAATAAAACATCCTTTTACATGTCGTTACCTAAATCATGCAATAAAATTGCAGTTGATAATAGTACTTATGTTATGATTCTGTGGTACGCATTCATTAATTAACCAAACTTGATAAGAACTTAGTTTCACTTCATCTGATCCGAGTCGGTATTTTGGGCTACCACCAGTGCGCCTCCGACGGTGAACCTTCTAGAGACATGAACCATACGTTCTTCGCGTGATGCAAAAAAACAAAACTAAATAATAGACCGAAAAACTGAGGAAGTCAGAAAGCCTCTTGCCTTTTGATATGACCAGGATATTGTGCGGAATATTTGTACGTGTTCGCTTTAAGTATACAAATTTACTGTGTAGCGAGTCGACTTATAGCAGTTTGTGTACTTTATTTAATCATATGGCTAGCCCGCTTCCCACGCCCGGGTTCCCGTTTTCGATTCCCGGCGGGGTCAGGGATTTTCTCTGCCTCGTGATGACTGGGTGTTGTGTGCTGTCCTTATGTTTGTTAGGTTTAAGTAGTTCTAAGTGCTAGGGGACTGATGACCATAGATGTTAAGTCCCATAGTGCTCAGAGCCATTTGAACCATTTGCTACGCCCCCCCCCCCCCACCCCCCCACCCTCATCGGGCGGAGAAAATTCCCCGACCCAGCTGGGAATCGAACCCGTGCTGAGGGTTAACAAGCCGTCACCCTGACCATTCAGCTACTGGGGGCGGACAGTTTGTGTGCTCTCAGTGAGTTATTCAATTTAGCACATAGGTAATCTGAATTTATGAATGTGTGAAGTTAAAATGTAGACTATGGATAGAATTTTGGTGTATTTCTATATTAGGCTTACCGTAAGAAATATCATTCACCCTCTCAAAGAAGAGCGCTGGTCGCTTTAAAGCGCTGTGATACCTGGCATGAGACCCTCACCTCTGGCCTAAGTTACGGCGTGAAGTATTGTGTATGTGCCAGTCGGTTACATGGGTGCAGAATAGTGAACGTCGCATTGGAGACGACAAAGAATGGCAGCTCGGAACTATCGTTTTTTCTGAATACGTTTATGAGTATCCGTGAATGAAGTTGCTTCATTTGTTCGTGTACCGAAGCGAACTGCCCGGCGTGTCTAGAGGCAAAGATTAACCACTCGCTACTATTTACTACGGCATAATAACAATAGTCGTAAGAAGAATTTAACCGATACTGGCCAGAGACGAAAGTCATACCTTCTCAATCATAATAGCATCCATGCCCGACATGAATTACTGTTGCCCGCTTTCCGACCGGACATTGCGAAGAGAACATCATGTGATGGACCCTTGCAGTCTTCAGTACGCCAGACAACACGAAAACTGGACAGTAGGTAAGTGAAGATCTGCAGTATAGTCCAACGAGTCGCGGTTTTGCGCCTTAACGAACGATGTAAGTCGTCCACTGCACTGACAGCGCTGTAAGATGTTTAATACGCACTGTATGTAGGCTGTATGGAAAAGAATATTATGGATTTGTTGAATGACGATCAGTTTGCCTTTAGAGACAGTAAAGGCACCGTAAAGGTAGTCCTGAATTTGCGTTGGGTAATGGAGGCAAGACTGAAGAGAAATTAGGATATGCTAAGAGAATTTGTCGAACTAGAACAAGCTTTCGGCAATGTAAAATGGTGCAAGATGTTCGAAATTCTGTGAAAAAAAGACGTAAACTACAGGGAAAGGCCAATGATACACAGTATAAACATTGGTAAATACAACATAAGGACTGAAAGTAAACAGGAAAAAGTCTAAAGTGATGACAAACAGTAGAAATGAGAACAGTGAGAAACTTTGTATCAGAATTGGAGGTCACGAAGTTGAGAAATTCTGTTTTCTTGGAAGCAAAATACCATGACGGACGAAGCAAGGAGGGAATATGAAGCAGGGTAGCACAGGGAAAGAGACAACTCATTGGCAAGAAAAGTCTACTGATATCTAACATTTCTGAGAATTTACGTTGGGAGCGCAGCACTCGCTCTGAGCACTATGGGACTTAACATCTATGGTCATCAGTCCCCTAGAACTTAGAACTAATTAAACCTAACTAAACTAAGGACATCACACAACACCCAGCCATCACGAGGCAGAGAAAATCCCTGACCCCGCCGGGAATCGAACCCGGGAACCCGGGCGTGGGAAGCGAGAACGCTACCGCACGACCACGAGATGCGGGCAGCGCAGCGCTGTGTGGTTGTGAATCATGTACAGTTGGCAAACTAGAACAGAAGAGAATCGAAGCCGTTGAGATGTGACGCTACAGGAGACTGTTGGGAACCAGGTGGATTAATAAGGAATGAGGAGGTTCTCCGCAGGATCGGCGAAGAAAAGAATGTCTGGAAAATACTGACAAGAAGGGGGGACGGGAGGGCAGGACATACGTTAAGGCATCAAGGAATAACTTTCATCGTACTAGCGGAAGCTGTAGAGGATAATAACTGTAGAGGAACACAGAGATTGGAATACATCCAGGAAATACTTGAGGACGTAGAGTGAAAGGGCTGCTTTGGAATGAAGAGATTGTAGCAGGAGAGGAATTCGCGCCCGGCCGCATCAAACTAGTCAGAAGACGAATCAAAACCACGTGGGGTGTAGTACGAGACGAAGGTAATTTTGTCAGGTCTCAGAAGTGTCTTTGGAACCATCACCTGGGTTAACAAATTCACGTTACCAGAAACTTGAACCAGTCTTACGTCTCCTGAATACTGCTGATTAAAGACTAAAGTTCCACAAAAGGCTTACAGCAAAAGGGGGTCGCAAAAACGCTTCAAATTATATAGTTCTCAGCAAGTTAAACAATGTTGCTGTGCTAAATTCCTTTCTTTTCTCTGTTTGTTCACACACAATGAATATATAATCCTACATGATCTTTCTGTTATGAAGCTGATTTGCTCTTCTAGAAGTAACAATTCTGTAACAACGTGCAACTTTTTACTAATATGAATATACAAAGTGTTCAGTGCAGTCACTGACTTCAAAATTAAATATCTCCAAAACAAAGATCGATAGACGGATGCCGCAAACGGTGTGTTTGTTGTGAAAGGTGTAGGGAATTCATACAGATGTTACTCAGAACTTTCGAAACAGTTCGAGAAGCTGCAAATTGATATCGCTGTAATTGTAATAAGTGGGCTTGTAAATACTGCACATCAGTTCAGAGAGATTAGTTCCATCGTTGAAACAAGAAAGGAGGTCAGCGTGCCGAAGGAAGGGATTGAAACCATGTATTCCATTCTATAACGTGTTTGTATGTTACTGGAATACCAACGGTTACGACACTGTTCTACGGTAACAAGGCGCAGTTGTCGAAGACAATTTAATATCTCAAAACGATTCGGTGTGAAAAACCATTCTCAATTCCAACGGACAGGCAGCGTGGCCCCAGACAAACTGTAGCTTCTCCGGGAAATGTCTCCCCGCTTTCTGGAATTATTCACCAAAATCAAAGGACCTCCGTCCGAAGAATTGTAGGGACTGCTTTGAAGCGTACCAGCACGCAGAAAATTCTGAGGCAGAGTGTACACATGCTGCCATTCAAAATCCAAAGCAATAGTCCATGCCGGTACGAGCTGTGCAACAGAGACCTGACTTTGGGAAGCAGATTCTCACAATCATTGGTAATGAAGGATTTATAACGAAATGAACACCCTTAGCTGCTTACAGGCGTTGACATACGTCAACGGGGACAGATGAAAATGTGTGCTCCGACCGGGACTCGAACCCGGGATCTCCTGCTTACATGGCAGACGCTCCATCCATCTGAGCCACCGAGGACACAGAGGATAGCGTGACTGCAGGGATTTATATCTGGCATGCCTCCCGCGAAACCCACATTCTCAACGTATTGTCCCACACTACATTCGTAGTGCCCCCGCCCATTATGCTCATTACTCGTGGCGCGTTGCCGATTCCCGTAAGAGTTCGGGCACTGTTTGTGCGTTCGCACAGAAGAAGAAGATGGTCAAGTGGCCGGTGAACCTTAACTATATATATACTAAGGTGGTATCTGTTCTTTCGGACATGTCCGAAAGAACAGATACCATCTTAGTATATATAATGAAGGATTTGATGTTGGCTGCAACTGGTTCACAGATGAAGCACAATTACCACTGAATGGAGTCATGAATAAACAGAACTGGCCATTTTAGGGCTCCGAAAATCCTCATTTGTGTGAAGCAAAACCAATGTATTCTCCAAAAGTTCCTCTTTGGGCTACGGTATGTCGCGGAGGCATTGTTGGTCCTTTTCGCACGTGGGAAACGACTGTAGTGAACGTTAGGTTGCAATTTTGGAACAATCTGTCACCACACCGATAGGCTGGAGGGTCGTCCATGTCAATAGTGCTTCATGCAAGACGGCTCAGACCACGTGGCAGCACCGAATGTGTTTAGTTTTCTTGATGAATTCTCAGTGCTTTAGATACTGCACATTTACTGGCGCAGTGATGGGCTGGCCCCCATCTTTGCTCAATCTGTCTCAATGTGGTTAGTTTTTGCCTTCCAACACCATTTCACCACTCTGGACAAGTTTAAATGGCCAATATGTTCGGTACGTGCATCCATTTCATTTAAGGCACTACAGGATGCGAAGGAAAATTGCATTGCTCATTTTTGCCGTATCCGCACTGCGATGGTGGCATTTCAAAACGACTGTGATGTGATCACAAAGACTGCTTCCACAGTTCGTCTTTAATTATGCATGCTGACAATGTACGACCCGCCACAAAGTAGAGTGCCATCTGTTAGCAGCCTTCCGAACCGTTTCGATACTTCGGTACAAAATGGTATATGATATTCTTACAGCTTTCACTATAAAAATACATTTTGTTGCACTCGTCAATCGATCATCTTTTTCGAGATATTTGATTTTGAAATCAGGGACTGCTTCGCTGGACACCCAGTATGTTCATGTTAACAAAAGATTACAGGTTGCTACAATACTGTTACTTCTGGAAGAGCAAAGAAGCTTTATAACAGAAAGGTAATGCAGCGATCATTTATTTAGTGTGCCATAAGTAATAGAGAAAAGGAAGGTATCTAATACAGCAACCTACTTGGTTGTCACCGATTAACAGGGTTGATAGAGAAAGCCCGCTGAATATTTTGGTAAAGCGTGGATACCAAAATCAGTTTAGAACTGCATCATGATTCTGTATAATGGAATATGTATTATATTTGACATCCCCAATTACACAGGGGAAAAAGATTTTAATGGATCCACATGTGAGACATGCGTGTGTACTTAATCGGCTGCCCCATTTCGTATTTCTATAGTCAACACAATCCGGAAATGGACATAAAAAACACGAGAAGTGATCAGTATAAACAAAAATAATTATATTAACTTTCCATTATATGCTGGCGACATTGTACTAACGACAAGCTCCGAACATGAATTTCAAATGTCAATCCATCTTGGAATAGTTTATAACTTTAAGACAGCACTAAATAAAACCGAGGCAATGACATTCTATGATAACTACCAGCTCGAAACAGAATTGTAACTGAATATCAGATTTCGGAACAAGTTGAGCATTTTAACTGCCGAGGGACTAAGATAATGCTGTAGATAACGAATTACAGAGGCGCCAGAGTATACCTGGCAGTATAAGGAGAACATTAAAAATACATGAGGAAGCAGAAAAATTAAATTCTGTAAGAGGAGGGCTGTACCTGTTCCACTGTGTGATAGTAAAACAGCTTGGGCATGAAGAGAAAAGATTGTGGCCATATTGAAGCAGTTGAAATGATACTTTTACGAGCAGTCTACGATTTCACTAAGGTAGACAGGATTCCTAATGAAAACATTCGCCAGGAACTGAATATTTTTGCAGTAAATAACAAAGCAGAAGAGCATAACAAAACGGGGTTAAATATCTAGAACGAATAGAAGAAACAACAGTTCCGAATATGACCTTTCAATACAAACCCATAGACGAGAAAGTCATAAGAATGCCAATTACACTACTGGTCATTGAAATTGCTACACCAAGAAGAAATGCAGATGATAAACGGGTATACTAGAACTGACATGTGATTACATTTTCACGCAATTTGGGTCCATAGATCCTGAGAAATCAGTACCCAGAACAACCACCTCTGGCCGTAATAACGACCTCGATACGCCTGGGCATTGAGTCAAACAGAGCTTGGATGGCGTGTACAGGTACAGCCGCCCATGCGGCTTCAACACGATACCACAGTTCATCAAGAGTAGTGACTCGCGTCTTGTGACGAGCCAGTTGCTCGGCCACCATTGATCAGACGTTTTCAGTTGGAGAGAGATCTGGAGAATGTGCTGGCCAGGGCAGCAGTCGAACATTTTCTGTACCCAGAAAAGCCAGTACAGGACCTGCAACATGCGGTCGTGAATTGTTGTTGTTGTTGTGGTCTTCAGTCCTGAGACTGGTTTGATGCAGCTCTCCATGCTACTCTATCCTGTGCAAGCTTTTTCATCTCCCAGTACCTACTGCAACCTACATCCTTCTGAATCTGCTTAGTGTATTCATCTCTTGGCCTCCCTCTACGATTTTTACCCTCCACGCTGCCCTCCAATACTAAATTGGTGATCCCTTGATGCCTCAGAACATGTCCTACCAACCGATCCCTTCTTCTGGTCAAGTTGTGCCACAAACAGCTCTTCTCCCCAATCCTATTCAATACTTCCTCATTAGTTATGTGATCTACCCATCTAATCTTCAGCATTCTTCTGTAGCACCACATTTCGAAAGCTTCTATTCTCTTCTTGTCCAAACTATTTATCGTCCATGTTTCACTTCCATACATGGCTACACTCCATACGAATACTTTCAGAAATGACTTCCTGACACTTAAATCAATACTGGATGTTAACAAATTTCTCTTCTTCAGAAACGCTTTCCTTGCCATTGCCAGCCTACATTTTATATCCTCTCTACTTCGACCATCATCAGTTACTTTGCTCCCCAAATAGCAAAACTCCTTTACTACTTTAAGTGCCTCATTTCCTAATCTAATTCCCTCAGCATCACCCGACTTAATTAGACTACATTCCATTATCCTTGTCTTGCTTTTGTTGATGTTCATCTTATATCCTCCTTTCAAGACACTGTCCATTCCATTCAACTGCTCTTCCAAGTCCTTTGCTGTCTCTGACAAAATTACAATGTCATCGGCGAACCTCAAAGTTTTTATTTCTTCTCCATGAATTTTAACACCTACTCCTAATTTTTCTTTTGTTTCCTTTACTGCTTGCTCAATATACAGATTGAACAACATCGGGGAGAGGCTACAACCCTGTCTTACTCCCTTCCCAACCACTGCTTCCCTTTCATGTCCCTCGACTCTTATAACTGCCATCTGGTTTCTGTACAAATTGTAAATAGCCTTTCGCTCCCTGTATTTTACCCCTGCCACCTTTAGAATTTGAAAGAGAGTGTTCCAGTCAACATTGTCAAAAGCTTTCTCTAAGTCTACAAATGCTAGAAACGTAGGTTTGCCTTTCCTTAATCTTTCTTCTAAGATAAGTCGTAAGGTCAGTATTGCCTCACGTGTTCCAGTGTTTCTACGGAATCCAATCTGATCTTCCCCGAGGTTGGCTTCTACTAGTTTTTCCATTCGTCTGTAAAGAATTCGTGTTAGTATTTTGCAGCTGTGACTTATTAAGCTGATAGTTCGGTAATTTTCACATCTGTCAACACCTGCTTTCTTTGGGATTGGAATTATTATATTCTTCTTGAAGTCTGTGGGTATTTCGCCTGTTTCACACATCTTGCTCACCAGATGGTAGAGTTTTGTCAGGACTGGCTCTCCCACGGCCGTCAGTAGTTCCAATGGAATATTGTCTACTCCGGGGGCCTTGTTTCGACTCAGGTCTTTCAGTGCTCTGCCAAACTCTTCACGCAGTATCGTATCTCCCATTTCATCTTCGTCTACATCCTCTTCCATTTCCATAATATTGTCCTCAAGTACATCGCCCTTGTATAGACCCTCTATATACTCCTTCCACCTTTCTGCTTTCCCTTCTTTGCTTAGAACTGGGTTTCCATCTGAGCTCTTGATATTCATACAATTCGTTCTCTTATCTCCAAAGGTCTCTTTAATTTTCCTGTAGGCGGTATCTATCTTACCCCTAGTGAGATAGGCCTCTACATCCTTACATTTGTCCTCTAGCCATCCCTGCTTAGCCATTTTGCACTTCCTGTCGATCTCATTTTTGAGACGTTTGTATTCCTTTTTGCCTGTTTCACTTACTGGATTTTTATATTTTCTCCTTTCATCAATTAAATTCAGTATTTCTTCTGTTACCCAAGGATTTCTACTAGACCTCGTCTTTTTACCTACTTGATCCTCTGCTGCCTTCACTACTTCATCCCTCAAAGCTACCCATTCTTCTTCTACTGTATTTCTTTTCCCCATTCCTGTCAATTGCTCCCTTATGCTCTCCATGAATCTCTGTACAACCTCTGGTTCTTTTAGTTTATCCAGGTCCCATCTCCTTAAATTCCCACATTTTTGCAGTTTCTTCAGTTTTAATCTACAGGTCATAACCAATAGATTGTGGTCAGAGTCCACATCTGCCCCTGGAAATGTCTTACAATTTAAGACCTGGTTCCTAAATCTCTGTCTTACCATTATATAATCTATCTGATACCTTTTAGTATCTCCAGGGTTCTTCCATGTATACAACCTTCTTTCATGATTCTTAAACCAAGTGTTAGCTATGATTATGTTGTGCTCTGTGCAAAATTCTACCAGGCGGCTTCCTCTTTCATTTCTGTCCCCCAATCCATATTCACCTACTATGTTTCCTTCTCTCCCTTCTCCTACACTCGAATTCCAGTCACCCATGACTATTAAATTTTCGTCTCCCTTCACAATCTGAATAATTTCTTTTATTTCATCATACATTTCTTCAATTTCTTCGTCATCTGCAGAGCTAGTTGGCATATAAACTTGTACTACTGTAGTCGGTGTGGGCTTCGTGTCTATCTTGGCCACAATAATGCGTTCACTATGCTGTTTGTAGTAGCTTACCCGCATTCCTATTTTCCTATTCATTATTAAACCTACTCCTGCATTACCCCTATTTGATTTTGTGTTTATAACCCTGTAGTCACCTGACCAGAAGTCTTGTTCCTCCTGCCACCGAACTTCACTAATTCCCACTATATCTAACTTCAACCTATCCATTTCCCTTTTTAAATTTTCTAACCTACCTGCCCGATTAAGGGATCTGACATTCCACGCTCCGATCCGTAGAACGCCAGTTTTCTTTCTCCTGATAACGACATCCTCTTGAGTAGTCCCCGCCCGGAGATCCGAATGGGGGACTATTTTACCTCCGGAATATTTTACCCAAGAGGACGCCATCATCATGTAATCATACAGTAAAGCTGCATGCCCTCGGGAAAAATTACGGCTGTAGTTTCCCCTTGCTTTCAGCCGTTCGCAGTACCAGCACAGCAAGGCCGTGTTGGTTAGTGTTACAAGGCCAGATCAGTCAATCATCCAGACTGTTGCCCTTGCAACTACTGAAAAGGCTGCTGCCCCTCTTCAGGAACCACACGTTTGTCTGGCCTCTCAACAGATACCCCTCCGTTGTGGTTGCACCTACGGTACGGCTATCTGTATCGCTGTGGCACGCAAGCCTCCCCACCAACGGCAAGGTCCATGGTTCATGGGGGGGGGGGGGGGGGGGTCGTGAATTATCCTTCGGAAATGTAGGGTTTCACAGGGATCGAATGAAGGGTAGAGCCACGGGTCGTAACACATCCGTAATGTAAGGTCCACTGTTCATAGAGCCGTCAATGCGAACAAGAGGTGACCGAGACGTGTAACCAATGGCACCTCATACCATCACGACGGGTGATACGCCATTATGGCGATAACGAATACACGCTTTGAATGTGCGTTCACCGCGATGTCGCCTAACACGGATGCGACCATCATGATGCTGTAAACAGAACCTGGATTCATCCGAAAAAATGACGTTTTGCCATTCGTGCATCGAGGTTCGTCGTTGAGTACACCATGCAGGCGCTCCTGCCTTGCAAACGTCTCGATCTGTTGACTCAGGGATCAAGACGTGGCAGCACGATCCGTTACAGCCATGCGGATAAGATGCCTGTCATCTCGACTGCTAGTGATACGAGGCCGTTGGGATCCAGCACGGCGTTCCTTATTACACTTCAGAACCCACCGATTCCATATTATGCTAATAGTCATTGGTTCTCGACCAACGCGATAAACCGCAATCGCGATAGGCTACAATCCGGCTTTTATCATAGTCGGAAACGTGATAGAATGCATTTCCCCTCCTTACACGAGGCATCACAACAACGTTTCTCCAGGCAACGCCGGTCAACTTCTGTTTGTGTATGAGAAATTGGTTGGAAACTTTCCTCATGTCAGCACGTTGTAGGTGTCGCCACCGTCGCCAACCTTGTGTGAATGCTCTGAAAAGCTAATGATTTGCATACCACGGCATCTTCTTCAAAAAATGGTTCAAATGGCTCTGAGCACTATGGGTCTTAACTTCTAAGGTCATCAGTCCCCTAGATCTTAGAACTACTTAAAACTGACTAACCTAAGGAGATCACACACATCCATGCCCGAGGTAGGATTCGAACCTGCGACCGTAGCGGTTTCGCTGTTCCAGACTGCAGCGCCTAGAACCGCTCGGCCACTCCCATCTTCTTCCTGTCGGTTAAATTTCGCGTCTGTAGCACGTCATCTTCGTTCTGTAGCAACTTTAATGGCCAGTAGTGTATAAGCTGGAACTGATGCCAGAACAAATCGATAGGCCTAATCTGTGAAAGGCGGAAGGAAAGAACACCGCCCCAACTGTCTGACTGACTACGATTTTATACTCGAAATGGAGAATTTGGGGGAAGCGTAGCTGCACTGTGCAATGAATGAGACTCCAATACGTAACTTCGGCATTACCGAATATAACTACCGACGACGTCGTGAAGGCAGAACTTACTTTCGGAGAAGTCGACGAAGAACGCAAGAGGAGCACCGGACGGACGCTACGAGACCAACGGAGATGAAGTGCGGTTGAGGTACAGTGTGGGCTTAATCCACGCCGGTGTCGCTGATGCCGGCCGCGGATGAAGGCGCAGAGCGTGCTCTGAGGTCACGGCGAGTACTCCGCGGCAGCGGGCGCAACACGTGGGCGCGTGGACGGCGGCGGCAGCGGGCAGCCGCCCAAAGGTCAGCACTCGGCTAATTGCGAGCTGGGCGCGCATGCGCACTAAGCCGGGTCACTGTAGTGCCGGAGCCACAGCACAGCCACAGGTCACTGCGGCCTGCGACGCCGGACTCACACACACACACACACACACACACACACACACACACACACACACAAGTGATCTCTGCGCAGCGGGCAGCTAGCGGGGTAGCGCGTAAATTGAACTGGCCAACGTCGAACAGGTCGCCTGCCACGTATTGTTTTCACTGACGCCAATGAACCACCGTTCACCTCATTTTGGGTCTAACACTGTTTCTTCTTTCTCTCGGTGCGTAACTCTGTATCTGTTTCTTCTATCTTTCTTCTGGCGTACTGCCAGTATGCGCTTTTCAATTGCTTCTACATTTATATATTGTGTTGTTTATCTGTTTAACATTTAGTTATTCTCCAACTTACTCATTTCCATTTCGTGTGCAACCATTTACTGTTCTTAGAAATCTCATTTCCGCGGGCTGTATTGTGATCTCATCCATTTTTATGAGAACCCAATTTCTCTCACATGCAGCAGAGACCTCACAGCTACAGTTCTATACAACTTTGTTTTGTTTCCCTTCTTACTTCCTTCTTTAAGATTCTGTTAACAGTTATTCATGGTTACAATGTCTGTGTTTAAACAGTGTCTATATCTTTACAATACAATGTCCTTCAGATACGCATGTATGTCTAAAGAACGTTGTACTGTGAAGATACAGATACTGTATGAACAGAGGCATTGCAACCATTGATGCTGTAATCGATGGCTCGATGGACTACATACAATGTTTGTCTTCATGTGCGTAAATTACGAATTGTGCGAGGATAAGGGTTACTTTATCTATTAATAGGGCTAAATATATGCGGAACCTGAGGCACCTCGTTGGCATCTCTAGTATTACCTCTGTTTCAAATGGTTCAAATGGCTCTGAGCACTATGAGACTTAACTTCTAAAGTCATCAGTCCCCTAAAACTTAAAATTACTTACACCTAACTAACCTAAGGACACCACAAACATCCATGCCAGAAGCAGGATTCGAACCTGCGAACGTAGCGGTCGCGCGGCTCCAGACTGTAGCGCCTAGAACCGCTCGGTCACTACGGCCGGCCCTCTGTTTCATCAGTTTTGTTTTCCTTATTGTATTCTTTGTCTAGCGTGTGCAACTTATTTACACTACTGGGCACTAAAATTGCTACGCCACGAAGATGACGTGCTACAGGCGCGAAACTTAACCGACAGGAAGAACATGGAGTGATATGCAAACGATTAGCATTTCAGAGCATTCACACAAGGCTGGCGCCGGTGGCGACACCTACAACGTGCTGACATGAGGACAGTTTCTAACCGATTTCTCATACACGTTTCTGGTGAAACGTTGTTGTGATGCCTCGTGTAAGGTGCAGAAAGGCGTACCATCAGGTTTCCGACTTTGAAAAGGTCGGATTGTAGCCTATCGCGATTGCGGTTTATCGTATCGCGATATTGCTGCTCACGTCGGTCGAGATCCAATGACTGTTAGCAGAATATGGAGTCGGTGGGTTCAGGAGGGTAATACGGAACGCCGTGCTGGATCCCAACGGCCTCGTATCACTAGCAGTCGAGATGACAGGCATCTTATTCGCATAGCTGTAATGGATCGTGCAGCCACGTCTTGATCCCTCAGTCAACAGATGGGGACGTTTGCAAGACAACAACCATCTGCATGAACAGTTCGACGTCGTTTGCAGCAGCATGGACTATCAGTTCGAAGACCATGGCTGCGGTTACCCTTGACGCTGCATCACAGACGGGAGCACCTGCGATGGTGTACTCAACGAGGAACCTGGGTGCACGAATGGCAAAACGTCATTTTTTCGGATGAATCCAGGTTCTATTTACAGCATCATGATGGTCGCATCCGTGTTTGGCGACATCGCGGTGAACGCACATTGAAAGCGTGTATTCGTCATCGCCGTACTGGCGTATCACCGGGCGTGATGTTATGGGGTGCAGTTGGTTACACGTCTTGGTCACCTCTTATTCGTATTGACGGCACTTTAAACAGGGGACGTTACATTTCAGATATGTTACGACCCGTGACTCTACACTTCATTCGATCCCTGCGAAACCCTACATTTCAGCAGGATAATGCACGACTACATGTTGCAGGTCCTGTACGGGCCTTTCTGGATACAGAAAATGTTCTACTGCTGCCCTGGCCAGCACATTCTCCAGATCTCTCACCAACTGAAAACGTCTGGTCAATGGTGGCCAAGCAACTGGCTCGTCACAATACGTCAGTCACTACTCTTGATGAACTGTGGTATCGTGTTGAAGCTGCATGGGCAGCTGTACCTGTACACGCCATCCAAGCCCTGTTTGACTCAATGCCCGGGAGTATCAAGGCCGTTATTACGGCCAGAGATGGTTGTTCTGGGTACTGATTTCTCAGGAACTATGCACTCAAATTGCGTGAAAATGTAATCACATGTCAGTTCTAGTATAATATATTTTTTCCAATGAATACCTGTTTATCATCTGCATTTCTTCTTGGTGTAGCAGTTTTAATGGCCAGTAGTGTATTTATTGCCCCTCTAGCCACAGATGTCTAATTGGATCGACTGACCGTCGGGTCATTCCGCGTCGATGGCTTAATTTGGATGCGGACAGGTGTCAGGACAGCTGTCTCCCAGCAATTGTCGAATTAGTAGATTTTGGAGTCACTACGGCTCCGTCAAGTAGCACGAGGCTGGGAGCATCCCGCTTCAGTTCTCTCATCTAGGAAAAATCCCTGTTTGTACCGAGATTCGAACTTGGGGCGTCCATTGGCTGTTAGTCACACTAAACACTAAGCTATGGAGGAAGACAACTTATCTATGGCGCATAGTAAGTTCTTTCCATCGTCAAATACAATAAACTGATCGTCTGCAAGACTGCAAGTATTTATGATGTCTGTAATCCAGAACGTACTGCGTGTTTCATTCTGGTAAAACATCGTCACTCTATATATTAAATAAAGTCTGTAATGTACTGCACCTTGTCTGGAATCTTGCACCTGTTCCAATCAATGGCTGTGTACATACATTGATCAGCCGGAACATTATGACCACGGACCTGTCGTTATAAACCAGTTCACGCGACAGCAGCGCACGTCGAGAGGAATGACTGCTAATCAGGCACACCCATAATGCATGTAGTATCAGAGAGAGTGCTGTCTGTTTGTAGAACGGGTAAGGTGCACCACCTGTTGAGTTTCACCGAGGGCAGATTGTTATGGCCCAGAAGCTCGACACTGTGATTGTGGAAACTGTACAACTTGTCGAGTCCCTTGGGCATGAGTGTGTGTGTTTGTCCTTACGATAAGATAGGTTAAGTAGTGTGTAAGCTTAGGGACTGATGATCCCTAGCTGTTCAGTCCCATAAGATTTCACACTCATTTGAACACAACTTGACGAGTGTTCAAGGAATTCTGCGGTGAGTGCCTCCAACATGTGGCGAAATCAAGGTGAAACCACGTCCAGATGTCTTGGGACTGGGCAGCCATCCTTCATTTCAGATATTGGACATCGTAGGCTGGGCAGACGTAAAACCAACAGGTGGCGAATTGTAGCACAGCTAACATCAGACTTTAATGCTGGGCAGAGTGCAAGTGTGTCTAAACACACAGTGCACCGAACACTTAGCAATGGGCCTCCACTACCGACGACCCATGCTTGTGGCAAATGTTAACACTACGACATCGGCAACTACCACTGAAATGAGCACGTGACCGTCGGTTTTGGATGTTGGCGCAGTGGCAAAGCGCTGCATAGTCTGATGAATCCCTATACCTTCTTCGTCATGCCAATGGGAGGATACGAATCCGTCACGTTCCAGGGGAATAGCTCCTTGACAACTATGCCGTGGGACGGAGATAAGCTGACAGCGGTTCTGTTACGCTGTGGGGAACACATACGTGGGCATCCATGAGTCCAGCGGAACTCGTGCAAGGCACCATGAGGCCCAGAAGTATCGTACACTGGTTGCAGACCGCGTGCAGCCCTTCGTGACGACCATGGTTTCCGTTAGCTGTGGCAAATTTCAACAAGATAATGCGCCATGGCACAAGGCCAGGAATATAATGGAGAGGTTCGAAGAACACAGGGGCGGGTTGCAATTGATGTACTGGTCCCCAGCTTGCCAAACCTGAACTCAATCGACCACATCTGGGATGTAATTGAAAGTGGCGTCAAAGGACATCGACTCTGTCCCAGGAATTTACTGGAATTAGGTGCCTGGTGTGTGACGATGTGGTGCAAACTCCCTCCAGCGACCTACCTGGGCCTCGTTACTTCAACACTAGGAGCATCGCTGGTGTTATCCGCACGAAAGGGGGGCATAACGGCTATTACGTAGGTGCTCGTAATGTCCTGTCTGATCGATGTATCTTTTGGAATTCCTTATGGTGTGTTTAGAATAACCTAGTTTCTCTAGAATGGTCCATAGTGTTTGAATGTACAAGATCTAAGGCCTTTCTTTTACTGCTATTACATCTGCCTTTCTGCTGTCATGCTGGCCCATCGGGAACGTCCGACTGCCGTGTCGTCCTGAGCCAAGTACATCATGTGGATGCGTTATGGAGGAGCATGTGGTCACCACACTGCTCTCCCTGCAGTTGCCTTCTTTGAATACGTGAGAGCCACTACTTGTCATCTAAGCAGTTTTCCAATTGGGATCCGAGGCTCAGTGGATTGTGTTGTAGTTGTGTCACCAAAAAAAAGTTGCTGCGACTATTGGGAACTGAATCCACGGCCTCTACACAACAGTCAGCACGCTGACCACAGATACGGAGACGGACGTAGAAGAGTCTTATGTAATCTATAAGGACTACGTGCATTTAGTATTAATTTCGCATCTTTTTTCATATTAACTGTTTTATAATAGTGGGCGAAATTCCTTTCCTGAAATCATTACGATCTCCTAAAACGAGTGCTAACCTTACGGTCTGTAGTCATTTTATTCTAGCATATACCTCATAAGATTCGTCTTTCAAACTCGTCGCTTTATAATTATTATAGTTACACCGTTTCCTTTTTTAAAAAGGTGGATGATAATTAAACTGCTAAATCATACACTGAAGCACCAAAGAAACTTGTATAGGCATGTATATTATCGGTTACTGCTGCTGCAATGAAAGGTCATCAAGATTTCAATGATTTTGAACGTGTTGTTACAGTGGGCGCACGAGAGATGGGACACAGAATCTCCGAGGTAGTGGTGAAGTGGATTTTCCCGTACGACGATTTTACGAATGCACCGTGAATATCAGGAATCCGGTAAAACACCAAATCTCCGACATCGCTGCGGCCGGAAGTAGATCCTACAAGAACAGGACCAACGAAGACTGAAGAGTATCGTTCAACGAGATAAAAGCCCAACCGTTCCGCAAATTGCTGCAGATTTCAATGCTGTGCCATAAATAAATGCCAGCGTGCTAACCATTCGTCGAAACAGTTTCAATATCGGGTTTTGGAGCCGAAGGTCCACTCGTGTAGCCTTGATCGTTGCACGACAAAAATGTTTGCGCCTTGACTGGGCCCATCAATATCGACATTGGACTCTTGATGACTGGAAACATGTTGCCTGGTCGGTCGAGTTTAGTTTCAAATTGTATCGAGCGGATGGACATGTGCGGCTATGGAGACAACCTCATGAATCCATGGACCCTGCATGCCAGCAGGGGACTCTTCAGGATGGTAGACGCTCTGTAATCGTGTGGAGCGTGTGCAGTTGGATTGATTGGGAACCCTGATACGTCTAGATACGACCCTGACAGGTGACACAGACGTAAGCATCCTCTCTGATCACCTGCATCCATTCATGTCCAATGTGCATTCCAACGGACTTGGGAAATTCCTGTAGGACAATATTGCACACCACACATCCAGAACTGCTACAGAGTGGCTCCAGTAACACTGTTCTGAGTTGAAACACCTTCGCTGGCCACCAAACTTTCCAGACATGAACCTTATTGAGCATACCTTGGATGCCCAGCAACGTGCTGTGCAAGAGAGATCTCCACCGTTTCGTGCTCTTACGGTTTTATGGACAACCCTACAGGATTTATGGTGTCAGTTCGCTCCAACACTACTTAAAACATTAGTCGAGTCCATGCTACGTCGTGATGCAGCACTCGTGTGTGCTCCTGGGGGCCTTACATGATATTAAGAGGTGTAACAGTTTGTTTTTCTCTTCGGTGCAATTAAGTTTGCTACATGTTCATTGTTCCAGTATACGTTAAACTGTTGGAGCGATCTAGATTTTAGAAAGGTAACACCATTTCTGTGATATTATCATTTTTGTTGTAGGTTGTACGACAGAATTCTCACAACGGAAGAACTGTCCGCGCCTGAGTGGCCAAGCGGTTCAAGGGCGCTACAGTCTGGAATCGCGCGACTGCTACGGTCGCAGGTTCGAATCGTGCCTCGGCCATGGATGAGTGATATCCTTAAGGTAGTTATGTTTAAGTAGTTCTAAGTTCTAGGGGACTGATGACCTCAGAAGTTAAGTCCCATAGTGCTCAGAACCATTTGAACTATCCGCTGATCGTTGTAGCCGTTTGCCTAGGGTGACATACGTCACAAACACACATGCACACACACACGCACTCACACGCACAGAGACATAGGTGGGAGGATTTCATATGTAAGAACATAAACCGTCCGACATGGTCGGCAATCAAAAATGTGGTTAACAAATTGAAACATGTAGGTAGTGCTGATTAAGAGGAACGTTCTGGGAGTCCATAAATCAGAAAAGGGTGGGACGCAAAGTGGATGCTGTTGCTCGGAGCCCCTCTACCATCCACCAGGAGACTGAGTCGTTATGTGGGTAGTTCACAGCCCAACAGTTTGGAAAACTTTCCGATGTACATCCAAGAAACGTGCGTGCTACTTCCAGATTCTGCACTATCTGCATCTGAGGACTGTGCAATTCGACATGCTATGCTTTCTACACTCCTGCAAATTGAAATAAGAACACCGTAAATTCATTGTCCCAGGAAGGGGAAACTTTATTGACACATTCCTGGGGTCAGATACATCACATGATCACACTGACAGAACCACAGGCACATAGACACAGGCAACAGAGCATGCACAACGTCGGCACTAGTACAGTGTATATGGACCTTTCGCAGCAATGCAGGCTGCTATTCTCCCATGGAGACGATCGTAGAGATGCTGGATGGAGCTGCGATGGAGCTCCGTATGCCACGGCAAACTGGCTGACACTGACGGCGGCGGTGCACAAATGCTGCGCAGCTAGCGCCATTCGACGGCCAACACCGCGGTTCCTGGTGTGTCCGCTGTGCCGTGCGTGTGATCATTGCTTGTACAGCCCTCTCGCAGTGTACGGAGCAAGTATGGTGGGTCTGACACACCGGTGTCAATGTGTTCTTTTTTCCATTTCCAGGAGTGTATTACGGGTTCTGTATAATGAGATTCTCGTTGTACGTGTACTGTTCAGTGATAATGCAACACTTCACACCTGCGGGCGTGTGTAATAAAAGTATCTGCAGAATCCTGTCAAAAGAACAACACTCACGTACTGCAACGGTGTCAAGGAGGCACCCCCGAATGTGAATGTTGAGTTGGTGATGAAAAGCATCGCCTTTCATAGACTCCGTATTTTCACTGAGAAAATGCTCGTCGATGACATATACGTCGTATGTTCGAAATATTTCTGGGTCGACTGCTGGTTCGAGAAGGAATTAATAACTCAGCTTTCCTCCAGTAATGTTCGACGCCATCCCGTTTTACCTTAGTTGTCCGAAATTACCTGAATGTATATGTTGTTCTCAAAGGCTTTGAGCCCTTTGCTCTCCAGTCATGATTCCTTAACATTTATTTTCTTAAGGATTTGCTGCTTGAAGCAATTAATCTACTAGAGGTATTCAGAAGATACCGTAATTTATTAAATGAAATAGTTACGCCTTACATAGAGCTTATCCTGCACCATGAGATACGCAATGGTCTCTTTGGGATCGTATACACTAGTCTCGACGTTTCCTATACTTTTGAATAGCATCCCCGAAGTTTGCTTTCGTTAAAGTGCAGTATCCTCAGCGAGTCCGTTCGAATGTCCACCACAGAATCAAATCTTCGTCATTTTGAAAAAGTTTTCATCTTGGAGAAAGAGGAAAGCGTCACATACAACTAATGTGAGTAGCGAACAAGTTAAAAAAATGTTTAAATGTGTGTGAAATCTTATGGGACCTAACTGCTAAGGTCATCAGTCCCTAAGCTTACACACTACTGAACATAAATTATCCTAAGGACAAACACACACACCCATGCCCGAGGGAGGCCTAGAACTTCCGCCGGGACCAACCGCACAGTCCATGACTGCTGCACCTCAGACCGCTCGGCTGATCACGCGAGTCAAATGGTTATAAGTAGTGGAGGCCAAGAGAGGTCGCTCATTGTCACAGTGGAGTACCCAGACGTTTGTATGCCACGTCTGTGGACGTTCCCTCCTCACATCTTAGAGCATCGTAATAGAACTCTTCAATGGCCGCCTGAGCAGGACAATCTTTGTATGAAGAATTTCAGCAATTAAAAAAAAAAAGATAGATTAACAAGACCAACCTAGACTTGTACGGAAGACTTGTCGAGCTGTTTCTGGTGACGTGAAGGAGAAATCATCAACTGCGACAATTGCTGCTTAGGCTGAAGGTGATAGCCACAAGCCAAATTTTCATCACTAGCCACAGTCTTTGAAAGGAGGATCGTCTTGGAACTGTTTAACTTTCCTGCAGACTTCTACGCCATGTTCCTTCTGATCGTCTTGAAACAATTGTGACAGCTTCGTGTTCAATTATTCTGACTGAATACGTTCACATATACCACAACTTATTACCAAGGGATTGATGAGGTCTTGGATCATTTGTACACGATCTTACTGATTCCTGTCCCACAGTTTCTGAGATCTTCCACACCGAAGCCAACCGGGATGGAGGTCATCATTAACATCATGTTTCCCAATTTTGGAAACACTTATTACAGTCGTAAGCCTATTTGACCTATATTAATGACACCAAAAGCTTGCTTCATCATTTTTAGTGTTTATAGAGCTGTGTTTTCAACCTTGAAGCAAAACTTCTAGGTAAGCAATCTCGGTCCAAAAACTGAAGGTAACACGACAGTGGAAATATACTCACCAACAACTAATAAAAGCTCTCAGCTCGCACGCACAATTCAAGAGAAAAGGGTTATATCAAGGTACCCTAGGACATATATCGATTTCACGTCACCTTTTCTCTAACGAAATAGGATTTTGGATACTATAAAATGTGTAGGGTTGACTTCCTGCTCTTCGTGAATGTGTGGTATCGTAAATCTACTTGGTAGAATTGAGAACCTTTGTATCTGCTGTCCATAAATTTTCTTCTATATTTTGAATAATAATTGAAATTAGTTTGCGATCTGTCGCGAGTTACTTTCCTCTCCAGCTCACTTTTTCAGTTTTACGAATTTTCTTATTGAAGTCCACATGTGCTCGGTTAGTGGCTGTGTGAGTACAACTTCATGCAAGTGATCTGGTTTAAGCAGAATTAACACTCATACAAACTGAGTTCAGAAATCAGTATATTTCCTTGTCCTACATGTAATTTCTCAACCAACAAAATAAAGTAGCGAGATGCACAGAACTCCAAGACCCGTGGTGCAGTCATGAATATATCGAAACTTTGTACTAAAGTGATTCATTCTCCTTATTGATTGGTATTAGGCATAAGAAATATTGTCACATATTCATTGCACTCATTTTATCTACTCTAAGAGAGGTGCATTTATACTTATAAGTTGCATTACTTAAACAAGTGTTGAAATTCCGTTGTGTGACAAAAGTTTGCCATCTTATAATTCATTAAAAGTAGCACATCGCGTTGTTCGTACGTGGGTAAAAATGTTCTGAACAGTGGGGTATTTTCAGGGCATTAGACCGAAGTCATAACTTACGTGCACTCTTAGGTGGACTGTAAACGACAAAGAGACTTCATCTAGCAGTATTTCAGTGCACTCGTAACCATTTGCGTGCACAGTTCAAATTTCGAGGCAGCAGTAAACATTTCCATTGTTGGGCCCCTGACATGTTGCAGGGCAATCAATATTACATGTTTCTTTCACGTCATGTAATAGGATTCAACCAACTACCTGCCGATTCACTGGCTTTTCTGACCGGGTACCTAAGTACGTTACGGTACCCCTTACAATGAAATGCCGCAACATTAACAGAACCGGGAGCTTGTCACGAATAGGGCTCTACAAGTCGCTGACGAAGAGCTACAAACTACAGAATAACAAACAGCAGATGCTACTTACCGTTAGGATCCTGAGAATGAGCGTGGTGTTCTGGAAGTCGTACTCCAGGCTGAAGTGTATCTGGCCGACGTTCTCCGACGGCTCCGAGTTGTCAATGTACATGTCCACCAGCGAGATAGACCGGTTCTGCAGGAAGGCCATCTGTGGGACCAAGAGACGAGTATTAGCCGTCTGCAAGAGGCCAACAGGCAGGACTCGCCCCTGGGTTATGGCCGCAGGCAACGACCGCGAGGGAGATAACCCCAGATTGTCGGAATGGGCGTTTGATAGCACACCCCGTCTCGATTACGCCGTCAAGCTACCACCAGCCCTCGGTCCTACAGTGTTTCATGACGCCTTACGACCCGTACCACCCTCCAACCACGATCTTTGAGTTATATGGCAGAGCCATCCCGTGAAATATCTTGTTACCCCTGTTAAAGTAAGACATATTCTGGTTAACTCGCGCCCTTAAAATTTCTACTTACCTGTGATACTTATTCTTTAGTGTACAACTTCGTCTGGATG
Source organism: Schistocerca piceifrons (assembly GCF_021461385.2). Lineage (NCBI taxonomy): Eukaryota > Metazoa > Arthropoda > Insecta > Orthoptera > Acrididae > Schistocerca > Schistocerca piceifrons. Next base: position 366,016,767 of record NC_060145.1, on the reverse strand, counting down.
CAGAAAGAATGTACCTGCACAGCTCTCCTACAAATCGATTGTAAAAGTTACTTTAAGCTTTCTGATCCGTTAAACTGCCCGAAACTGACGCCACCGTTTAGTATATTTTCAGTATGTAGATGACCAAACCCAAGGGCATGAATAACTCTGCCGTACTGAGGACAATGACAAACTGCAACGATTTACATCCGTACATATTAGGAAGAAATAAATGACAATTATAAAGCACTGCTAAAATGTATACATTGTTAATGTTAAACTACTGGCTCACAAAAAGATTAAAATTTTGAAAGAATTTTACTCTATACATGCTTCTAATCTACGCTAGGCTACTGTAGACAAGTACTCTTAATTTACAGGCGAAACACAGCCTCATACTGCTTGTGAAAATTGCAACACCACGAAGATATGTCCTGAATCACTCCAATATTGGAGAATTGGTGTAAACAGTGACTACCATCTCAGTTGGACGGCGTGAAAGTAGATGAAACACCACCCTCGTTTGTGGGACCGGACATGTACGAACTACGCCTCTCAGTAGGTGCAGAGCCATCAAAGGAAGTGTTAACGAGTAAGAAAGTATAGCTTGTCGACGTCAAAGCGCTCAATATTAACATGCGAATGAATCCTAACCGGGCAGGATGTCTGGTCTCCTGCAAATGGGTTTGTTGTAATGTGACATTTCGGTTCGTACTGGGCACAGTACTTCGACACTAACGCATCTACATCTACATCTACATGATTACTCTGCAATTCACATTTAAGTGCTTGGCAGAGGGTTCATCGAACCACAATCATACTACCTTCCTACCATTCCACTCCCGAACAGCGCGCGGGAAAAACGAACACCTAAACCTTTCTGTTCGAGCTCTGATTTCCCTTATTTTATTTTGATGATCATTCCTACCTATGTAGGTTGGGCTCAACATAATATTTTCGCATTCGGAAGAGAAAGTTGGTGACTGAAATTTCGTAAATAGATCTCGCCGCGACGAAAAACGTATTTGCTTTAATGACTTCCATCCCAACTCGCTTATCATATCTGCCACACTCTCTCCCCTATTACGTGATAATACAAAACGAGCTGCCCTTTTTTGCACCCTTTCGATGTCCTCCGTGAATCCCACCTGGTAAGGATCCCACACCGCGCAGCAATATTATAACAGAGGACGATCGAGTGTAGCGTAAGTGCATGTGTGTAAGTGCATGTTTGGAATCAGTGGGTGGAAGAGGGTCGCACACAGTGACGAGTGCGTAAAAGATGCAGAAGTTTGAAATTTGGTTTTATTTATTTATTCGTATGGCTAGGGCCCGCCATCGGGTGCACCTTTCGCCGGGTGCCGGTCTTTCAATTTGACGCCACGTCGGCGACCTGCAGTCGATGAGGATGATAGGATAATGGTGAGGACAGCTCAACACGCAGTCTCTTGGCGGAGAAAATTCCCGGACCCAGCCGGGAATCGAACCCGGCACAGAGGATTGACAATCCGTCACGCTGACCATTCAGCTATCGGGGACGGACGAAATTTGGTTGAAACGAGCCCACAAACATCTGTGAAATGTAAAAGCGTGACACCCTTTGAGATTACCCTCGAGCTAGGAAACTCTTCGAACAGCAAGGTGTCGACACATACGAAATAAAGGCCAGAGATCAGCTCATGTGGTTATAAAGTAGGTTAATTGAGTCACATTGGCACTTAATTTCACCACACATCTGCCCTATGACACGGTGCACGCAATAGGAACGTTGTCTGACCCACTCTTACCCACATTTCACCGCTTCTTTTGACACGTCTGCGAAGGAGGTTAGAACCATACTCCCAGCAATGAAATCACGTAGTTTTCTTATGGTTGGCTGAGGAAAATATTTCAGACATGCTGCAACTCAGTATCGACAAAAATGCCTCAGGGGATTGCATTAAGATGGTCACTGAAGCTACTTCTTTCCTTCACGTGTAGGTTAAAGGGCAGTTAGCAATGCAATGATAAATTAGTGGCGTTCTCCACAACCTTTCACACTGCTGACACCCCCCGGGAAATTCAAGTCTCCTCTTAGGACATCACGAGCCTGCGGCCACATTCAAAGTGATTGCGCCGGTTGCTGTGGCCGAGCGGTTCTAGGCGCTTCAGTCCGGAACCGCGCTGCTGCTACGGTCGCAGGTTTCAATCCTGCATCGGGCATGGATGTATGTGATGTCCTTAGGTTAGTTAGGTTTAAGTAGTTCTAAGTCTAGGGGACTGATGACCTCAAATGTTAAGTCCCTTAGTGCTCAGAGCCATTTGAAAGTGATTGCACCCGTGTGGAGTGCTATGCGACTGTTTTTTGTGTCCTGGTATGCAGGGTGCAACTGCTGGGAGCGGTTCAAAACCATTCGACGAAATTTGTGTCTTTGGAAACAGTAAAGGGTATTTATGATTTTTCATCTTTCCTATTTGTCGCGCTCTTGTGGCATGATTTGGGGGTTGGGGGTTGAGTGCGACAAGAAAAGAATGCCAGCGAAGGGTTTCTCTAAGTCTCCCCAGACTCAGGAATAACCCATGCAGCTGTATCGAGCGCAATCAAAATGTACTTGTTCAGAGACAGCGAGTCACTGACTAGGCTCCGTGACAAGTCAACCATTTGGAAGCGCTAATCGGAGTGGAGCTGTGTTGCTGAGTTACAGGCTGCAGATAACATGCGATAACTAATGGATGTCAAAGGGGATGTCAGTCGCGCCGGCACCCACTGATCCGGCGACTGGCTGTCTCCGTACAGATATATTTCCAAAGTGCTCAATGAAGCAATACCAGGCTAATGCTAATGGTGTCACAAACCATCATACTCTGGGTTTGACTGCTATGCCACTCAACAACGCAGTCTGCACAAATGCGTTCACCACAGTGGTATCTAACACCAACCTCTGCCAAAACTGAAGTGCACGTTCACGGAGGACACTATATTTTGCCATTCAACATGCCAGTGACGGCTTTCAGATGCTCACTGCAGTCTGGACAGCATCAATGGGTGCCGAATTCGGGGATCTAAGAGGGACACTTCCCAGTTTACTTCACACCCCTGTCAATGTCGCCGCCCCCTGAGATCTAGCGACAGTAAGGCACGAACATGAGAGATGTAAAAACCTTTACTACTTCCGATTACATTCAAATTTCGTCGAAAGATTGTGAACTATCCATAGGCGACGCGCTTTTGCACCATTGAGGAGGAGGACGGTTGTAGGCTCATTTGACCCAAATGTCAGACTTCTAAGCTGTAAAGAGTGACCATTACAGGATTTCGAAACAGTGACCCTTTAAGTGTGTTGCGCAATGTATACAGATATCTCTTCATCACGGGAGTTTTGGAACCCGAAGCACTGCCGCTCCTGAAAGCATCCCTTAATCCGCTTTTCAGCAAGACAACGCCCAGCCACGAGTGTCGAATAATGTGCGAAGAGAGTTGGATACCATTGCTTCCCTGGCCTGCAAACTCTCCTGACATGTTGCCCGAGGAACATGTCTCGGATATGGTAGTCGGCAACTTATTCCTTTGATTCTCCTGCACCCAATGTGAATGCTAAGCGGATGGGCCTACAAAACAGGTGACATTGTTTTCCCCAGAAGCAAATCCAGGCCCTTTTGGAGTCCTTGCCACGACGTCTAAATTCCCTGATTGTATCACTTCGCGATTTTACACCGTGCTGAATTTTCACGGTGAAAGTGCCAGTGTAGTTCCGTAACTCTAACCGTTTGCGTGCTGTCATGTCCCTAATATGTGGAATAAATTTCATTACAGTCACATGTTTCGTTCTTCGTAATGCAATTTTCACAAACAATAGTGTGTATTAGTATCGTATTGTACATGCAGTTCTTGGAACAAATAGGTAACTGAGATTATAGCGACAGGCGCCCGCATCTATCCTCTAGTAGCTTAAGTCAGGATTGACTGGCGTATGTCCCACATTTGCGCGTTACCGTGTCGTCAGTTAGAAGTGTATGATTAAACAAATGTTTTGTAAGAGCAGTACCGTTCGTTCAACCAGAAGTGCAGTAGATATACGGGTCCGCTGTTCTAAAACTCACAGTCTATCCCCGTCACGATAATGCATGGTAAGAACGGCTGTGTCTCCCCCGTAAGCAGCTCTCAGCCCAAACTCCGGTCTGAACGCAAGAGTATTTTACTACGCATGGTCCTGATTGTAATGGTATACCATTAATTTTTCCAGCTCTTTCAGGTGACGTAGCCTACCATATACAGGGTGTTACAAAAAGGTACGGCCAAACTTTCAGGAAATATTCCTCACACGCAAATAAAGAAAAGATGTTATGTGGACATGTGTCCGGAAACGCTTAATATCCATGTTAGAGTTCATTTTAGTTTCGTCAGTATGTACTGTACTTCCTCGATTCACCGCCAGTTGGCCCAATTGAAGGAAGGTAATGTTGACTTCGGTGCCTGTGTTGACATGCGACTCATTGCTCTACAGTACTACCATCAAGCACATCAGTACGTAGCATCAACAGGTTAGTGTTCATCACGAACGTGGTTTTGCAGTCAGTGCAATGTTTACAAATTCGGAGTTGGCAGATGCCCGTTTAATGTATGGATTAGCACGGGGCAATAGCCGTGGCGCGGTACGTTTGTATCGAGACACATTTCCAGAACGAAGGTGTCCCGACAGGAAGACGTTCGAAGCAATTGATCGGCGTCTTAGGGAGCACGGAACATTCCAGCCTATGACTCGTGACTGGGGAAGACCTAGAACGACGAGGACACCTGCAATGGACGAGGCAATTCTTCGTGCAGTTGACGATAACCCTAATGTCAGCGTCAGAGAAGTTGCTGCTGTACAAGGTAAAGTTGACCACGTCACTGTATGGAGAGTGCTACGAGAGAACCAGTTGTTTCCGTACCATGTACAGCGTGTGCAGGCACTATCAGCAGCTGATTGGCCTCCACGGGTACACTTCTGCGAATGGTTCATCCAACAATGTCTCAATCCTCATTTCAGTGCAAATGTTCTCTTTATGGATGAGGTTTCATTCCAACGTGACCAAATTGTAAATTTTCACAGACAACATGTGTGGGCTGACGAGAATCCGCACGCAACTGTGCAATCACGTTATCAACACAGATTTTCTATGAACGTTTGGGCAGGCATTGTTGGTGATGTCTTGATTGGGCCCCATGTTCTTCCACCTACGCTCAATGGAGCACGTTATCATAACTTCATACGGGATACTCCTCTACCTGTGCTGCTAGACCATGTGCCTTTACAAGTACGACACAACATGTGGTTCATGCACGATGGAGCTCCTGCACATTTCAGTCGAAGTGTTCGTACGCTTCTCAACAACAGATTCGGTGACCGACGGATTGGTAGAGGCGGACCAATTCCATGGCCTCCACGCTCTACTGACCTCAACCCTCTTGACTTTCATTTGTGGGGGCATTTGAAAGCTCTTGTCTATGCAACCCCGGTACCAAATGTAGAGACTCTTCGTGCTCGTATTGTGGACGGCTGTGATACAGTACGACACTCACCAGGGCTGCATCAGAGCATCAGGGATTCCATGCGACGGAGGGTGGATGCATGTATCCTCGCTAACGGAGGACATTCTGAACATTTCCTGTAACAAAGTGTTTGAAGTCACGCTGGTACGTTCTGTTGCTGTGTGTTTCCATTCCATGATTAATGCGATTTGAAGAGAAGTAATAAAATGAGCTCTAACATGAAAAGTAAGCGTTTCCGGACACATGTCCACATAACACATTTTCTTTCTTTGTGTGTGAGGAATGTTTCCTCAAAGTTTGGCCCTACCTTTTTGTAACACCCTGTATAGAGGGTGCACAATCTAGAACGGCATCTGACGAAGATCACAAGTTGGCATATTCCACATTAGTACAGCATTGCCAGTTGTGATGAAAGAATCAGCGTCAGCAAAGAAACTAAGGACCTTATAAGCATCGAACCCTCGAGATGTCGATTTGTAGTCCAGCAGTCAGCCACTTGGCAAACAAGCCACGACGTAGCCGAGTGTAAGCCAAGGAAAAAGAAAACTATTTTATATCCTTTGTAATCGTCTCTTTTAATTTGTGAACAACTTCGCCGAACGTAGCCAGGCAGTTGTTGCGAATATGACTTTTTTTCAGTTGGTAATCACGCAATAACGCGGAGCAGATAGTGAGGTGTCCTCCCGACGGCAGAGAGAAATAGTGCCAGACGGAAGGTGTCTTTCACAAACTTCTCACGGAGAGGCATGTCTCTCTATTCACAGCAACTACGAATTTATTTTCGAATAAAGGCTCCGAGTTTGCGTCAATATTTCTGTGGCTCTTGTCCCTGGAAATTAACTTACGCCCTTTTACACTCCGGAGATGGGGTAAACAGGAAATGAATTCCTCGCGCTATCTGTGCCGGGCGGACTGTTTTGTTGAAGGAGCGCTCAACTTAGCTTATTTGGGACACAGTTCAGTGGAAAATTGAGTAACATTTTACGAGAGACGGCGGTCGTTTCAGTACAGCAGCACGAAAAAGAGAGCAATGGTCCTACCCACACTCTTTAATAATCTTGGTTGTTTCATTCGTGCATACACAAAAGATGGATATTAACTATCAACAAAAACTTGTAGTTCTCTTTTGTGAGGTTAGCTGTGTGACGTTGTGTTCCAAACACATGGCCTACACTTAGCCTACTTGCAATCAAGTAACTAGTTACTGTTCTTTCAAGGCCAACCTCCAACCATCTACATGCTTTGCAGAACACTTATGTAAGACGTGTAATTCATAATTCGCGGATAACGGCATGCTTTGAATGAAATGTTAGCGATCACCTATACTTGGAGTCTGTACAAAAATGGAATGGTCATTTCAGTTAGAATCCACGGCCGGTTTGTGTCACATGATTGTCAGGAATGTAGACGCAGCCTACGGTCGCGTGTAGTGCTCGTATTGAGTGCCTCCTTCGAGATTCGCATGGGCTTGTTTGCTTCTAGTCGCTGAAGCTGTGCGACTACCATACGCTACCGCATAAATTAAACGAAACATCTTGTGGTCTTGATTCAGTAGCTAATAACAAAGGTGGCACACAGGCAAAGGTGAACAAACAACTCGTTTGAAGAGTGTAGACATGTTTTATTCTGAAACGCCTATAGGTTCTATAAAACTGAAATACGGAGTGTTGAAGGGCTTTAAATTAAAGAAATACACTACCCAGTGACCCAACTTTGTATTAATTAAAATTTGCTACGTATCTGATGCAACTGCTTAAACTATCTTATACATTGTTCCACATATTTGCTATAGCAGTTTTTTTTTTTTTAATTTCATTTACTACAGCGTACGCCTCAGCATATGAAAATGCTTCATTACAGAGTTAGAATATTTAATTGTTTTGTCTCTAAACAATTACACACAAGAAATTATTCATGGGTCGATAGTGCAAGTGTTCATTTAAACGGGCTAGTGTTAGGTTAATATTGGCAAAGTATAAGCTGTACACATCACACATAAAGACATTCATTTGTGGTTTGTTGTGATCAAAGCAGAAGTGTAGTTACTAGGGATGTCAATACATACAAAAATTTTGCTAATTTTCAATAACTTCAACAACAAAGCGGGGTTATCTTTCTTGGATTTCTTTTACCCAGTAGTGAATGTGCCCTGTTAAACTAACAAGCAGCGAAAACACCAAAATGAGAACTACTTTATTTAGCCTCAGTTGTACTCAGTACTTCTATGAAGTTGCAGATATTCTCGTTAACATACAGTATAATGAACGCTACGGCAGAAATGAATAAATAAACTCCTCGCTGAATACACTACTGCTTATAACTGCAAATTAATTCACCGTAGAGTAACGGCTAAAAATTTGTATGCTAACATATTGTAATTCTGTGTACCATGTTTATATTGCCACCTACTTGGATATGTACAAACACGCATCATTTCTTTTCATGCAGTGCCATGCTAAGTACAAGCAGTAAAATTCAGGAAAAATGAACATTAAAATACATTCACTAAGTCATGCATCAAAGAAGATGAAAAAAGAAGATGGTGTACCAAAAAAGAACGTACCCGTATGTTCGAAGAAACAGTTGAGTCGGAAGAAAACAGAAAAGAGAAAAAACAGACATTGTTGAAAGGAAAAAATGAGCTCATTTTGATACAAGCACAGACATATGCTAGTCTCTCTCTATAGTAACATCCATGTATCATACGCATGTCACACACTCCACATCAACATCCACATTCACCTTGCAGGAAACAAATTTAGTTCTTTGCAGACAGGTATTGGCGCACATGTTGCTGTTCAAGAAGGGTATCGTGCGGATAAGGAATTTGGTTAACATACATGCTCTGTACAAAGGAACTGAAAGGAGTGCAAGGTATACATCTCAAAAAAAAAAGACATATATTTCTTCAAGACTGACACAACAACATCAATTCAAACTTTGATTATTGAAGCAATAATGATCACAACCATGCGGGATTAGTCCGTGACAGGGGCCCGTGAAAAACGCGTACCAAGCAGTCCCACATTCGGGCCGAAAGCTCCATATCAGATGGAGCTGTTTCAGATTTAGAACAAGCTTTAAAATCGCGTTAAATTAGACCACTTCTATGTCGTGTCACCTGAAGTACAACACAAAAAAAACAACTGAACGCAAAACTTCTTAAATTCGGTAACATTGCTATCCGTCTAAGACATTCGCACACTGAATCACACATGCATTACAAAAACAGCGAATAGTGATATAAACAGAAATAAAAAATACATTAATTACACATTTGTGTCATAAGTGCAAATCAAACAATTGATTAAATTAATGTTTTATAGAGGAAACATAAGTTATTGTAATCCATCACTATGCTAGACAGAACTATTTATTTCACGTCAACCCGGCTTTTGTTGAATGTTCGGTCTGTTATTACTTATTACGAGAAATGTTTACAGGATAGAGCAGAATTTGCAAATGCAATTTCAGGTAAAAAATCTTTTTTTCCAAAACCAGGAACAGTGTACATATTTACCTACAAACATGTAATATCTGTAACACATATTTTGAATCAATAAATACCCGCATCAGTTATAGAAAACTTCTTTGCTCTGTGACATGACCGGTTTTAGCCATAATACCGAAGCGGTTTACAGATTGCACTAGAAAAGAGCGTCAATATAAAAGTTAAAACCAGCCGTGGAGTAGACTAAAGAAGTTTTTAAAAAGTAGAGTGGTTGTTTTAGTAGAACAATACACAGTTGTGGAGCAGCGACAGCTCCCAAAAATGGAGAAACTAATAAGTTTATTTGGTTGTTAGGACGTGCTACTTTAAGGTTGTTTCAAATGATATCGAATTTTATTGCTAGGAATCTGACTAGAGAACTCTCAACATCAAGACAACAAAAACTCACATTAATATAGCCAAAGTACAGATTATGGAATATCACAAGAAAATAGTCTGTGAATTTTTTCTACCTAATAGAAAGTTAAAAATGCTTTTACACGTGTAAACCTGAAACAAAGATATTTTTTTACGGTGTTCTCTTCTTGCGAAGCAACATTTATTGTTCCATTCTGATAATTCTAAGTTGCTAGTCCCCCATCGTGCGCTTCCCCAGGTGGCAGATAGCGGAAAGCCTCCCAGATATGGGTGGCACTGGGGAAGTCAAATACACGGGGCGGATCAAAACTAGGGATAACGGCGGCGTCTGTACTCCAAAGGGGCGGCCAGTCAAGGGTGTCTGTACCCGAGGTTAGGGGCGGCCACAAAATAATATTGTCAATGCGTTCTGAAGCAAGCGTGGCGATTATGCTTCAAACCTTTAAGACTTATTATTGTGATGAGCACCGCTAATGTAAAAGATTCCGGGATAGTACCCCAACTATCGGATCTCCGGGAGGGGACTGCTTTAGCGTCACACACACAGAAAACCATTAAAGAGGGAAACACCAGATCTATGTACATCATGTAACTGCCAGTCGCTTGTGGGTTATTACAAACTAAGCGAAACTGACGGAGAATTGAAGAAAATAAAATGGGCTGTACTTAATCTGAATGAAGTACGTCGTAAACGGGAACAGTGTGTGACTCTGAAGTCAGTATCACTTCGGAGAAGAAGATGGTAGAACAAGGGTGTGGGTTTCCTAATAAATAAAGATGCAAAAGACAAAGTATCAATAACAGAAGGAACATGAAGTAGAGTAGCAAGGCTTGTTATTAAAATATCAAGGAGATACAAACTACAAATAGTTCAAGTACTTGCTCCTACAGCACGCTATTCGGATGATGAAAGTGAACCATTTTACGAAGAAGTAAAAAACGCACATAACAAAGGACAAGACTGTCACTTGAAACTGGTACTTGGGGACTTAAATTCCAAGGCTGGTATCAAAAAACAGGGTGATGTCTCAGTAGGCTGCCATGGAATCGATGATAGGAAGGAAAGGGGTGAAAGGCTAGTTCAATTGTGGAAGAAAATAAATTATTCAATATGAACACCTTTTTTTAAGAAACATCATAACAGGAAATGGACATGGAGGAGCCCAAATCATGAGACCCACAATGAAATAGATTTTATCATCTCAAATAACACCAAAATAATCAAACATGTTTCAGTTTTAAATCAACTTAATACAGATAGCGATCATAGACTGGTAAGAGCGGGAAAAAAAATCAGTAATACTCAACAAGAACGAAGAAAACTAAAATCAGAGAAAAAAGAAATTATAGATATGGATAAATTAAACGAAAGGAAAATCTAGCTGAAACGATAATGGAAACTGGCAAAAAATACGTAGACTGACAACAATTACCAAACAACGAGGAAAGGTAAGGGCGAAAACCAAAGCTTTACTTGTAAAAAGACGGGAGATGAAAATCAAAACTTCTTGTGACAAGATAGAAAATTCAGAACTGTGTAAGTGTATAAGGAACAAGAATATGAAAGCCGACATACAAAAATACAATGAAAACATCATAAAATTAGCATTAGATAATAGAAGGAGCTGCATGAAAGCTTAACAAAAGCTTGCGATTCTTAAAAACGAAATCATAGCAATTGACGGTGATAATGGGCGCATAATGGAAATGGAAGAAATTCTAAAGCATGTAAAGAATTTCTGTAGTAAATTATATGAAAGATCACATGAACCACTAGGAAAACCTTACGCAAATGATGATGAAGTCCCCAAAATCCTCTCCAAAGAAATAAGAAAAGCTATAAACGAGAAGCAGAATGGCAAAGCAGGGGGTCATGATGGTGTGACAATTGACATACTTAAGCCTACAGCGGAGGAAACAGAAAAACATCTGGCTAAAGTCTTTACTTTGTGTATACAGAATGGCAGCATGCCAACCTGCTGGAACGAAGCAAACACAATCTTACTACATAAGAAGGGAAGTATCCACGATCTGCAGAGCTACCGCCCCATCAGCGTACTTTCTGTTATATATAACGTATTTACTAATGTCCTGATAAATCGCATTAAAATGGTAATGGAGACTGCACAGCCCATAGAACAAGCGGGATCCCAAAGTGGCTCCAGTACAATTGACCATATAAACACACTGCGTGAGGTAATCAGTAAAGCCAATGATTATGAAATGCCACTATGCGGCAATTAATTGACACAAAAGGGGATTAGAAATCTGAAATTTTTCGTCGAATTAAAGTGGGTTGGTGGGCTTACGGAAGGAATGCAACAGTTTTCAAATATAACATACCAGTCTACTTAAAGAAGTGATCAGTGTGTCCTACCGGTTTTAACGTAGAGGTGTGAAACTTGAACTTCAAATGAATTTTTCGAAAGGACACTTAGAACTGCTCAGAGAGCTATGGAAAGGTCTATGTTAGGTCTCACTAAGAAAGAACGGCAGATAAGTGAAGGCATACGAGCAATCAAGGGAGTAAAAGATATTATAGAACGAGTTAAGACTCTTAAAGGACAGTGGCAGGACATATTGCCAGAACGAAGGGTGGAAGGTGGAAAAAACCGGTATTAGAGTGGAGTTCCAGAGAAAAACGAAGACCACCTGATCGCTGGAAAAAGAAACTCAGAAAAGTTAAGGGCTTCAACTGGCAGAAGACACCAGAGGACAGAGTTGCATTGAAACACCTCTTAAAAATGTATTTAATAACGTAAAGAGGCTACATGTTGTATAGATTGAATTAGCTGAACAATAAATAAATAAATAACAATTCTAATAACATCTTTCTTAAATCAGTTTTCGTAAATAATGGACAAAGTCGACCAAATTCTTTCACTAATTGGAAATAGCTTTTCAGGTGGCGCAACTAAATACCTAAACGTACGTTCCCATCACTAGCTTCCCTGTATAAAATGGAACGACCTACAATATATCTAGTTTTCACAGTGTATTAGTGCACTACCAAAACAATCCATTCGTATGGCGGGTACTGGGAATCCGACTGACACAATATTTCGGCGACCAACCGTGTCGCCACTACTAGATACGCTGGTAAAGAGGATGATGATGATGGTGGTGGTGGTGGTGACACGTATGCTCGCTGAAATATTGTGTCCGTCGGACATCGAATATCGAAAGTGTTTCATTGGACTGCATTGTCAACAGGTACATGAGATGACATCGAAAACACAGTGTTTAAAGAACTTGCAATATACTCTTCAGGTGCACTATACCTTCACATAATGACATCAACCAGATACCTAGTGCAATGGAGTTTGTAATTAGATACATGTAAGTATATACAGTGCAAGTATTTCTATTAGTAACCGAGGACGGTGTATTGATTAACAATACAGTACCTACGAATACTTCATTTGAAAACTAATAATTATATTTTTAGCAAGTCATATGTAGCACCTGTCAGGTTAGCCGAAAGCACTAATGCACTGCTTCCTGGACTCGGGTAGGTGGCCCGGCCCCAGATCGAATCCGCCCAGCGGATTAACGATGATGGAGGTGTGCCGGCCAGCCTGGATGTGGTTTTTAGGTGTTTTTCCAAATCCCACTAGGTGAAGATCGGGCTGGTCCCCACGTCCCGCCTGTTACACTACTCGGAGTCTTTTGAAGACGTTCGCACTATTTCATGGCTTCCACTAGACGCAGACAGCTCGGTAACTCTTTCCGGTTTTAATGTACATGTGTGAAACTTGGACATAAAATGAATTTTTCAAAAGGAAACTTAGAATCGCTCAGAGAGCAGGGGTGGTGACAGGAAGGGCACCTGGCCACCCTCTGCAACTAACATCGCCACATCCATAGTAGCTAGGCCGACCCCGCATCGAAGTCGGACGAAGGTCCAACGTAAATGAATGACAAGTCATATGTAGTACCTTTAAGCACAGTGACCAAGAGATAGTCATTAAAGCAAATTTTCCCCAGGGCAGCAGGTCAGGTGTTGAAGAGTGGAAGTGTGGACGCAAAACGCTTAGCCTACAGAGATTGGCGTTCTGTACTTGTGGTGCAGTTACGACTGTGAAGAAAACATCACATAGTAAATTATGTGATGTGTCTACAGGACGACTGTTACATACAGAGAAAAAATAAACAACATGCTGAAGTGTGCACATATTAAAGTAGCACACTTAAAAATATCTGCAGTTACACCCATTACATTCTGTACGTATGTGCGATCCACATATCCCACTAACCAATCTATTAGTTTCAACCAAACATGGTAAATACATGACTTGTTGTTTAGAAAGAAGCATTGTGTAACAACGACCTGCCTCCAATTGAGTTGGGGTTGGGGATGAAATGAGATGATGTTGTTGTTGTTGTTGTTGTTGTGGTCTTCAGTCCTGAGACTGGTTTGATGCAGCTCTCCATGCTACTCTATCCTGTGCAAGCTTTTTCATCTCCCAGTACCTACTGCAACCTACATCCTTCTGAATCTGCTTAGTGTATTCATCTCTTGGTCTCCCTCTACGATTTTTACCCATATTGCCTGATCGGACGAGTCTCGTTTCAAATTGTATCGAGTGGATGGACCTGTACGGGTACGGAGACGACCTAATGAATCCATGGATCCTGCATGACAGTAGGAGACTGTTCAAGCTGATGGTGGCTCTGTAATGGTATGGGGTGTGTGCAGCTGGAGTGATGTATGACCCCTAATACCTCTAGATACGACTCTGACACGTGACACGTACGTAAGCATCACGTCTGATCACCTACATCCATTCATGTCCATTGTGCATTCCGACGGACGTAAGCAATTCCAGCAAGACAATGCGACACCCCATACGTCCATAGTTGCTACAGAGCGACTGCAGAAACACTATTCTGGTTTTAAACTCTTCTGCTTGCCTCCGTACTCCCCAGACATGAACATTATTGAGCATATCTGGGATGGCTAGCAACGTACACTTCAGAAGAACTCTGCACCCACTTGTAAGCTTACGGGTTTATGAACAGCCATGTAGGATTCATGGTGTCAATTCCATTCAGCACTACTTCAGACATTAGTCGAGTCCATGCCATGTCGTGTTGCGGCACTTCTGCGTGCTCGCGGTGGCCCTGCACGATATTCGGCAGGGGTACCAGTTACTTTTTGTCTTCGGTGTAATTAAGCTTGCTAGATGGTCATTCTTCCAGCATACGTTAAACTGGTGGAGCGTTCTAAATTTTTTGAAGGTAACACCATTTCTGTGATATTATCATTTTTGTTGCACGTTGTACGACAGAATGCTCACAACGGAAGAACGACCCGCTGTTGGTTGTAACCGTTTGCCTTGGGTGTATACAGCTGACGATAGTATGGCATTGCAAGGTATAAAATGGCAGTACATTAGTGGAACTGTTATTTATACTCTGCTGATTCACGTGAAAAAGCTTCCGACGTGATTAGGGCTACACGACTGGAAATAACAGACTCTGAACGCAGAATGGTAGTAGAAATTAGACGCATGGGACATTCCATTTCGGAAATCGACAGTGAATTCAGTATTCCACTATCCACAGTGTCAAGAGTGTGACGGGAATACCAAACTTCAGGCATTAGTTTTCACCACGGACAACGCAGTGACCGACGGACTTCGCTTGAGATCGAGAGCAGCGGCGTTTGCGTAGATGTCTTTGCTAACAGACAGGCAACACTGTGAGAGATAACTAGACATATCAATGTGGGACCGTCGACATGTGTATCTGTTAGGATAGTGCGGTGGAACCTGTCGGTAATGGGCTATGTCAGAAGACGACCCACGCAGGTGCCTTTGCTAACGACACGACATCGCCTGTTGCGCCTCTCCTAGGACGTGACTATATCGGTTGGATCCTAGACTGGAAAACCGTAGCCTTGTCAGATGTCTGGTACCGCGCGCCGCGGAATTTGAATCCGCGCCAGACGTCATGGACGTCGAAGACCCATAGAGGTCTCTGCACTATCGCGCCGTAAGCTGTGGCGGCGCCCGCCTCCTGGCCCGCTTTTAGTGTGGGGGCACCACCGTAGAACACGTGGTCCCAGCGGCCAATAGCGGCGCCCCCGATAGCGTACTTAAAACACCGGCCACTCGCTCAGCCAGCAGGCGATCATCATAGGCCGCACAACCCGCTCCTTCCGCCTCCATGATCTCTACCTCACCATTTATGGCCGTCCTATCCACCTCACCCCTACCCTCAAATACCTTGGCCTCACACTCGACCGCCACCTCACCTGGACTCCCCATCTCCTTACCATCCAAAACAAAGCCCACAACCACCTCCGCCTCCTGAAACTCCTGTCCGGCCGGACGTGGGGTCTGCATCCTTCCACCATCCTTCACACCTACAAATCCTTGATCCGCCCCATCCTCTGTTATGCCAGCGTAGCTTGGATTTCCGCCCCACCCCCGTTCTATAAAGCCCTCCAAATCCTCGAACGCCATGCGCTCCACCTCGCCTTCTGCATCCGCCTTCCGTCCCCCACGCGCATCCGCAAACTATATCTTGTCCGCCGCCTTGATCCCCCTCACCCTCTGGTGTCTCCCTTCCTCTCCACCCCCAACCAGTTGCCGCCCCTTTATCGTTGTGTCCCACGCTCTCTCCATCTCCACACCCTCCATCTCCTTTCGCAACGCAACTTCCACCGTCTACCCCTCCCAAATGATGAGCTTCGCCCTGACATCTACCCTTCCTACCAACTCTAACCCCATCTTCCTGCCTCCTCCTCAGGGCTCCCTCTCCTCCCCCTCTTTCCTCCTGAGCGGATTCCCCCTCCTACTCCCCCTCCATCTCTTGTGCCTCCTTTCAGTGTCTCTGCGCTCTCTCCTGCCCTGTCTTCCCACTTCATCTCCCGCCCAAAGTGTCTCCTGCCTCTTCGTGTACCCACTGATGCCCCTCCTCTCTTCATCCCGCCGCTTCCCCTGCTGCCCCATGCTCTACCCTCCTTTTCCATCCTCTCTGCCCTTTCCCTCGGAAGGTCCCGCCTCGCGGTTTTATTCTTCGTTGTGTGTGCTCCAAGTGGGGTTTAAGTGTGTTGTTCTGGAGTGTTTTTACTACTGTGGTCGATTTTTAACGTGTGCATGTCCATTCAGTGTCTTCTATGAGTTTTGAAGACTCGAAAACTGTGTTTTTTAACTTTCTGGTGACTTTTAACTGTCCTCCATGAACGTCTCAGTGATAGTCTATTTCTTACCTCCATTTTCTCCCATTATTCTAAGTTCCCCTTTCTCGCCTTATGTATGTAACATATTATTCTTATTTTAAGTTGTTATGTCACTCGGCTGAAGAGCGGCGTATTGTGCCGCTGACTGCCCTCCCCAGCCCATACGGGGCAGGGGAATGAGAAAAAAAAGCTCAGCCAGTCAGTCTAATCTCGCTTACGTCGGTTACACCACGCTTTGCGCTAGATTTCTTACTTCCTGGTTCGTGCACGAGTTTGTTTCCTTGTGAATCCGTTGTTCGGTCTTATTGTATTCGTTCCGTCCTACGTTGGTCGTGTCCGTCCTTTTCCATTGTGTTGTTGTTCACTGGCCTCTCCGCGGGTCCCGCCGCGCCTTCCGTCCTTGCTACCCCGTGACTGTCCTGGTCGCAGTTACAACAAGATGAGTCCAGATTTCAGTACGCAAGAGCTGATGGGAGGGTTCGAGTGTGGAGCAGAGCCTATGAAGCCGTGGACTTAAGTTATCAACGAAGGCATTGTGCAAACTGGTGGCAACTTCATAATGGTATAGATTGTGTTTACAGGGAATTTACTGGGTCCTCTGGTCCAATTGCGCCGACAATTGACTGTAAATGGCTATGTTCGCCTACTTGGAGATCATTTGCCCCTTATGCACGGACTTCATGATAGCAAACAAAGATGGACCTTTTATGGATGTCAGTGTTCAATGTTACTGGGCTTCAATTGTTCGCGACTGGTTTGAAGAACATTCTAGACAATAGGAGCGAATGCTGTGGCCATTCAAGTTGCCCAACGTAAAACTCATCGAAGATTTAAGGGGAATAACACAGTTTCGACTTACTGACTGAATTACAGAGGTAGCATGGTTCAATATTTCTGCAGGGGACTTGTAAAGACTTTTTGATTCGATGCCACGTCGAGGTGCTGCATGAAACCGGGTGAAAGGAGGTCCTACACAATTTTAGCATGTATGCCATGACTTTTGTCACTATAGTGAATATTGCGCTACACGCCGATAATTGTAAAAGTTCAGAAATGTCTTCTTGCAGATCATTTGAGATATCCATAACTTAGTTGCACCTTCCAAGAATTCTGGTGAAAATGTTGCACACTTGTACTACAATGATATGTTTACGCTTTATATCATTTTTCCGGGAGAAGTTGTGTATTCAGTTACATACGGTTCGGTTCCTTTTTTTGCGATCGAGGCATTGCCAGAAGATGACGAGATCAGTATCGTCCTTTTATTAAATCTTCCGTGAATATAAGCCGAAATTCGTGTTTCTTTCCCAGTTATCTAATGGTATAGCGGACAATTGACAGTATACTGCATTCTTTTCCGACCTCCGGACCACCTCACGTTAGCACTCCACTTCCGTGATTCGGGGATGCGCGCCGGCGTTGGATCGAAAGCGTCCGGGTCCTTAACAACGAGGGCCGACGCGACTGGCAGACTCAAGTAGCCGTTAGACGGTTTCCCACATTGCAATAGGTGAATATCGTGTCGGTTCCCACGCCCCGTCTTAGTTGTACAATTGGCAAACATTTCGAAAACATTCTCACACTTGCACATGGGCTCACACTATGCCCAGACAGACGGTATACGGATAATCAGTTCAGGGGGCCAACGGGTTGCTACACCACTGCCATGAACATTGCCAAATCCACACTGACGTGCTTACCCAGTGAAGTTGCGGCGTAAGGCCACAAAAAGAAGGAAACTGGATTCTGCTCTGCTTTTCTAAATATGTGGTATTTGCACAGCAAAATGGCCCGATTGAGCACATATGTGCATATGATTCAAATATTTCCATATTGATTTTCAGTAATAGTTGAAACTAACTCGAAATCTGTAATGTATAATTTTCTCCTTAAAGTATTGTCTAAGTTTGCGTACCACTGACGCCGTTAGCGCGTGTGGTCGTTTACCGTTTGTTCTGATTAGAAGCAAGTGAGAGGGAAACCCACAGTAAAAGATCTGTCTTTATAAGAATGAATGCCACCAAAAACCGCCTTCGGTAAATTATTTGCAAGTTTTCTAGATTTTTACACCAGTTAATGTACGTCGCGTGTAGCAGAGTACTTCGAGAGATGTTATACAGAAATAAAGATTTCGAGATACTAAATTCCAGCAGTTTATTCTTTTGCTATTAAACATTAAGCCAAACGAAAGGTAGTCTCACTCGCAATAAATGTGTCTTTTTTATGAGGGTATTCTGAAAAGTAATTCCTCAATTTTGTTTATTCTGTTCTCGACATCATTTGAGGCATTACATACCATTCATATCACTCGATACACTTTCTCGCTTCGCTGACGCGAGTCACAACCCTCTGCCAGCATAGGGCTCCGAATTACAGTGAGTAACGTGGCAGTGTGTACTGTAACTACACTATGTGACCAAAGGTGTCCTTCGGGAGGACGACGGTTCAATCCCGCGTCCGGCCATCCTGATTTAGGTTTTCCGTGATTTTCCTAAATCACTTCAGGCAAATGCTTGGATGGTTCCTTTGAAAGGGCACGGCCGACTTTCTTCCCCAACATTCCCTAATCCGATGAGACGGATGACCTCGCTGTTCGGTCTCTTCCCCCCAAACAATCCAATCCAATCAAAGGTATCCGGAGACATGGGTAAAAATGACTTACAAGTTCGTGGCGCCCTCCATCGGTAATGCAGGAATTCAGTATGGTATTGGCCCACCCATTGCCATGATGACACTTACCACTCTCGCAGGCATGCGTTCAGTCAGATGCTGGAAGGATTCTTGGGGAATGGCAACCCATTCTTCATGGAGTGCTGCACTGAGGAGAGGTAACAATGTCGGATGGAGACGCCTCGTACGAAAACGGCGTACCAAAACATCCCAAAGATGTTCTGTAGGATTCAGGTCAGGACTCTGTGCAGGCCAGTCCATTACAGGGAAGTTATGTCGTGTAACCACTCTTCCACAAGCCGTGCATTATGAGCAGGTAGTCGATCGTGTTGAAAGATACAATCGCCATCCCCGAATTGCTCTTCAACAATGGGAAGCAAGAAGCTGTTTAAAACATCAGTGTAGTTAATAGGATCTTCCGTCGGTTCTTGGTAGAACAACATTATAATAAATGAATGGCACCAGTTTGCTTTTGTTCTACAATATTGTAGAGCATTCGCCATACCCACATCCTGCTATCGGATCGACACATTGTGTACCGTGATTCGTCACTCTACACAACGTTTTTCCATTGGTCAGTCGTCCAATGTTTACGCTCCTTACACCAAACGAGGCGTCGTTTGGCGTTAACCGGCGTGATGTGTGGCTTATGAGCAGCCACTCGACCACGAAGTCCATGTTTTTTCATCTCTCGCTTAACTGTCATAGTACTTGCAGTGGATCCTGATGCAGTTTGGACTGTGTGTGATGATCTGTATAGATGTTTACCTATTACACATTACGACTCTCTTCAACCGTCAGCGGTCTCTGTCAGTCAACAGACGAGGTCGACCTGTACGCTTTTGTAATGTTCGTGTCCCTTCACGTTTCCACTTCAGTATCACATAGAAAGCAGTGAGAATAAGGATGTTTAGGAGTGGGAAATGTCACGTATAGAAGTATGACACAAGTTACACCCAATCACCTGACCATACTCGAAGAACGTGAGTTCCGCGGAGTGCTCCATTCTGCTCTCTCACGATGTCTAATGATTACTGAGATCGCTGATATGGAGTACCTGGCAGAAGGTGGCAGCATAATGCACCTGTTATGAGGAATGTTTGTTTTTGTGGGTGTCCGGATACTTTCGATCTCATAGTATATATCGACGCGTGTGAAGCCCTGAGAATACTACAAGTATGAATCCAAAGAGTTCATCCACACATGGAGCACTCTCTCCTTCAGCATGGAAATGCCAGATCACACTCAAGCGCTGCGACATCTGCAACAGTCCGACGCCTTTACTTTACAGTCATTTATCATCCTCAATACAGTCCCGACTTGGCCCCCATCCGATTTTAATCTGTCTCCAAAACCTAAATACCTCCTTGAAGGATACAGTTTTGACAGTGATGAAGTGGTGCAGGCTGAGTTGAGAACGTGTCTCCGTAAACAAGGTCAAACGTTCATCAACAAACTAGTAACACGTTGTGAGAAATGTGTTCGTTGCCACAGTGACCATGTTGAGAAATAAAAAGTAAACATGAAGAATTAAGATGTACTATAGTAATGAAGTTTGCTTTCATTAAGAATGACAAATTGTTTACTCATAACAGATCTGGAGGCACTGTTTTTCTGCATGCCCACGTATATGAAAAGACGCATTCGCACATACAGGTTGTATTAGGGCGGTTAAGAGCTGGGATATTATACTGCGCTGCTAACATTTTCTCACTACTAAATATTTCATTAACTCTAGCCATATGGTGTTATTTGTCCAACCACGGATGAAATCTTATAAAAATAGGAAAATTTTTCGAGCTAAATACCGCAGTCATAAATTATATACACTCTTGTTGTTGTTGTTGTTGTGGTCTTCAGTCCTGAGACTGGTTTGATGCAGCTCTCCATGCTACCCTATCCTCTGCAAGCTTCTTCATCTCCCAATACTTACTGCAACCTCCATCCTTCTGAATCTGCTTAGTGTATTCATCTCTTGGTCTGCCTCTACGATATTTACCCTCCACGCTGCCCTCCAATGCTAAATTTGTGATCCCTTGAAGCCTCAGAACATGTCCTACCAACCGGTCCCTTCTTCTTGTCAAGTGGTGCCACAAACTCCTCTTCTCCCCAGTTCTATTCAATACCTCCACATTAGTTATGTGATCTACCCATCTAATGTTCAGCATTCTTCTGTAGCACCACATTTAGAAAGCTTCTATTTTCTTCTTGTCCAAATTAGTTATCGTTCATGTTTCATTTCCATACATGGCTACACTCCATACAAATACTTTCAGAAACGACTTCCTGACACTTAAATCTGTACTCGATGTTAACAATTTTCTCTTCTTCAGAAACGCTTTCCCTGCCATTGCCAGTCTACGTTTTATACCCTCTCTACTTCGACCGTCATCAGTTATTTTGCTCCCCAAATAGCAAAAATCCTTTACTACTTTAAGTGTCTCATTTCCTAATCTAATTCCCTCAGCATCGCCCGACTTAATTCGACAGCATTCCATTATCCTTGTTTTGCTTTTGTTGATGTTCATCTTATATCCTCCTTTCAACACACTGTCCATTCCGTTCAACAGCTCTTCCAAGTCCTTTGCTACACTCTTAGGTAGCTAATAACTTGTGGTGGCAAAGGCTTTACAAGTTTAACTCTGTTATATCATCTCTTTTAGTTTTACAAATTGACGGCTTCCAAAGCGCTCGCCATGTTGATAACGTAGGCAGACAGGTTTTCTACCGCTTCCTCTGTCACACTACGTTACTTTAAATTTTTGTTCCTCTGCACATTTTTAGAAGCCAGAATGTCATCTTTGGTCTCCCCTGTATTTGTGGTAGAATTACCTATACAAAGCATTCTCTGTCAGAGAAACTTGCCAGCGTGTGGATTCGCAAAAACGATTTTCCATTTGCTAATCGAGTTGAATGTAGGTCAGACGAGACTGTTTACATGAGCAATTAGTGGTCACTGGTATGCCGAGAACAAACGTAACTGCACGCACGCAGACACTTGAAGGACAATCTATAGCGCCTGGCATGTTAGGCCACACACACAACGGCACAACGCTGCGGTCCGTGACGTTACAGGCGTCACGTCAGTCGGCGATGGATGAACGCCGGCACAGCAGCACGAATATAAGCGGTGCGAGGCTACTGGCGCCACGCTAATTTGTTAATGGGTCCGCGCAGTCAGCGCCAATTAGCTGTGCGCGTTAATATCAATCTGGCGCCGCGCTGGCGCTGGCCTGCGATTACCGAGATGAGCGCAGCGCCAAGGATGCGCCGCTATGCGAAGCTCTATGTCACTGCCCAAATGTTAACACGATACCCTTTATTTTCAGTTCTCTTGGGACTACAGAACGTAACCTTGATAAAGAGGCAACTAATCCATCATCGGCTTCAGTCCACACAATTCTGCCTACTCGTGTTTTCAGGAAGATGAATCCTATACTACAAACCACTGCTTATTTCAATGGGCACTACATAGAGAAAACGACCTATTGTTGGATAACACGTCCGTAAACTGTGGACTGAAGTGTATCTACTAAGCAGGCTTCATATTGAAAAGGCTTCCAGTAGTATTGATGAAATTTGGAGAACAGAACACGACTATTGAAATCTAAATGAAAATGTAATGTTGTTCTGGTTTTATATATTTATTTCTCTCTCTATCACAACAGCATTCTGCAGTTTTGTAATTGTCTCTGGAGTGCAGTGTAATTTTGAGACTAATGGGACACGCTGCAAGCGGTTTCCTCTGCATTGTGAACAATACTATCAGTTAATTTACAAGAGAAAAAATGTGGTAGGTTATCTATCACAATCCATTTGTATTCCATTAATTAGGTAGTTGCTTTTGTTTGTGAATTTTCTATTCTGCCTTCTGTAAACTATATTCTGACGCGTTCCATCACTAATTAGGCTCTACATCTGTATCTACATAAATACTCCATAAGCTTCTGCACAGTGCATGGAGAGGCGGTGGCGTAATGTCCTTGACGACCGGCCTTTGTGCCAATGTTCTACGATTAAATCCGAATCTCTTCACAGTTTTTTATTGTATTGGAATGTGAGACTAGAGAAGGTGATTCTTGCGTCGCCTGGGAACTATAAGCGCGACGGTTCCGCTGCTGTTATTCGAGTAGAGTAGGCTATGTTCTTTCACTAGGTTTCACCTGCTCCCTTCCCTTCGTCATAACATAAATGCACTGTAGAAGCGTTCATCAAAGTCTCCACATGCTTGACGGAACGGATCGGAGGATTAACAACGGCAAACCTCCTCCAGTAGGAAGTCGCCCAGAGCAGTAATGCAGGATTCCTGCATCTTCTCTTCTATACTCATTCCTTGGGTTCGCGACTACTTAGAGATCTGAACTTTGGAAAGGTCTGTATGTGACATAATCTCTCTTATCCTCTTATCATGATCGCAGTACCGGACTTTCATTGATGGCACCAGAACGGTCGCGAGGTCATCTTCCAATATAGCTTCACTAAATTTACCAAACACCGTCTCTCTTCCAAGTATTGCCATTTAAGCTTCTCCGAGCATGCGGTTACACATTTATACGGGCTTAACCGCCCTGCTCAAATTTTACGGCCTTAGCCTATCTTTTAGTATCCTACTAGCGATTTTTTCTGATTTCGTTGGACATTTATTCTCATGCCTCCTTCATGAGGAATACAGACACCGTACTGTACTCTTGAATTGGTCGCATTAGCTTACTGTATGCCACTTCCAGTGCAATAAAATTCAAGACTGCCATTCAATTTCTCTAGTACTTAATTTTTACGTGATCGTTCCGTTTCCATTCAATTCTTAGTATCACCCCAAAATATTTCTAGGACGAGACGTGATCATGTTGTTCGCCACCAGTCTTGTAATAGATGCTACACAGTCCTTCCACTTCATCATAGGTATTATCTTACATTTATCAACATTTGAGGGGAGGTGATATAAAACCAACTGGAAATTTTGTCCTTTTCTTTTTGCCATTCGTCATGAGCTTCCAAGAGTCTTGCATTCTACACCATCATCAACTAACATCCGTTCACAGGGGTGCATGAAAATATGGAAACTTCAAAAATATACCACATTACCGTAACTACTACGATGCTATTAAAAAGCGCTTCCAATCATCTGAGAATGGATAAGGAAGGGTCCTGTTTGATTTTACGGAAATCTGATACCATTTTTTCTGCAAAACATTATCAAGTTCAGGTAACGATGGTGGAGGTGGATAGCTACCACTCACACTTTTCATCAACGAAGACTACAATACTATTGAGACCTGGTAACTCTTTTGGCTACGAGAGATAAGTTATTTCATCTTCGTGTTCAGAAAATAGGAGCTCTGTCTTATTGGATTACAGCACCACCAATGGGGAACAAACCATTGTTCTATGGGGTGGCCTTGGTCAGCCAAGGTACCTTTGTTACGGAAGCACTCACCATACGAACACCAACAATTTGCCGATTTTCGAATTCACTTAGCTCCGACATAATGCAATCATAACTACACAGCACAGTTTTGACCACGACTGACACTTGAAATGTATTGAGGACGTTGCAGAGGTGATCTTCGTGGTCAAATGTATTTGACCACGAACAGCATCATTGGCTAGCATCTGCATCTATGTTCAAGCGTGACTTTCTAGTGGTGTTTATATATACAGGGTGATCGAAAAGTCAGTATAAATTTGAAAACTTAATAAACCACGGAATAATGTAGATAGAGAGGTAAAAATTAACACACATGCTTGGAATGACATGGGGTTTTATTAGAACCAAAAAAAAAAAAAACAAAGTTGACAAACTGTCCGACGGATGGCGCTGGACAGCAAAACTGCTACAGTGACGGGTGAGAGGCACGCTGATATGTTACAGGATCGCATCTAAACACATGCTGGAACGTACGATGTTTATGCACGATGGCGCTCCACCCCATATTGCTAGACGCGTAAAAGATCTCTTGCGCGTGTCGTTTCGTGATGATCGTGTACTCAGCCGCCACTTTCGTCATGCTTGGCCTCTCAGGTCCCCAGACTTCAGTCCGTGCGATTATTGGCTTTGGGGTTACCTGAAGTCGCAAGTATATCGTGATCGACGGACATCTCTAGGGATGCTGAAAGACAACATCCGACACCAATGCCTCACCATAACTCCGGACATGCTTTACAGTGCTGTTCACAACATTACTCCTCGACTACAGCTATTGTTGATGAATGATGGTGGACATATTGAGCATTTCCTGTAAAGAAAATCGTCTTTGCTTTCTCTTACTTTGTTACCCTAATTATTGCTATTCTGATCAGATGAAGCACCATCTGTCGGACATTTCTTGAACGTTTGTATTTTTTTGTTCTAATAAAACCCCATGTCATTTCAAGCATGTGTGTCAATTTGTTCCTCTCTATCTACATTATTTCGTGATTTACTCAGTTTTCAAATTTATACTGACTTTTTGATCACCTGGTATTTGTCCAAGACCTGTAGTATTGTTTGTCCTATATGGTAAATAGATTTATAGGAATTAATAACTCTGGAGGCTCTATTATAATTCCTCGAGGAACACCCAATATCAATTTCGTCTGCGGAAAATTCTATGTCCAGTAAAACGTGATGCGTTTTGCCAGTGAAATTGTCGTCGAGCCAGTCACATATAGCCTATTTCATAAATCTTTTTCGTATTTTCAGGAATTTTGAGGCTATGTTATTCTCCTTTGAAGCACATTAATTTCCTCATTGCTTTCGTCGGTTGTCCAGTACAACAATGAAGGAGGATCTGCAACGAATTGAGGCATGGTGCAGGGAATGGCAATTGCATCTCAATATAGACAAGTTTAATGTGCTGCGAATACACAGAAAGAAAGATCCTTTATCATCTAGCTACAATATAGCAGATCAGCATCTGGAAACAGTTAATTCAAATGGCTCTGAGCACTATGGGACTTAACTTCTGAAGTCATCAGTCCCCTAGAACTTAGAACTACTGAAACCTAACTAACCGAAGGACACCACACACATCTATGGCCAGGGCAGAATTCGAACCTGCGACCGTAGCAGTCGCACAGTTCTGGAGTGAAGCGCCTAGAACCGCTCGGCCACCGCGGAAGGCTGGAAACAGTTAATTCAAAAAATTATCTGGGAGTAGGCATTACGAGTCATTTAAAATGGAATGACCATATAAAATTAATCGTCGGTAAAGCAGATGCCAGATTGAGATTCATTGGAAGAATCCTACGGAAATGCAGTCCCAAAACAAAGGAAGTAGGTTACAGTGCACTTGTTCGCCCACTGCTTGAATACTGCTCACCGGTGTGGGATCCGTACCAAACAAGATTGACAGAAGAGAGAGAGAGAAGATCCAACGCAGAGCAGCGCGCTTCGTTACAGTATCATTTAGTAGTCACGAGAGCGTTTCGGAGATGATAGATAAACTCCAGTGGAAGATTCCGCAAGAGAGACGCTCAGTAGATCGACAGGGGCTTTTGTTGAAAACATACCTTCACCGAGGAGTCTAGCAGTATATTGCTCCCTCCTACGTATATCTCGCGAAGAGACCATGAGGATAAAATCAGAGATTAGAGCCCACACAGGGGCATACGGACAATCTTTCTTTCCACGAACAATATGAGACTGGAATAGAATGGAGAAGAGATAGAGGTACTCAAGGTAGCCTCCATCACACACCGTCAGGTGGCTTGCGGATTATGGTTGTAGATGTAGAAACTCTGTGCTGTTAGTCAAATGCAGGGTGGCTCAAAAAGACGGACTAAATTTCAGTTGCCTATAGTCCCTGAATTAAACGTATTTTCTGTAAGTTATATTTGACTCCACGGTTGAAAGTTTACAGGTGTTCAATTTGTATTCCTCCAGCTACAAAGTAACACGGCAGCTGAATTCATCATACACTCGATGATAAATATCTTACGTCACTGAGTTCACCGCAGCTTTGGCATGTTTTCTTAGGTAACTCAAATCTGTGGGAAGAGGTGGTACGGATATAGTATCTCTCAAGAACGCCAGGAGAAAAAATCGCAGGGTGTGGGATCGAAAGGCTCGGTGGCCAGAAGTGAAGTCCTAAGTCTTCATTCCTCATGAGACCTATCCATTGTTGAGGAATAGATTCGCTGAGGAAATGTCAAACATTGAGATGGCCATGATGTGGAGCTCCGTCGTGTTGGGAAACGTAATCCTTTGAATCTACTGTAGTTTGTGAAATAAGCTCACTCGAATGCGTTCCAGGTGCTTCATCGATGCACTTGGAAGGTCTCATGATTTACCTTTCTACATAGGTGCAGTTTAGTCAAATTTTTTATTCCAGCGATCTGTGCTCTTCCTTGCTGTAGCTTCAAGGTTAAACGTACGCTGAAATGAAAGTTATACGACAGTCACTTTCACTGAAATCACCAATGCAAAAAGTCTTGTATACGAAATGTATGCGCAGTTGCGAATATAGACAATCATTAGCTGTATAATGGAACGACCTGAATTGAAATATGAGCCGGAATGGGACTCGAACGCGTATTTCCCGGTTATCGCCTGTGGTCGCCTAGCCCATTGCGTTGTGAGAGCACTTTTCATGTCCAGACTCAAACTTTAGTATGTCGTCAACCATGTGTCTACAACCTCCAGTCGCACACACATTACGTGTATTTCGGTACAAGGGAGACATTTTAATAGAACATAGTTTTCCCAGTATCGGGGATAAATACGATACTGTATATCGGAGATAAATACGATGTTGCAGTGCCTATGTTATTCAGAAGTACGATGAAATGTTTCTTCGGACATACACGCGTGGATAGTCTTGCATGCCAGCCATCTCGCTTAAGACTGACGCTGTGTACGCTACCGGCAGTACGATGCTGCAGTGCTCTAGAGGTAGGATTCGAAATTTTACAATATCCTCTTTCAAATGTACTCGAGAGAATTCCTGTACAGTGTGAACTGATGAGTCAGTACATTATGACCACTGCCCATCACGACGTTGGATGCCGTCTGTTGGCGTGGCGGGCCTTCACACGGTAACAACAAAATGTAAGCGGAGCAGACACAGAAGGGAAATGACCGTAGCGAAGATATGGTCTGCAAATGAGGAAGCCTATGCAGAGAAGCGACTTTGACAAAGGGCATATAGTTATTACGCAGAACATCTGAACTAGTACCACGAAAACGGCGCAGCGGGTGCAATGTTCATGTGCTGCTGTCGTGGGCATCTACAGAAAGAGAGAGAGAGAGAAGGACAGTGAAACAGCTGTTCGTAGAACGTGGGATTCGGAGGCTTGTCTGCTCTGTAAAGTAGGTTAGGTGGTGATCTGTGGCATCTTTAAGCAAAGAGCACAATTCTGGTGAACGCACATGCATTTCGGAGCACACCGTTTATCGTACACTGTTGAACATGAAGCTCCGCAGCAGACCACCCATACATGATCGTATTTTGACCCAACGACCTTGCTAATTACGATTGTTGTGGGCACGGGATCATATGGATTTGACCAACGATAAATGGGAACGTGTCGCCTCTTCGGGTGAATGACATTTTTGTTACGCTATGTCGATGGTCGTCTCCACAAACGCTGTCATCGATGTGAACGGCTGCTCGAAACGTGCAGTACGCCACGGACTCAGGATGGTAAGAGCAGTATTATGCTATGGGGGACATTCTACTGCACTTGCATGGAACCTGTGGTAGTTATCTAACGCATGCTGTCAG
The DNA here is from genome assembly GCF_021461385.2 of Schistocerca piceifrons. Lineage (NCBI taxonomy): Eukaryota > Metazoa > Arthropoda > Insecta > Orthoptera > Acrididae > Schistocerca > Schistocerca piceifrons. The sequence goes on along the minus strand of NC_060145.1, from coordinate 365,987,845 downwards.
CTGCGAATCACCTGCGCTTGACGTCTTTCCCAACTGTGATATCATCTTTCAACAGTATAACCGTCCGTGTCTTGGAGCCATAACAGTGGTACAGTGGTTTGAGGAGCATTATAGTGAAGTCTCGTTGATGTCTCCGGAACGAAATTCGCCTGATGTAAATCCTATGGAACCCATATGAGTCGCTATCGGGCGCCATCACTTCTTACGCAGTCGATGGCCCGTCATTTACCCGAATTACATGACCTATGTGTAGACACCTAATGCCACCTATATCCATAAAGCTACCAAGAAACAGTCAGCATCAGTGACGTAATTCGTTTCAGTGACAGGCAAACAAGTTATTAAGTCGATGATGTTAATGTTTTGGGTCGTCTGTGTGCAGTGCAGGAAATGTACGTAACTGCAATAGTGTCCGGCTTTTCGGATCACCCTTTATTCTTAAGCCAATTCTGTATCTCCGAAGATACTCTGTGCAATCGTACCTTCTTTTGTAGTGGACGATGTAGTAGACTGCCAAACACCTTGCAGAAATGTAGCAGGACGGAATCTAACTAACTCTCTTGTATTTATTGTTTGGAAGACGTCTTGTGCGAAGAAAGTAGGCTGTGTTTTCTCATGAGTGATTTTCTCTACATCTGCGTTCACATAATAAAATTTTGAAAATAATTATCTATCTGTTGACGCATGCAGGAACTGCGCATATATGTGGAAACAACGCTAGAAATACGGGCTTGAGCATAAATACAGATGCTAGACAAGCCTGCAGGTTACGCTATTGTACTTGACCACAAATGGCACCTGTGCAGTGTCCTCAATAAGCTGCAAGTTTCAGCCGAGCTCAAAACAGTTTTCTCCTTAGTTGTGAGCGCATTAACAATTATGTGACCATTTTGGCGCATCAGGTCCACTGAATGGTACAGTGTTTATTGCTCAATACTGAGGCTGTGTTCCAAGGGTATAGGGTCCAGGAATCTTTTTGTAAACACGAAGATAAGCTTCCGCGTCTCCCTTGGCCGCCGTAATCACCAGCGCTCATTAATATTGACTTTTTGTGGTCTACTTTGGAGAGAAGATTGCGTGACCGCTATTCACTTCCATCATCGTTATCTAAACTTACCACTGTTTTGCATGAAGCGGGGTATAAGATTCGTTTGAAAACCGTACAGGAACTGGCTATCCTTTTCGACAAGACTGAAAGAGGGTTTGAAAGCCAAAGGCTGTCCTACGCTCAATTAGGTAAGGTAAGATGTTTGCGGTTTTTCCATATTTCTGTTCACCTCCTGTACGCTGAAGTAGGCTGGCCATTAACTGAGAAAAAAACACACACTTGACTGCCTCTTTCAGCTATTATTCATCTTCTCAGGACCCAAAGCCAGATAAGCCTCATAAATTATTCGTAAATTTACTTGCACTTACAAACGTAAAAAAAAGCAATTGCCTTTTAACAAGATGCTTCTCTCCATTCCTTTTATTTTGTGCGAGTATTTGCGTCTATACAGGACTACTACAATTAAACTTCTAGACATTCACCTCTTCTAAGCTGTGTCTATGGTTACAGTTATTCCCTTCTCTTGTTCTGTCAGCACTATAGTAACAATTCATTGATAAGGCAGGTGATTTCCGGTCAGTTCCTCAATCCTTGTTCTCTCCTCTCCTATTCTTCTTCTCTTCTTCAATTTTTAAGATACTTTGAGTCTCCTGGAGAGCCGCGTGAGTTAGTGCGCAGCCTCCGGCATTCGGGTAGGCGCACCGGTACAGGATCGAATTTGCACGGAGAATTAACGACTTGTGCCGCAGTGCTTGCAGACCCGAATGTTTCTTTTTTAGGCGGTTCCATGCACCCGACTAGGTGAAAACCGAGCTGATACCAACGTACCATCTCAGGTACACAATTCCAAAACATTTCAGAAACCGTTGACGCAACTTCTCACGGATAACATTGGACGCAAACTGAAGAGGTACAAGAATTCCGTACTTGGTGTGAGGGGAGTAGGAGGGGGAGGAGGTTGACGGGAATGGCACTCAGCCACCCCCTAACTCCAACATTTCCAAATTAAGAATAACATGCTAACCCAAGAAAAGACGGGATAAGGCTAGGAGAAACAAGAAAGCATTGTAACATTGTTCGGTAGTGAAGCGTTTTAAAATGCTTCCACTTCTTAATGTCGGCCTCTACAGTCGTTCAAGTTTCTCTTAAAAGAATGCAGAACTGAATTCCTCACTTAACGTGCGTGTGATTCATTTTACCCTTCCTTTCGGAAATGACCTATGTCGGGTCACTAAGAACTGTCAGAGGGCGCACCCTCACATTAAAGATATTTAACTCCAAAGGTGCATCGTGTGTCGTAAGTATCCAGCAAATATGAACATCGTACATTATTCCTCGTTATTATCTTCCAGCAACCGATGAAAATTAACTGTGAACGGAAACAAAAGCGGCATCGATGGCATTAAAAATGACAGGCAAATAATAGCTCAGTGCTACAAAATATAAACCCACTTATGAGTAATCATGGTGCTTCACCAATTACAGTCTCAGTGAAGATAATTCTGTTGTATTGATTAGTTTATTTTACTACTCCGTTGTCCTGTTAGTATGATTACTTTTGACACGCACAAGTAAGATTCTCATCCTAACAAGTGTGCGCCTACATTGCTTCGTAAAAGGAGAAGGAAATACGATTTCTTTTTTATTACGTAAAGGTCAACTTAGTGAAATCATACAGTATGTGATCACAATATGACATAATTAAATTCTTTGCCCCTGCAAATCTAACTCGTAGAGACTGTGCAGATGAAATCAGGCAAACATATCTCACATCAGGGCGAAAAAGCAGTCAGTCATACCATGCTCCATCCATGTATGAAGCGGGAAAAACATTAACACGTGGTAAAATAAAAAGTACATTCAGCGAGATATTTCAGAATCATCCGTAGAGTATAGCTGAACGCATATATAAGTGTTTATTACATTTGCCATCAACATTATTAACTGACACTATTACGTATACATATGAACTATAGAGACGAAACATTTTCTCACGTCTGCGCGTATGTGGAAGAAGAAGAGGAGTGACTTGGGACGTGCTTGAGAACTCTCCTAGCATTAGCTAGAAATATTTTGGGAGAAAACGAGGAAAACCTAAATAGGCATGTGATTTTCTCAATATGTTAGGCTACTCAGCCTGTGAGTAAAAGAAAATCGCAACAGGGAATAACGAGTACAGGGTGGTTCTTGTGACATTTATTTCACATGGCTATTGTGCTTTGTAAAATTGTATTCTTCTTACTTGCAAAGCTAATAAAAAATGTCGGTTTACGGCCCAAGTGTGCTATAGTCGCTAAACATTCTAACATTTACTTGGGCGATCCTCGACCCCTTGCCAAATCATAATTGCCGAAAGAGGAGCGCTTATCTCCTTGAATGAGGTCCGCCGTTTTCATAACAAATTTATTTTATTTCAGCTTATGTGACCATATGCTCTTCCTGTAACCAGACTTGTCAATTAACCTAAGGAAGGGAAGAAGTGTGTGGCCTGTCTCTGTGTATCGTGTGAACTTTTATCGATGTGTCATCGTCCTTTAACTGTCTGCGTATCGTGTTTACTGACGCGGAGATTGAGGACGATCCCAACATTTGCAGAAAGGAGGCTATAAACCATATTTAGCCTGGCCGGTGTACGAGGCCTGTTTCCGTTAATGTGCTGCGGAGATTCCATCTGTATGTAGCAAACCTTATCTGACTTGTAGGCTAGCGCGCTGCGCGTTAAACTACAGGAGAAGATCATTTTCCTATGTCTCTAGCCAAAGGTAAAAGGGAAATTATTCAATAACGAAAAGAACTGACACGTCACACATCGTTTCAGTCCACGTCCCATTGATTGTAGCAGCAGGCCTAAAATCTCGGTCCAGTCACAAAGATATCCGTTTTCCACAGTTCCCTTAAAACGCTTGAAGCGAATGCCTAGGTAGCAACTTCACAAAGCCTATATCTGACTTCCAAGCCCATCCTTGGTCAATCAAACGAATGGCACTTTGCAGCGCACTGTCACGGTGTTAAGTTCAAATCAACTTGTGCCCCTTAATGGATCATTTACTCGCACAGCTTTCACGATGAGTATTAATAATGTGGACCATAATAATCCACTCAGAATTAGTTTTCATGGCAAAGGCAAGAAAACAGGTCTCAAATTCAAAAAAATCTGTATTTGGCGAAACGTCGTTTTCTGAAATCCATATACGATACTTTACATACCCATGACGAGAGGCATGTAAGTACCTGCCAGTCGCTACATATATCTGCTTCAATAACACGTAACGCAGCTAAACGTGAGTACCGTAAGGGTCTGGCAGAAAAATGAACCTCAAAAGTTCCTCTTTCGTTTTAGGAGGCAGACGTGTTATTCAGAGAAGAAAGTTACACTCATAGTTTTCTAACACTGCTAGTCAGACTCGTATGACTAAAGAGATGTCCGTGTTGCAAGGAACTCTTTAAATCAAGTGACAACAGCAACTGGTTGTTGTCGCGAACAAAAGAAGAAACGCACTATCGCAGTATTCTGATTATGGAGCTAAGGATATTGATGGCTCTGAGCACTACGGGACTTAACACCTGTGGTCATCAGTCCCCTAGAACTTAGAACTACTTAAACCAAACTAACCTAAGGACATCACACACATCCATGCCCGAGGCAGGATTAGAACCTGCGACCGTAGTGGTCGCGCGGTTCCAGACTGACGCGCCTAGACCGCTCGGCCACACCGGCCGGCGGAGCCAAGGATAGGTAATCAAAGTTACGTCTTCCACGACGAGAAAGTTTAATGTAAGTTGTGTTACCTATCTTAAGGTGCCTGAAATATCTCCTGGGCAGTTGCATTTTGTCCAGCCTGCAGAAATATGCGTACCCTTGGCAGGGAGACATACGCTGCACGAAACAGTTGCTCAAAGCAGTCCACTCCGAGTCTCATAACGATTCTGTTTCATACATCTCTGCCCCTTTCCATTTATGTTCCCTCCAATTCATGCCCTACTTCTTCTCTTATTCTTCCTTCTCCTCCTTCCTGCTTCCATCGCCCCGTTTTCTTTTACCCTTTCTGAATTTCTTCGCTTGTCACAAAAGTGCGCCCACTTAAAAACCCCTCTTGGCGTGTTCACTGTTCGCCATATTCTAATTACGCCAACGCTTAACTGAATTACACAGCAGCTGTTATTCGACAGACTTCACCACTTAAGTAAGTGACTGAAAACTACTAAGGAATATCGCAGATGACACTGGATTATCGTCACAACGTCAGCACAAAGTAGTTCAGACCAGTCATTCTTAAACTAGTAGTTAAGTAACAGGTCCATCTTTTGAGCTGACTGGCCAGTGTGAGAGGGAAAATGGGTGTGCAAGCTAATGCTTGTCCAAATGAGACTAAAGTGAACGGAAATGGAACAATTTGATACTAAATTAATACGCATCTGACCTTCATAAAATTACAAACGCAGTGGAAATGTAATATGATATTTGAGTATAAACTGGCACGTAAATGACTTGTGACTATTGGAGAAAATGCTACTGTCCCTTCTTATATGCTATTTTGAGCCACACATCGGATATTTTAACTCCGTCGACAGGTAACTAACAAGAATGGCGCCAAATCGTCATATTTTTCCAAACATGAAAATAAGAGTACATTATTCAAATGAGAAAAGTGTCATTTTGAGAGTACAAACAAATGGTCACGTGTTCATTACGTATCTCATGTGTTTTTTGCTGGAAATAATAATGTGGAATTAAGAAATGACTAACAAATGTTATCTAAATCTAAGCTCTTTTTAAATTGAGTATCAAAAAGAACAGTAGAAAATTCACAGAACACAAAATAACAACTTTAGAAATCCTCACATACATTTGCTACGAAGGCCATGATTTTGCAGAATCAAAATAACAATGCAAACTTATCAGAACTAAATCATGTGAAGGAACATCCATATCTCGTGAATGTTCGGTAAATCCTACTATCTATAATGAGATCAAACAAAACGACTGACGGTCTCTAGCCACCATGTGCCACGCAAATCTTGGATATTAGCAGTGTGCGCTCATATGGCACTTCCTGGCGGGTTAAGTCTTTGTGCCACACCGAGTCTCGAACTCCGGACATTTGCCTTTTGAGGGTAAGCGCTCTACAGATTTTGGTTTGCGAGACGTTAAAGACTGAAATGTGTCCAACCAGCCGTAAGTTGTCAACTTTCAATAAATTTAGAAAACCTGTAGAGATAACGAAAGAAAAGAGAGGATATGAAACACACCCATGAGCTAAATTCTCGCTCTTAGGAGTGCAAGCAGAATATCAGCCACGTTTTGCAACTCCAACGGAGATGAAGTCTGTGGCAGGCTCCGAACCGGCAAACAGCCTCGCTCTCGGGAGACAGAACACGGAGTAAACACGCCAGCCACGAGCCACACAACCTCCCAACGACTAGCCTCTCCCTCGGCAGTCACCACACCAAATGCCCAACACCGAATGTCGCAAACTACGCAAGAGGCCGACGGAACAAACCGCCAAAGAGATTGGTACGAAACTGTCACATCAAATTCAGAGGTAATAACTACCCACTGGTTGTACCCTTTCCACTGGTATATGGAGGATCCGAATTCGATTCCCGGAACTGCCAGCGATTTTCTCCTCGGTGGAAAGGTGTGCACTCAATCTCGTGATGCCATTTGTGGAGCTATTTGACGGAGTAGTAGCGGCTACTGGTCACGAACACTGACAACGGTCCGGAGAGCGGTGTGCTGACCCGACGTTCCTCCATACGTCATCCAATTAAGCCATTGGCAGAGGATGACATGGCGATCGGTCGGTACCGATGGGCGCATCAGGGCATGTGGATATGGTTCACATTTACGGTTAAATAGCGTGCAGCACGAAAACCTCGCAGACGCGACGCAGGCTGTACAGGTGTTTGTTCCCTCATGCGAGTCCGACTGTCAAGCAGAGCCTACCTTTGGGTGGCTGACGTGGCGTGTGGCGTGACAGGACAGGGCGCCGATAAGCCGACACGAGCACAAAGGCGGCGCTGCTCTGCGATAGGCGCAGCCCCACTACCTGCTGCTGCTGCTACCGCCAGCTGCTGCCACGAAGTTCGTTGACGCCCGTGGGCGTTTCGAGCCGTACGCAGCTCGCTGTTGTCCCAGGTCCTCAGCCCCCCCCCCCCACCCCCACTTCAACGTGCATTCACTGCTTGTGCAGACTTTTACGGGTCTCAGTGCATATTCAATACCACTGCGGCTTCTGGCACTAACACAGATTTTTGCATCAAAATCCACTAAATTCTATTTTTGTTACTAAGGTGGAACCTAATATCTGTTCAGTGTATAATGTGTTACAGAAAAAGCTCAGCATTTATTGAGAGGTGGTAACACTCATCTAAATAACGGTAACAAGTACAGCAAACACGAGTGCAGAAACGTGTACTTTCTGATACAGGAAAACTTGCTCATAGGAAGGTCAAAGAAAAGTGTTTGCTGATATGATTACAATCGTATTGCCTCTCGCTCGACACCGCTAACAGAGTGTTTGAAGCTCGTCAGTGCCACAGAATCTTATGCACATGTCATTCTGAGCATCAACGAGTCTTGAATGATTTTAAAAAAGTATGAAGAAACAGACACTAGGACAGTATTGCGGCTGTAATAAATTTATGAAATTACCGTGAATGGTCGCGATAACCACTTTGGCTGTCGAGCATACTTCCGGGACCGACTCAAATAAGCACACTATCAAGTTCATTGCTTACGTAAACAAATTTACACAACACTAATGATTCACCTTGAGTTACTTATGAAAAGAACTCGTTCGTCCTGGCGGACAGGCCGGATATTTAAGTAAAGGACGGAAGTGCTGCTTATACACTGTGGTACTGGGAACAAACGAGTAGAAAGTAACCGCCAAGCAATTTCGAAAATGATCAGGCTGCATTCGATGTATTCGGAATAAAGATAGTAGGTATTGGAGGGACATGCAAATTTGTGAGAGATCTGGACTCGAACGAGGAATACCCACTTGTCGCGACAGGCCACCTTAAAAGTTTTGGCTGTTAGAACACGCTTCCGGGACCGACCCAACACTTTTTCAGTAGGTGCCCTACAGGTACTATTTTCATACCTATTGCAGCAACTGTCAGGAAGATACCGCATTTGCGAATAAATTTCATGAACTTAGTAGAGCTGCAATATTGTTTTGCCTTGGGCATGGATGTGTGTGATGTCCTCAGTTTAGTTCGGTTTAAGTAGTTCTAAGTTCTAGGGGACTGATGACTTCAGAAGTTGAGTCCCATAGTGCTCAGAGTCATTTTAACCATTTTTTGCAATATTGTTTCCATTATCTGTTTCTTCAGACATTGCTAAAGATGAGCATTACAAGCACCGACATGCAGAATGACGATCACAATGCTAACTTTGAAAACGTTTGACTAACGCATCTGAAAGTACGATAGAACACAACTTGAACCACGCTACTGACTGCGAGCTGCCTAGCGTTCAGACTAATGTATAGCTAGAATAGTGTGGTACAGAGAGACATCAAAATACGTGCTTGATACTATTGACCGAGTGTCAATGCAACGATTATGCTCGTATCAGCAACCAAACGTCTTTCAACCCTTCCAGTGTCAGACAGTCTGCATTTCTCGATTCATGTTCAACGGACTCACTTTCTTGTTTGAGGAGTGCTACCACCCCTCAAATTAATGAACCCTTTCTGATATAAGAGCGTTGAAGAGTTCGCTTACGTTGCTGGTGATGAACCATTAGAAACAGTAACAACTGTAAGATACCGCGCAGTAACCGTCTGAAGCAATCACCATGTAGGAAAAGCAGCAGTACGGTTGGATCCATTCCGAATAGGTTAAGAAAATGCAGTCGATTGTGTTAAAAGAATGTAATCTTAATTTTTTTCACGAAATTGTTCTATACCATCATAATATGCAACGAATAAGAAAAGTACTTGGTAAAAAGTAAGCACTGAATTATTTTGAGGAGGTGATTCCATTTTGGAATGTAATTTTAAAATTTTTTCACGAAATTAACCAGTATTATTATATTAAAGAACGAATACAAGAATAGTTTGGCAAATAATAAACAATCAATTTTTTTCAGGAGGTAATTTCGCTTTGGAACCGCTGGGTCCAACAGCTTTAAACATCCCTTTATTTCATGAGATGTATCTGAAAGTAATTTCACAGTTTTTATAGACAAAGTCCTACATCTGAAAACTTCCATAGGCGCATAATGCCTAAAACAAATTGTAATTCTAAGAAACAATCAAAAATGGATTAAAATTTAATAAATTAATATCAAAAGCTCATACTGTCCTAGAGGTTTCAATTGGAATCACTCGTAGCAGCAGCAGTAGAAATTCAAATTTATGTTACAATCACTTACTTTCAGTGGCAATGATCTCTCAAAATCACGTAGCACACTCTACTTTACGATTGTTGCTTTGAACGCTGTGAGTGACTGCTAAAATCCATCACATTCGTAGAAGTACATCACTGTACCACTAAATGTTTCTGGCTTGCAGTAACGTCGGTAGTTTCACGCGAAAGGCGATCATACTTAAGAAAAATGGTGGTTTCATACAGAAAGCACTGGCTTTCAAACGGACACTTCAGTCACCAAAGAAGTAGCGTCTAGAACACGTCGGCTGATCTTTGATTGTCGTTTAATAAGTCTGCGGCAGAGATGAGAATGAATTAATGTCTGGAATTGTGAAGATTCTACGAAGACTGGTGAATTTTGTTATGGGATAATTGAATAAAAGCGACATCAAAAGAAACGGACTAACTGGTATTTATGAGTATTCAAATGGGACATACATGCCTCGCGAACTTGGTAGGCAGAACACGTCTAATTCATGAATCGTTTAGTAGCATGTGCCATATTGAATTTGAACTGACACTGGTGAAGGTACAAGAGAAGATAAGCAAACAAGTTCCGTTAAACACAGATTCATAAACGAGCCGTTTGCGAGGTGTTAGCGGACGTGTTGTTACGTAATTATTTACAGTAAAGTAACTTTTCCTGCTCCAGTTTTGAACCATATCAGCGGTTACGCTGTAGACTTTGTTTTTGAGGTAAAATACAGTGCTAGGGTCAGTGAATTTCGAATGCCGAGGTACAGGTCGAGTTCGATCTATTCGTTCACGAGACTCAGAGGGCCACAGACAGGGGTTCATAGGTACATGCCGTGTTTCTTGACTTCCGCAAGCCGTTTGATACAGTTCCCCACAGTCGTTTAATGAAGAAAGTAGGAGCATATGGACTATCAGAACAATTGTGTGATCGGATAGAAGAGTTCCTAGATAACAGAACGCAGCATGTCATTCTTAATGGAGAGAAGTCTTCCCAAGTAGGAGTGATTTCAGGTGTGCCGCAGGGGAAGGTCGTAGGACCGTTGCTATTCACAGAATATATAAATGACCTTGTGGATAACATCGGAAGTTCACTGAGGCTTTTTGCGGATGATGCTGTAGTATATCGAGAGGTTGTAACAACGGAAAATTATACTGAAATGCAGGAGGATCTGAATTGAATTGACGCATGATGCAAAGAATGGCAATTGAATCTCAATGTAGACTAGTGTAATGTGCTATAGAAAGAAAGATCCTTTATCATTTAGCTACAATACAGCAGGTCAGCAACTGGAAGCAGTTAATGCCATAAATTATCTGGGAGTACGCATTAGGAGTGATTTAAAATGGAATGATCATATTAAGTTTATCGCCGGTAAAGCAGATGCCAGACTGAGATTCATTGGAAGAATCCTAAGAAAATGCAATCAGAAAACAAAGGAAGTAGGTTACAGTACGCTTGTTCGCCCACTGCTTGAATACTGCTCAGCAGTGTGAGATCCGTACCAGATAGGGCTGATAGAAGAGGTAGAGAAGATCCAACGGACAGCAGCGCGCTTCGTTACAGTATCATTTAGTAATCGGGAAAGCTTTATGAGAGATAAACTCCAGTGGAAGACTCTTCAAGAGAGACACTCATTACGGTACGTGCTTTTGTTGAAGTTTCGAGAACATACCTTCACTGAGGAATCAAGCAGTATATTGCCCCCTTCCACGTATATCTCGCGAAGAGACCATGAGGATAAAATAAGAGACATTAGAGCCCACACATAGGCATACCGAGACTCTTTCTTTCCACGAAAAATACGAGACTGGAATAGAAGGGAGAACCGATAGAGGTACTAAAGGTACCCTCCGTCACACACCGTCAGGTGGCTTGCGGAGTCTGGATGTAGATGTAGATTCCACCTCAATTTCCCTATGTCAGTTTTCGCTGTTAATTAACACACATATCGTGCATTTTTACATCTTATCTTTTTTTTCTGTGGGAAGTGTAAGCATTACACATTATCAAGGAAAAATGTGTGTCAATATTAGGTAATTTCGGAGAGCAGTCATTGAGTTCTGCTTGATCGACGTAGTTGTAAACGATGATGCTTGTACTGGCGGAGTTGGTTTCACCTGTTGGAGAGCCAACAGGCTAGCACGCAACAAGCTAGGGAGACGGAGGTGGCCGCCTGGAACTGTTCCAAGCCGGCCCGTGCTCACAGCAACAAGTGTGTCCGCGCAGTCCCGTCTGCAAGACGAACAACACCCATCCTTCCAACCACCACAAATCGTGGCACTCGCTCGCAATAATCCTCAAGGACAGGTCGTCAAGTACAGGGGGCACCCTGCAGTGCCATACCATGGGAAGACACCAGGGCATCAACAAATGCTGCCCTCAAGGTCCATGCGCCTACTCAGATACAACGAGATTTTAGGCAATGTACTTGTGACAGATCTGTAGTCATTGGCCTTTCGACTGATTTCCTAATGCTTCAAGTTTGTACTATTCCACGTAAGTCGTCTCATTTCTGTACATATTTATTCAACTCAACTACACTACTGGCCATTACAATTGCTACACCAAGGAGTGCAGATGATAAACGGGTATTCATTGGATAAATATATTACACTAGAACTGAGATGTGATTACATTTTCACGCAATTTGGGTGCATAGATCCTGAGAAATCAGTACTGAGAACAACCACCTCTGGCCATAATAACGGCCTTGATATATCTGGGCATTGAGTCAAACAGAGCTTGGATGGCGTCTACAGGTGCAGCTACCCATGCAGCTTCAACACGACACCACAGTGCATCAAGAGTAGTGACTGGCGTATTGTGACGAGCCAGTTGCTCGGCCACCATTGCCCAAACGTTTTCAATTGGTGAGAGATCTGGAGATTTTGCTGACCAGGGCAGCAGTCGAACATTTTCTGTATCCAGAAAGGCCCGTACAGGAGCTGCAACATGCGGTCGTGCATTATCCTGCTGAAATGTAGGGTTTCGCAGGGATCGAATGAAGTGTAGAGCCACGGGTTGCAACACATCTGAAATGTAGCGTCCACTGAAATGTGCCGTCAATGCGAACAGGAGATGACCGAGACGTGTAACCAATGGAACCCCATACCATCACGCCTTGTGACACGCGAGTATGGCGATCACGAATACACGCCTCGAATGTGCGTTCACCGCGATGTCGTCAGACACGGATGCGACCATTATGCTGCTGTAAACAGAACCTGGATTCATCCGAAACAATGACGTTTTGCCATTCGTGCACCCAGGTTCGTCGTTGAGTACACCATCGCAGGCGCTCCTGTCTGTGATGCAACGTAAAGGGTAACCGCAGCCACGGTCTCCGAGCTGATAATCCATGCTGCTGCAAACGTCGTCGAACTGTTCGTGCAGATGGTTGTTTTCTTGCAAACGCGCCCATCTGATGTCTCAGAAATCGAGACGTGGCTGTACGATCAGTTACAACCATGCGGATAAGATGCCCGTCATCTCGACTGCTAGTGATACGAGGCCGTTGGGATCCAGCACGGCGTTCCGTATTACCCTCCTGAACCCACCGATTCCATATTCTGCTAACAGTCATTGGATCTCGACCAACGTGAGCAGAAATGTAGCGATAGGATAAACCGCAATCGCGATAGGCTACAATCCAACCTTTATGAAAGTCAGAAACATGATGGTACACATTTCTCCTCCTTACACGAGGCATCACAACAACGTATCACCAGGCAACGCCGGACAACTGTTGTTTGTGTATGGGAAATCTGTTGGAAACTTTCCTCATGTCAGCACGTTGTAGGTGTCGCCACCGGCGCCAATCTTGTGTGAATGCTCTGAAAAAATAATAATTTGCATATCACAGCATCTTCTTCCTGTCGGTTAAATTTCGCGTCTGTAGCACGTCATCTTCGTGGTGTAACAATTTTAATGGCCAGTAGTGTAACTTCACAATTTGCTCTAGACGTTCCCCATATTCTTTTTCTTGGCAAAGTTTTTTGTTTAGTGCTCCGACGAATTTAGATTATGACTTCGTAAATTACCTACTAAATATCTAAAAGAAGGCTTCCACAGACATACTGCCACGCATTCAAATTTCGTTGAATGGCCCTGAGCACTATGGGACTCACCATCTGAGGCTATCAGTCCCCTAAAACTTAGAACTACTTAAACCTAACTAACCTAAGGACATCACACACATCCATGCCCGAGGCAGGATTCGAACCTGCTACCGTAGCAGTCGCGCCGTTCTGTACTGAAGTGCCTAGAACCGCTCGGCCACAGCGGCTGGCTTCATATTTTAAAACAAAACTGATTGGTAATGGTTTCACGTGCAAAATGAAACAGTGGAAGATATTTATTCGATGAGTAAAACGCAGTTAACTGTCTGTTTTCAGTGTTTTCTTTTTTCTCCCGTACGTATTTCGGAGAGAAAGCGCCTCTATCCATACTCCAAAGCATCATATCGTGTGGTGGAATGTTCGTACCTTCATATTGCTACCATTTTCATCACTGTATATTCATGACTATATTTATCTGTGTGCTTGTCATAATATCAGTTTATTATGGCGTTAATCTATAACGCAAATCAAACAACACACAAGAGTTTCTCCATGGACTGATACTGAAGCAAATCATCACGCTATGTGGGTGCGATTGTTTCACCAAGCCATGACGACAACCCTCAAGTGAATAGTGTAAATTCTGATGATGTAGCATACACTTGGAAATACGTATAGTAAATAAGAAATACATAACACTATTCATAACATACACTCAGTACGGACAACTGTGTTTGCTCCCCTTCTTATTAATTTGCACGTTTCAATACTACACAGAACAATGTAATAAATACATAACTACTTAAAATTCGTCTTCACTTATACATAATGTCTTATTGCTGCTAAAATCTTACTTTACTTTTCGCCTGTACTCAAGTCCTCTTTATTTCTTTAGAAGTTCGTCTATCAAACGCTGTCTTGATTCTTTTTTTTAAATTACAGCCTTCATTCTTGCGCTTATAAGCAAGAAGGTGAATTTGAGTTCCGTCTCATTATAGAAATCGACTTTTTTTAGCTGTTTCCCAGCTGCGAGACGGGCAGATAGGTCCCAATTAGGTCTACTTTGGAGGGGGGAGGGGGCGGGCTTACCAGTACTCTCATTTGTCTCCCACCCAAAAGAAAGCGTGGTCTTGCATATGTGTGTGTGTGTGTGTGTGTGTGTGTGTGTGATTACAGTATCGAGTCAAATTTTCAAGGTAATTGGCAGTGTAAGCAGTCCTACCAGTTTAAGGAAAATTCTAGTGATGTTCATAGGATTTTTTGACCTAGCAAAACCGTTGTAAAATGGTGCAATATGTTAGAAAGTCTGAGAAAAATAAGAGTGAGACATACGGAAAAGCGGGTAATATACAGTATGTACAAGAATCAAGAGGAAACAATAGGAGTGGACGATCAAGAATGAAGTGCTTGAATTAAAAAGGATGTAAGAGAGGGATGTAGTCTTTCGTCTATACTGTTCAATCTCTACACCGAAGAAGCAATGATTGAAATAAAAGCAAGGTTCAGGAGTTGAATTAAAATTCAAGTTGAAACGATGTCAAAGATAAGATTCGCTGACGACATTGCTATGCAGAGTGAAAGTCAAGAAGAATTACATGATGTGCTCAATGGAATGAACAATCTAATGAATGCAGAATATTGACAGAGTATATAGAAGAAAGGCGAAAGTAAGTAGCAGAAATGAGAACAGCGAGAAATTTAACATCAGGATTGATGGTCATGTAGTAGATGAAGGAATTCTGCTAGCTAGACAGCGAAATAATTGATGATGAATGGATCAAGGTGGAGATCAAAAGCAGGCATAAAGGACTTCCCTGGCCAAGAGAAGACTTCTAGTATCAAACGTAGGCCATAATTTGAGGAAGAAGTTCATGAGAATGTACGCTGGGAGCAATCATTGTGTGGTAGTGAACCATGGACTGTGGGGAAACAGGAACAGAAGCGAATCGAACCATCTGAGATGTGGTGCTACAGACGAATATTGAAAATCAGGTGGACTGATAAGGTAAGGAAAGAGGAAATTCTGCGAAGATTCGGAGAGAAAAGGAATGTGTGGAAAACACTGACAAGGAGAAGGGACAGAATGGTAGGACGTCTATTAAGACATCAGGGGATGGCTTCCATAGTACTAAAGGGAGCTGTAGAGGGCAAAACTGTAGAGAGGAAGACAGAGATTGGAACACATCCAGCAAATAATTGAGAAAATCGGCTGCAAGTGCAAGTCTGAGATGAAAAGGCTGGCAGAGGAAGGGAATTGAGGAATTCGTGGCGGTCCGCATAAATAAAAGGTATAATGTTGCAGCCCTCTGCCCTGGGTGAACAAGTGATTCGCTTCAGCAGGTATCATAAAGCCGTTGTAGCCTCTTCTCAGGCAACCTGGCCTCTTACAGTTGTATCTTCTACTTTAGGTCCTGTGTATTCGCACTGGGAGGGAGTTCAAGTCCGAGGTGGTCGAGTACATGTTCTATCAGGGACAGGTCTGGGGACCTTACTGGCCATGAAAACGGTTAATAGAGATACATGTCATGTATGACCGAGCATTGTCGTGTTGAAAAATAGCTCAAAGTTACTGCCGCTTTGGAGGTAACACATGAGGACGCAGTATGTCCGTGACGCATCGTTGTGCCATTTGACTTCCCTCTACCACTATCAGCCGTGACCAGGAGTCATATCCGATGACTCCCCGCACCGTGAGTATCACGACTGTGCTTCTCTAAAGCGTAAGTAAAATCGGACCTCTCCCCAGGTCACCACTATACTCGTCGACGATGGTCGTTCTGAGTAGCACAGACCGGCGATTCATTGCGGAACAGAATGCAACGCATTTTATTTCTGGTGACGGCACCGTTGCAGATGCACTCGTTTGTGTTCAGTTGTTAATGGTAGCCTACGCATGGGTCGGTAATTCCCTAGTGTGGCTGCTGCTTGTCTTTGACCCACTGTGTGGATTGACACAGGAAGTTTCAGGTAGTCCACCACTTGTGCTCGGATGGCAAGCGCGTATCTGGAGGGGCTACGACATACTTGGTACACAATAGGATGATACTCTCTTTTGGTGGTCAGACGTAGCTGAAGAATGCCTTCACAACGAGTATGTCTGCCGTCACGTTCCTACGTTGTCTATTAGAGGGCCACTGTCTTGTCCGAATACCCCGCAAATCTCGATAGTGCACCATTCGACCAGCCGATGAAATGAAGATACTCAGTGAGTTCCTTTGTTATTGTGACAGGTGCTGGTATCTCTGCCTCAAACGGGTACACTGTCTCCGCATGTCCTTCATAGTTATCAGTCAAGATCTGATGCTGTTCACGCTCCTTATACATGCTAACAGGCCAGATAACAAAACTAATATCAACAACGCTAGCGCAATCTGGTGACCGTTCTACTTGTCTACTCTTATAATTTACATAGCTTCCGACGGTACGAATGTTTAGGGAGCAGCACCAACATCCGACCATACTCTCCGGATGCTTCACTTTCGCCGCGCTGGATAGCCGCGCGGCCTTGGGAGCCTTGTCACGGTACGTGCGGCTTTCCCCGTCGGGGGTTCGAGTCTTCCCTCGGTCATGGGTGTGTGTGTATTGTCGTTAGCGTAACTTAGTTTAAGTTAGATTAAGTAGTGTGTAAGCTTAGGGAGCGATGACCTAAGTAGTTTGGTCCCATAAGACCTTACCACAAATTTCCCAAATGCTTCACATTCTTCGTCGGGCTACGCTGCCGTAGGGCGTATTCCTGACGACTTTTATCTTTCTCTGTAATTATAAGAATTCTGTTCCTTCCGTCACGTCTTTTGTGTACGAAGCGAAATGTAGTTTCTCTTCTTCTTGCTCTTTGCTGACTTCCATTTCACTCCCTTCCCGCTCATAAGTTAAAACTCAAGGAAAATAAATGGCAAACTCATCTTGATTTTCATTTTTATTAACTCTCTGTATTTTCTTAGGCATTAAATATTAGGTTTTAATTTCTATACGGTAGCTATTGGTCATTTTCGTCCAGATCTCAAGTATGTCGCTTCGTATAACACCGAAACAGCTATACAAATCACGATTAGGTATGGTGATTTCTTTTTTCACAACGTTTTATATCATTATTAACTATAAGTTCTCAAGCTGTGTTGTACGTCGATACCAGTTAATATCGTTTCTGTTACCTGTCACTTATATAACAGCTGTTTTAAAAATTTCTCTTGGGAATACCTGTTTACTGCCAGCACACATTATCGTCTTGCCTGACACTTGATTGAACCTCAAGTATACTCACAATTTACGCAAATCTGAAGTGGAGACAATTTTATCTGGTTACCCGGAAACCATGTTACCATCTGGTATTTCGTACACAATATTATTTAGTATACTGATGACTTAACCTTATCTACTAACAGACAGTTCGTTACTAAAATGGAAATGCCGTGTGGCTAGGGCCTCCCGTCGCGTAGACCGTTCGCCTGGTGTAAGTCTTTCGAGTTGACGCCACATCGGTGGCTTGCATGTCGATGCGCATGAAATGATGGTGATAAGGACAACACAACACCCAGTCTCTGAGCGGGGAAATTCCCCGACCCAGCCGGGAATCGAACCCGGGCCGTTAGGCATGACA
This sequence comes from Schistocerca piceifrons, assembly GCF_021461385.2. Taxonomy (NCBI): domain Eukaryota; kingdom Metazoa; phylum Arthropoda; class Insecta; order Orthoptera; family Acrididae; genus Schistocerca; species Schistocerca piceifrons. Next base: position 365,969,783 of record NC_060145.1, on the reverse strand, counting down.
TTCTGTCGCGCTGACCACTCAGCTACCAGGGGCAGACAGTTACTTATTTATTTACTAGTAACGTGCTACATATGTTATAAAACTGTGACGTACGTACTGCACAGCACTGTCTGTGCAGATGCAAATCAAAAAATGTTTCAAGCAAATGTTCTTTAGCCGTCAGGGGGACATCAATAAGCATGACTGCCTTCGTTGTAGCTTTGTTTTTTACAAAAATATGAAGAGCGGTGTGACTTTTTAAAATGACACCCTGTATTTTTTATTCGATAATTCATTTCCTCCCTTAAAGACCTATTCAAAAATGTATCACAGTGTACCATTCACTGAAACACAACGTTATTAATTACATAACACAGCATTAACTTTGAGCCCGGGATCACAAACTTGTCCACTTGCTGGAGTTGTCAGAAAACAAATGAAAACCAAGAAAAAACATAACACAAAATTGGCTTTGACACTCCTGTACCATTGCCTTGGAGTAGAACATTCAAAAGTGCTGAAGATGGTAACCCTGGACACTGGTTCACTCGTTGAATGAAAGAATTATTTACAGTTTGCAGTGTTGCCTCCTAAAGAGAATTACAAGCAAGCACGATACGTTCCAGCATGTCCTCTGGAGTTGTTGGAATATCGCTATAGACAACGTCTTTAATGCGTCCCCAAAGAAAAGAGTCCAGAGGACTTAAATCGGGAGACCTAGCAGACCAAGGGGCTTTTCCTTCTCGACCAATCCATCTGGCAGGATACCTTCGGTTCAGAACACAACGTGCACGCAAGACATTATGTGCTAGACATCCATCATGTTGATACCACATAAACATTCTGGTTCTTTGCGACACTTCGTCCAAAAGAGGCGGAAGAATTCGCCTGAGGAAGTTGGCATCCGCTGTGCCGTTTAGAGTACCATTGATGAAATAAGGGCCAGTAATTGTAGTACCAAGCATCCCAGACCAGACGTTAACTCTCCACTGACGCAGATGTTCCATCTGTCTAAGCCATCGTGGGTTGTCGCTGGACGAATAACGCATGTTCCTTGCATTTATCTGTCCTTGGTTTGAGAAGTAACATTCATCGGTAAATGGAACATTGGAGATGAAGTTCGGGTTGTCGAGGATTTGCTGCTGTGCCCACTGACAGAAATGTACACTATTCTGGAAATCATTCCCATGCAATTCTTGGCGTAGATGTACATGGTAGGTATGGAACCGGTGACGTGTAAGAATACGATGTACACTGGTTTTAATAACGCCAATCTCCTGTTCAAGCTGTCGTGTGCTCACATCAGAATTCATAGCAACGGAAGCAAGAACAGTAATTGCGTTGTCGTGGGTTGAAACTTCCCGTTCTCTGAAGCGTCGCAACAAGAAGAGAAAACATCCGTCGGGAAGGTTGGTTCTTGTCAGGATATCGCTCTCAGTACAGCTCCGCAGCCGGCATAGCATTTCGCCTACCTTGAACAACAACAACAACAACAATAAAAGAAACGTTAAGTCGATGCAGTTTGTAGGAAGGCCAGCCTTTACTGTATGCCTACTCTACACAACGGTATTTAAAAGGACTAAACTACTGAACTAAATGTACCCGAACATAAGAAAACAGTATTGCAATTACTGTTCTGCTAACTTACATTCCCCATAGATGAGTAGCATTTCTACATTCTCTTCGTTGGTATTCATTCTGCTCACACAACTCTTCAACTGAGATGGTTCAATGAATGACGGGTGTGCATTCTACTTATGTTTACATTTGTCATCTGTCTACGTCAGCACGTAGATGTGTTCCATTACCCCGAGTACCTGCACTAAGCACTGGGAGTATCAACGCCAGTGTTGTGTTACGTAATTATTAACGTTGTGTTTAAGTGAATGGTACACTGTGATACATTTTTGAATAGGTCTTTAGGAGAGGAAATGAATTACCGAATAAAAAATACACGGTGCCATTTAAAAATGTCATACGGCGTTCATATCTTTGTAAAGAACAAAGTTACAACGAAGGCAGTCATGCTGATTGATGTCTCCCTGACGGTTAAAGAAGTTGCTTAAAAATTTTTATAATCTGCATCTGGTCAAACTGTTATTTAAGGTGGTCAAGATAAATGGAACACTCTGTATATGTTTGAGATTATGAAATAGCTGTATCGGAATCTGAAAGTCTAATATCTGCAGAAAGAAACATTTCACATTGGTCCTCAGAGTAGTGAGGAAATTGATTTTGAGATGCCTGCTGATTTATTAATACGAGAATGTAAATTTGACGGAATTAATACAAAATTAAACCTGCAGTTCATCACATCCACAAGCCATATGTCATTTCCATCATTGTCAGTAATTTTCAACGTAAATCAATGACAAAAAACTATTTTTGTACTCGTCACTGATTCCATCAAAAATTCCCAACGCACATCAATGTACCATTCGACATGAAGTGAATTATGTTAACACATTTGCATAATACGACTTTTCGAGGTATAGTGTACTGTCAGAACGTCGGACATACTTGTCAGAACACTTGACATATGTTTCACAGTTTTCCACACACTATGTCTCACCTTATCTTAACAACTAGCGTTTGTACATAAAGCAACACTAGATCAAAAGTATTTCGGTGCGAGATACGTAAATAACCGATCTGAATGAGTCTTGGTCGACAGTTGCTGTACTGCATATATATATATATATATATATATATATATATATATATATATATATATATATATATATATATATATATATATATTAAGTCTACTGAATGAAGGAATTCGATAAAAGTTATATAGACTCACATCGACACTTCTTGATGGTATTTCAATCTGTATGTTTAGACTAAGATTAAATAAACTATTTGCTGAAAACGCAAATAAAAAAGCAGTACATTCCGCGTTGCTCTATACATGGAACTTAACCTACCAGCGAGTGTTTGCAAACTGGCCCGCAGTGCGTTTGTCAAGCGGCGGATGGACTTTGCAAACAGCCGGCTAATGATAAACACTGAAATGCAACCCAAAGTACATACAGATATACTTTATCACTGTTGTAATTCTTGTATTGATCAAATGCACACAGTCGCCATACCAACACCCGTAACAGCATACACACTTGTACATTTGGCGAGTAAATCATCAACAGATTGAACACATCATATAATAGTGAACTACACTTAGCCCTACACGCAAATAAATTTTCTGTTGCTACCTTAACAATGGTGTGACGCTATACCAGTTTTTTGCGGGTAGTTCATCAAACAGATACTTTAAAGAAAAAAGTGGAACATGTAAAATAAATTGGAACATAGAAGTTAACATTCTCGCCAATTACGTAACTGCTAGTGGATACATTTCAAGCGCTTCTTGTTTATGAAGAAGCACTTGTCAGTAACTTCAGGGAAATGGACACCTGAAATTAGATTTTTTTTTCTCGTAGAGGGTGTCTTGCAAAAAAGGAAAATGAGTTCAACTATTTGAAGTCATTATCTTTCTCCTCTAAAAAAAAGATTACAGAATCAATCCCTCGGGTGATCAAAATGTAACAGAGAAATTTTGTATCTATAACATTAGACTATTGAAAGTTGTGCGATACGGTTTTTAAAAAACTGTAGAATCAGATATGGATCTCTTCTTGTAAAATTAACAAAACTTTTTTTCAAAAAGCTATGTTACTCATAGAAAATGGTGATATATCTGTGCCGAAACAGCTGCTGATTGTTTTCAAGTAAGTTTTGAAGGAAAATAATGAAGACTTGTTATACACAGTTCCGCACAAATTTGACGTTGTTAGGTGACAATTTTAACGATGATATTGTTACTGCAATAATTTTCTACTGTGAATAATAGTTTTCACTGCCCTCTCACTGCGATACTTTAAATTAACAGAGCTTCTTTCAGATTCGTGAGAGGAAGATTCAAAAGTCTTTCTTCATTAAGATAAAGTTCAATAAAATATTACAGGACTGCAGTAAAAGTACTATTGCTGAAATATGTTTGTGTTTGAGACACGAGAATGGGGCTACGTTCGACTACTACCAGTCTCTTTTCGTGAAACGTAATTAATAGTAAAAATGAATGTTGAATTTTCAGTTTACACTGTAGTTCTAATCACTATACAGGCACGTTGTTTCCTCTGTGAGTAGGAGAAGCATAATGAGAAAGTATATATGGAAACCTTAGTTCTTCACTGTTAATGATTTTGCAATACAGCAATGTCTGTAGGGAATCTAGCGCATAGCCCGTGTGATGGGACTGAATCATTATGATTAACTGAGTACGTAAAACTTTTTTCTAGTTAGTTTTATTTTGAAGACCAAGTAAATCTAAATGCTTCCTACCTTTTAAACGACTCGCTTAAACCTCAGCTGAGACAGAAATTAGTTTTAATTAAAACAGTGAAATGCGTCTTAACGTCATGTATACAGGCACGTTTAAAATCAGTACAGTACAGCACATAGTAACTGAACAACAAGGTGCGAAACAGCAAATAAAAGTAATTTTAACCTAACAGTAAATTAGACAGTAATAGTCAAATCCGAGAACGTCATTCTGAAAAAAACCTTTTTTAATTTTATTTGTACTTAATTTTCTTCGTATGACAAAGTGAAAATGTTAAGAATTCAGCCGACACACAGATGGCGGACAAGAAGTTGTGGATATGGAAAAGTTAAAAATGAACCTGGTTATTGCACAAATAGAATGATACGGCAACACCAAACAATGATTAACTAGAGTAACGAAATTTCGGGAATACACTTGTCTAGGTAACATTCCAATTATTAACAGTGCAAGACCACAGATTAATGTAAGCCCGAGGAACGCCATTGCAAACGTGATATTCTCGTGCACTAATAACCGCTGTAACAGCCAGAGTGTTGAATGCATGCATGAAAACGTGCATGCATCTTTTTGTAGAGGTGCAAGTTGTCAGTTTGTGTCATGGAGTTTTATGCGCTTTGCTCTCTATCGTTCAATACAGGGTCTGTTAATGCTTTTGTTTGGATGACGCTGGAGTTGTAGTCCAATGACGCCCGATATGTGATCGATTGCAGGCACATACGGTGATCGAAGTGGCCAAGGCAACATGTCGACTCTCTTTAGAGCATGTTGGGTTACAACAGCGGTATGTGGGCGAGCGTCACCCCGTTGGAAAATACCCCTGGAATGCTGTTCATGAATGGCAGCACAACAGGTAGAATCACCAGATTGACGTACAGATTTACAGTCAGGTTGAGTGGGATAGCCATTAGAGTACTCCCGCTCTCATAAGAAATCGCAGCCCAGATCATAACTGAAGGTGTAGGTCCAGTGTGTCTAGCATGCAGACAGACTGGTCGCAGTCCTTTAACAACCTCCTTCTGACCACCGCCCGACCATCACTGGCACCGACGCAGAATCAGCTTTCATCAGAAAACACAACAGACCTTCACTCTGCCCTTCAATGAGATCTTGCTTGACGCCACTAAAGTTGCAAATGGGGGTGGTTTGAGGACAGTGAAATTCAAGCTACAGGGCGCCAGGCTCGGAGCTGCCTTTGAAATTATCGATTTGTAACGGTTTGTTGTGTCATTATGGTGCCAAATACTACTCACATTGCTGCTTCTGATGTAGAGCGATCTGCGGTAGCGTTCTCGCTTCCCACGCCCGGGTTCCCGGGTTCGATTCCCGGCGGGGTCAGGGATTTTCTCTGCCTCGTGATGTTGTGTGCTGTCCTTAGGTTAGTTAGGTTTAAGTAGTTCTAGGGGACTGATGACCTCAGGTGTTAAGTCCCGTAGTGCTCAGAGCCATCAATATCCTTGGCTCCATAATCAGAATACTGCGATAGTGCGTTTCTTCTTTTGTTCGCGACAACAACCAGTTACTGTTGTCACTTGATTTAAAGAGTCCCTTGCAATACGGACATCTCTTTAGTCATACGAGTCTGACTAGCAGTGATGTTAAGTCCCATAGTGCTCAGAGCCATTTGTAGAGCGCTCTGCCAGACCCATACGCCGAACACAATGGTTCAAATGATTCAAATGGCTCTGAGCACTATGGGACTTAGCATCTGTGGTCATTAGTCCCCTAGAACTTAGAACTACTTAAACCTAACTAACCTAAGGACATCGCACATATCCATGCCCGAGGCAGGATTCGAACCTGAAACCGTAGCGGTCACGCGGTTCCAAACTGAAGCGCGTACAACCGCACGGCCACACCGACCTGCGAAAACAATGACCGTCCATTTGGCAGTGCCACATGGAATCCATATCCTGATCTTCTTGCGACCATACATTCTCATGATCACTGCTGCCAACCATCATGTGCAGTGGTTCTATTCCTCTCTAGTCCTTTTGCAATATCGCAAAGGAAAATTCATCCTCTCATAACTCTAATACATTACCTCATTCAAATTTATTGTGGTGTTGACAATGGCATCTTTGTCGCTTTAAAGGCATTCTTGACTAACATCAACTCACCATGTCCAATTTCAAAGGTAACTAAAGCTCACGACCGTTGCAGCGTGTATTTAAGGCACATCTGATTTGCTTCCTCAAGGTAGTGCCACTACTGCCACTTTTATGAGACTGGCGAGAAATGTGACTAGACATCACCTTTCATATGCAGAAACCCACCCACCAACATTCGATTATGTCGTTCTTGGTGTTCCGATTTTTTTCCCGTCAATCTATATTTATCAAGTACTTTAATTAAGAGCCACAGTGCTCGCTTCAGTATTGTATTGTATTGATAATATATGAGTCATGTTGAGCACAGTTCAACCACATGGAAAACCTATGTAAACGAGGTTAATTTAAACTGCTTATGCTGAAAATGTCTATTACGCGGTTCTGCTAAATTCCATCACGTAAGAATTTTATAGAACGAGGAAATGTAGGGCTAGCGTCGCTTGATATACAATTTATTTAACCAGTTGCCGATTTTCCTGAAATTATCTGGTTACTCTCTATAAACAAATCGTCCAATTATCTTTCATTTAGTATTAGTCAACGACCAACCTTCCACAGCAAAATTTCTCTGTCCTAATTAGATTACGTTTTCTGTCGATTTGCACAAGACGTCGTTCATTTCAAATATATCTTTCAAATTAATTTATATTTGGAAACACTTTACCACAGCACACGTTTCGACAGTATTTTTGTTCCTGTACCACTGTCACAAGATTATCCGTCACTTCCTTAGGACAATGGTTAAGCACTACAGAACTATACAGCATCACTTGGCGGAATTACTTTTGGCGGAGGAAATGTTGCAGCGTTTCCCTACTGCCTACATTATGCCCGAATATTGGAACGTTCAACAGAAACTGTCGAAACAGTTGACAGAAAATCTTGGGGGTTATTTTATAAATTGTGTACAAGGAAGATATGCCAACGTCTCCTACTGACAACTTTCACTTCTGTGATGTGTAATGCTTAAGTCTTTTTCGGATGATAATGTCACTTGAGTACAGTATACATAGGAAGAGAACAGAAACTTTGAAAATGCTAGAACAGAAGAAATTTGATTGGTGGATTGAACATTTAATGTAGAGGCACTGAATGAAATAGGGGGAGATATTTATGCTACAGCCCGACTGACAGAAGAGTAGGCTGCCAGGACACATACTGAGCTGTCAAGGAACAGTTAATTTGATGTTGGATGAAAGTGTGTGGTGAAAACTGTGTTGACAAACCAAGGCATTTTCAAATGAATGTAGTCTGCAATAATTGTGCAGAGATAAAGAAACTTGCACAGGATAGACAGCCGCGAAGATCTGCATCAGACAAGATTGGAAATTAGGAATAACAACAACAGCAGACTACACAAATCAAACTAATGAGAATGCCCAGTTTGACGTTTCTGGTATCTGTAGAACATTACTGCATCTCTGACAGTTGGAATCGTTTTATTTATGCAAAATGTGTCAAGTAAACGCATGATTGAAGGTGTGTTAGCAAACCCCGAACGGGGACTTGAATTCAGACCTCCGATCATTGCTGTAACGAAACTTCCCAGCAGATTAAAAAGGTGTTTCTAACGGGACCTCGAATCCAGCACCTTGTCTTTATCTGATAATACTTTTTCGACTGGGCTAATAAGGTACTATTTATTATTGCCCTCTTATCTTTACTTCTGGTAATACCTATGATGTACTTCTGAAATTTCCGTACTTCAAAAACTGCTATGTTTCAAATACAATTAGCAATAAATCACGTCTGACGCCGAAGTATTACTACATGAACAGTGAACCAGCAGAAATCGATAAACTTTTTCTTCTCGTTATCCTGTGTAGGGGATCAGACACAAAAAGTTTAGAAATGGCTTGAAATGATGTGTTAAGATCGTGGGAAGACGTTAAGTGCTATCCTTCTAAAAAATAAAAAAAAACACCTGCCAGAAAAAAAATAAAAAAATATAAATAGAAAACTTAGTACGTCTGGAAAGACGACGTCGAATTTGATCCGATATTGGCATATTCCACGCTTAACATTTATATTAATGATATGGCAGTCATCCCGCACTGATACCTGGAGCGGTAAGCCAACGATATGGCGCTCTATACAACCGGCTGCTACGCCGAACAACTCACTGCTCGGCTCCTGAGGCAAGTGCATCCAGCGGTCACTTTTTACCGTTTAAACTAGATTGCCCTCAACGCCGCCAAAACTGCCGCAATCTACTTCACCAAACGGCGCCCTACCCTTAGCCACAACATCATGGGCGTTACATCCCATGTTCCCCAGATACCAAATATCATTGTGTCCAGATGGATAAAAAACTGCTCTTCCATCGACATACGGAATACCTCATCCAAAAGGGGCAGCAGCTGATAAAAGCACTGCACCGCTATTGAACAGCAGGGATCAGACCATAGACACAAAGCTCTGACTGGACGCGACGGTTCTCCACTCTTCCCTCATCTATGCCTCCTCTGCGTGGGACACGACTAGTACTTCCCGGTTGCAGACCCTCCGGCGCCTGCAGAATAACGTGCTTCGGTGGAGCCTGCATGCCCCTCCACTCACGAGAATTGTAAGCCTACACAAGGAGACCGTCATGAATCCTCTACAAACTTGCATTCGAGAGAAGGCAAGGAGCCTCTACCACAAAGTGGACACACAGCACGACACGGTCAATGTATTGCAACGCATTGTCACCACGGCTCCTCGGCACTGGCACTGCTACCCTGTTCCTTTTACCATTCGCGAGGACTCGAATTTGGACCATGGCTAACGATATCCTGGTACGGCCCCTAATTATGTGTGTTTAAATACGGCCGCTCATTCTGTGCAATCCTTAGAGCGACCACCACTCTACCTCTGTAGCTGTGACACAATTTTCCGGCATCCTTCAACTTACACCATCTCAGGGTGCTACCAGACTTCAAGTCCCACCGCCACACCTTCAACATGCAACACAATGATCTCATAGTCATGCTGTCATTGTACCATCGAAAAACATTATTCCGCCCCAAAACAGTTTGACCGCTCTACATCGGTGACGCCTTACAGCAATAAAGAAAAAAAAAAGGAGAAAAAAAAGAGGCGGGTGCTACCTGGGGAATAGTAGATGTAGATGTACTGATAATGGTTTCAACAGGTAGCGAAGTGGCACAGCTGACGGAGCGCCATCTGTGTCTACAGTTTAATAGGGAATTCTGACAGCCAGAACGTTTAGTTTGGTGCTAACGCGTGCAACCAACAGGCAACCATGCCATGGAGACACACTCGCACATCTTACAGCCAACTGAGCGGGTCTGAAATTCCGTGAGGCGGAATGGTGCTTAGAAGAACTGCCAGACAAGTTGCACGTGCAGCCACAGCTGTGCAATGATGCTGGTATGAGTGGTCATGTGAAAGTTCTCACACCTTTATAGAAGATTCTGGACGTCGACGCAGCACAAAAATGGTTGAAATGGCTCTGAGCACTATGGAACTTAACATCTGAGGTCATCAATCCCTTAGAACTTAGAACTACTTAAACCTAACGCACCTAAGAACATCACACACATCCATGCCCGAGACAGGATTCGAACCTGCGACCGTAGTAGCAGCACAGTTCCGGACTGAAGCGTCTAGAACAGCTCGGCCACACCGGCCGGCGACGTAACACAGACGCCCATCAGAATCGTCATATTGTAAGGGCAACAGTGGCTGATCGTACACCAATTCACAGATACACGATGTGATCAAAAGTATCCGGACATCTGCCTGGAAATGACTTACAAGTTCGTGGTGTCCTCCATCGGTAATGCTGGAATTCAGTATGGTGTTTTCCCACCCTTAGCCTTGATGACAGCTTCCACTCCCACAGGCATACATTCAATGAGGTACTGGAAGGTTTCTTGTGGAATAGCAGTCGGCGTAGTTCTGTGATGGAACCGCTGGAAGACAATCGAACATTTCTCCACTGAGGGCGCGTGGCGCAGCAGAATGGAACGCGTCAAGTAGCGCACGTGCAACGCCAAGTTAATCCTACACGCATGTAGGGACGGGACTTTAAATACCAGAGCTCAGTGCGTTTTCGCCAGTATCATCTGAAGATGGCCAGAAGACTTTATGCTGAAATATTGTGGCAGGAAATTACGAACATCCGGCAGTTCTCCCGCAATTTTGTAGAAAAATATGATCGCCGGGAAAGTATTAAATCTCGCATTTCTATTGTTTGCATTACGCGAAAATAAGCTCCTGCAACAAGTGGAAGAACGTGACAGATAACGTTTGGAAAACGACTGCAATAATACCGCAGTAATCTGTAACCAAAATACACTGTGGTGACGTAGGCAATGGGATACAGATATGAGACTCTACGGTGGCGATGGCGTCGCGTACACAAAGTACAAAGAGGCAGTGCGTTGGCGGAGCTGTCATTTGTATTGAGGTGATTCATGCCGAAAAGTTCCCGACACGATTATGGCGTCACGAGACGAATTAACAGACACTGAATGTGGAATGTTAGTTGAAGCCAGATGCATGGGACATTCAATTCCGGAAATCTGTACAAAATTCAGCATTCTGAGAACCACAGTCTCAAGAGTGTTTCGAAAACACGAAATTTTAGGTATTACATCTCACCACAGACAATGCAGTGGCTAGCAGCCTTCACTTAACGGCCGAGAGCAGCGGCGCTTCAGTGCATCAGTGCTAACAGACAAACAGTACTGTGTAAAGTAACCACATAATTCAATGGTACGTATTACGGAAGTATCCGTTAAGACAGTGCGTCGAAATCTGGTATTAACTGGCTAAGGCCGGCCGCTGTGGCCGAGCTGTTCTAGGCGCTTCAGTCCGGAACCGTGCTGCTGCTACGGTCGCAGGTTCGAATCCTGCCTCCGCCCTGTATGTGTGTGATGTCTTTAGGTTAGTTAGGTTTCAGTAGTTCTAAGTGTAGGGAACTGATGACCTCAGATGTGAAGTCCCATAGTGCTTGGAGCCATTTCATTTTTGAACTGGTCATGGCAACAGACAACTAAGGCGAGTGCCTTTGCTAACAGTACGATATCGCCTGCAACGCCTCTCCTGGGCTCGTGCTCATATCGGCTGTACCCAAAACGACTGTAAAAGCGTGGCCCGTTCAGATGAGTCCAGATTTCGGCTGGTACAATCTTATGGTAAGGTTCGAGTGTGGTGCAGATTCCACGAAGCCATGACAAAAGTTGTCAACAAGGCACTCTGCAAGCTGGTGGCAACCCCATTATGGTATGGTCTGCGTTTATGTGGAATGGCCTCGGACCTCAGGTACAACTGAACTGAACATTGGCTGGAAATATCTACGTTCTGCTACTTCAAGACCATTTCCATTCATATGCTTCATGTTTACGAAAAATGATATCACCGGGCGACAATTGTTCTTCATTGACCCGAAGAACAATCTGGACAATTCGAAAAAATGATTTGCCCACCCAGGTCGCCGAAGGCAGTATAAATTGACTATGAAATAATAGAACTAGTCTGTGTATTTTCTATTTAGATCAGTTGCAGACAATGACCAGGTGGATAGGAAAGAAGTATACATGAGTAACTAGTGTGGATTTTTAATGTAGACACAGTGCTTAAAAATAAGCTTCCAATGGGTCATGTATGAAACGCTTAAGATCAGTGCACAGGGAGTTTCAGATAAAGCGTTCTTCTCAGTAACATACAAAGTAGTAAGTGAGAAGATTATTGGTCACCAAAGAAGAACATTAGAAAAATTAACCTTCCAGCTGACTTACGAATGTAGTTCATTTCAATATTTTTGTTTAAGAGTTAGAGCAACGAGTTTTAATTTTTACATGTAATCTTATTTTTTCTGCAAAGTAGGGAATTTATTTAAACTAACTATGTACAAATCAGTTTAAATCTACTTTCTATCAATTTTCGTTGGGGAGCTAAGAATTTCAAAGATTTGTAGGTGGCAAGGTGACAGCTGAAAACATGGACGAGCTGCTTGTGTATAACTGAAGAACCAGTCGAAAATTCCAGTGAAGAACTTGATCCAACGGCAAATGTCGAATAGCTGAAAATTAACTGATGATGACGACGATGATGATGTTGCACCCTTGTCTAACTCCTTTGTTTGCGGTTACAGACTGTGATATAGTAAAATTTATACACAAAATGGGAGCCATGTGTTTTTACAGACTCTTTAAAATGCTTATCTGGCGTCCTGAATATCTTCTTTTTCCTTATAATTTCAAATGCACTCGGCAGACCCACACGGTGACCCATCCAAACGCTAGCCAAGCTCGACAGCGCTTAACTTCGGTGATCTGACGGGAACCAGTGTTAACACAGCTGCAAGGCCACTGGAACTTACATTTTTACCTATGCCCAATTTAAGTCAATGGATTTTTTTCCAACGTTTTTTACGGTGAATGGAATCCATCTTTGCAGCGCGATTTAGAAGAATTCGCAATAAACAAAGAATTCAATGAAAGCACGGCATTGTCGTTTATATAAATAAACTGAAACACTCTCTACAAGACAATTTCAGAAACATCTGCATAAAAATGAGTTCTCCCATATCAAGTAGCTACTTACATGAAAGTGCAACATGGTGGAAAATAGATCAATGACTCCTTTTTTCTAGCGCGACCTCTGGAGCAGCTCATCTTGCTTATGTCAGATAATCTTGCCATATATATGGAAGAAAGATTAATGTGAGTGTTAAATACAGTGGTTGCTGGAAAATATAGGAACACCTCGAGAAATGAAGGCTTGAACATAAATGTACATGCTAACCAAGCCTGTAGGTTATCTTGTTGTATATGAACATTAACGGTATCTGTACCATTTCCTCAATACTTTGCAACTGGCTGTCGTGTTCAGATCAGTTTTCCGAGTAGTTGTGAGTATGTCATGATTGGACTGAGTGCATTCTACCGTGTGCAAATTGTAATACTCGTACAGTGGGTTCGTCCGTAACGATCGTAGCCGAAGTGTTTGGCGTTTCAAGAGGCATCATATCGAAGAATTATTTCCAATACAGGGAAAACGAAAAATATCATCCCAAGTCACAATGCGGACGGAAGTTCATGCTCAGTGTCCGTGACAAACGGTCATTTATTATTGTGGCGAATAATAAGAGTTTGACAACTGCAGAACTGAATGTCGTACTCGCGTAACCTGTCAGCACAAAACAGGAAACAGGGAACTGCAGCGGGAGCAGGTATTCCAGAACCCGTCATAAGTAATTTAAATGCCCGTATGAAGACTCCGCGCAGCCGAAGTACATTATTGGGCGATGGAAGACTGTAATTTGTTCGTACGAGTCTTGTTTCACAATTTTTCTAACTTCTGGTGAATATAAGTCCCAAAAGTGAAATATGGTGAGGGTTCCCTTCCATGATGTGTTTGGCAGGCATCATTGGTATTCCACGTGCCCATGTTTCCTCTGTCAAGGATTATGTGACTATTTCGGCTGATCAAATCCATTCCATAATACAATGTTCCCGAATGCTGCTGCTGTGTTCCAAGGCGACAATGGCCTTTTTCACACAGGTCATATAGTCCTGCATTGGTTTTCTGAGCACGACGGTGAGATGTCGCAATTGCCCTCACCAGCACAGTCACCGGATCTCAAAATTCTTGAACTTTTGTGGTCAACTTTGGAGAGAAAGATACCACCGCTCTTTATCTCCACTATTGTTAACCTGAACTATCGACTATCTTGCTGGAAGAATAGTATAAGAATAGAGGACCGGTGTTCATCCATTCTCAGACGATAGGAAGCTCTTTTGAAGGCCAACGGTTTTCTTGCATCGTATTAGACATTGTAATGTGTTGAGTTCTTGATGCCCCTTCCCCCTCTTCCATCCCTGCCACACTATGTGTGCACCATATTGAATCACTCATTAAGCTGGCTAGCTTCTACCTAATAGGAAAAATTTTAAGTAAATGTCGTGTCATTCACTATTTTATGATAATAAACACTCAGTATTTAAAAATCAAGTGTTCTTCAATTTGTATGTATTTAGTACACTCTTTCAATTAATAATGATACGAAGCTTTATTTTCAATGGCACTGGTTCCACAATTCAGTCTATGTCGTAACTACTATGACAAGCAATGTGGCTCTTTTTTCTTTTTGCGTCATAGACTTGTAGATCCGATAAAAATTTCTATCACTGAAAAATCTAGCTGGCTGGGCTGAATGAAGCAATTTGTCAAAGAACTAAGATGGAGGTCGTTTCACGAATCTGTACAAAACGTTACCTTGCCTATTAGATGCAGAATTCAAAGAAGACATGTTCATTAAATCTAAAATTCAAAAACTCTTGTTCCAGTCCATGTTACAATAAAAAATTATTTAGACCAAGATTTGTCTATGACGTAGTGGAGTTGTTACAAAGTTTCTTGGCAATAGAAATGACCCACAGTATGTGTATGCAAGTAAGACAGACGTTGAGAAGTGTCACAATATTCACTTTGTAATCACCTTTTTATTCTCCCTCTAAATAAAGGCGTTGTCCGTGAGGAACGCTATTCTTTCTTTTGGCAGGACATCATAGTGAAGGTGGGACAGTTTCACGGCCCACGAAGAACCATTATGGTCGAAGAATACTGTTGGTCACTGTGACAGTATCGTTCCCACAGTCCAGTCAACAATAACATAATGATGTAAATGAAACCTTTTAATCTCTTCAGCCGAACTTTCTGTTATGTGAATCATAAACAGAATGTGATGGGGAACGCTACCGCAGAATATCAGTTTCTGTGAAGGTTCTGTAATAATCAGAATAACATTTAACACTCATCTTGATTCATCGAAGCATCTGCGCCTCAGGTCGTCGACGTAATTTATCTTAGGATATGAATCTTGATGTCCGGGTTTGTAAAAAATCAGTGGAGACATTAATTCACAGTATAAAGACGTAACTCAGTGATTCACGAGCTGATGATACTGCAATGGGTTTCAGTTCCATGTTTCATTGATAGCTGTAGAATTAGGTAAAAGTGACTCTCAGTTCTCAGTTATCAGACCAAAAGTGTAAATCCACTCCATAACATCGAGAAGACAAGATTATCCAGTGATTTATTTTTACAGCATTAATGTCTACACTGTTCGTAAACTACCGAATAATCAAAAGAAGCCGTCTATATGTCTTTTTTCCAGTATGGTTGCGTTAACAATTGTCAGGATATAAGGATATAAATACACGTCACAGAAGTAAAATAATTTATGTACATTTTTGTACATAGTTTTGAAATGAAATCTCAGTTGCCAAACATTTCATAACACAACGTAGGTGGCAATTACTAGCGAAAGAAGCAAATGGAATTTACAGAATTTTTTTAAATTTACAGATAAAAATTTAATCCCAAAATATTGCATAAAATATGAAGAAAAATGAAATTATAAACAATTGTTCTCATACAATCCATGGATTCTATAAATCACAGCTGCAGTTTTCGAGAAAACTCTTTTGAAAAATGAATGGAATCGCAAGTTTCGTTAACCAGGATTGATATCGTAATCAGCTATTGAACAAAGCTCCCTAAGGTGTAGATTCGTTGTGTCATTCGAGAGAGAGGAACAACAGGCAGTTCGTGGGACAAAAAGGTATATCATATAGAAGACACTACACAGGAGACGAGAAATCTGAAATTTAAACTGATGTGCACATAACTTCTTCGTTTTCGATTTTCTGTTTCAGTAAAACCATCGCTCATACTGAAAAATTAAATTAACTTTCATAACAGTTGTATGTGTTTTGCTAATCTTCCACAGGGTGGGGCAATAAAAGATGGCCTAGGAAACACTTGAATCATCTCAAGGTAGCCAACCCAACTTACCTCACATCAGCCGTCAGAGCTTAAATATAAGTCGGGTTTTCTGTCTTAAGGTGAGTGAAATATTTACCAGGCCTGTTTTATGTTACGATCCTGTAGCTTATAACGAAGACCCATAGTGGAAAAACTAAACGTGAATGTCCAAATCCATGAGATTAAGCAGTTACAAATAAAAATCGGTTTGGTTTGCATGCGAAATTGACTGTGCCCTTTTCAATGGGAACTTTTCAGTCTTGATTCTAAATCTGGTCTACAGGGATTTTTTCAGTCGTCCTCTCGCTTGTGAGTTACAAGATTTGGCACTGAGCGACATATATCGGTCTTCAAAGAAAAGATCACCTGTAATTACATCGATGTCAACAGGTAGCACAATTAACTTCCGTTCCGAAAATTTCTTCTACAACCACGACTATCTCCCTGTATGCTCAGTCATAGGATACAGGACGCTGCTGCAACCCTATGGAGGCGGAACGCCTCGGACAGTCATGTCGAGGAAATTGGCTTCGCCGCCGGTCCATTAGTGGACATCCCGGGGCTGGATTGAGGCGCTGATTGTTAGCGGTCGGCGGTGCAACGCGATCACCGCATCGATTCCCGACGATGCCACAATTAGTGCGCACGGCTACGCGCTAATTAATCGCACCCCAGTAACGGCATTACGCCAGTCTGCGCGTGGCTTCCACGTGCGACCCTGGCGACCAACCTGTCCCCAAGGTTACGACGAGCAGTCGCACTCTTCAGTACGGTGTAAAATCTAGCCTCCACTTACGGCAGTTTGCATCCGGAACATACTTGTCAGTGTAGCTAAATATTGTGGCAGTTGTCGAGAGGGGAGTGACATAGGGCTGCAGCACCGACGTACAGTATCTGATCAAATGTATCTGGACACCCCTGCAAAATGCGGAATCGACCACTAGATGGCAGGACAGGCGAACCCTGCAGTATAACAGGATGCAGAAAGTACTGAGTTGTTGGTAGGGAAGCAGTAAGAACAGAATGAGTCTGTGAGGAAAGCTCAATTACTTAGCACGTGGACAAATCTTTGGATGTCACATGCGAAATAAATATAACATGGATATTTCAACCTTTCTGAAGCTGCTCAGATCGACTGATGTGATGAGAATGTAAATTGGAAACGTGATGGAACAATCTCAGCTCAGCCAAGACCAGGTGAACCTAATGTGCTGGCAGGCAGGGTTACATGAGGCAGGGCCAAGGTTGCTTGTAAAAAGTCGCATGAAATCAGCGGAACGAATCACTCGAGTGCCCTGAATACTAACAGCAGACCAGGTAGCACAGAGACCGTGTGTAAGGATTTAAAAAGAATAAGTTTCGGTAGTCAAACAGCTCTTCATCAGTGACATATTCATGTAGACAGTGCTAAGCGGCGTTTGAGGTGGCGTCTAGAGTAACGCCATTGGACAGTGGATGACCGGAAAAGTGTGATTTGGCGTCCGCATGTGGTTTGGAGTCCCCATGGCAATCCAATGGAAGAGTTTGGGTTCCGCGAAAGTCTGAAGACGTTACCTGCCACGATGAATAGTGTCAGCAGTGAAGTACAGGAAATGGAAATGAGCGTATGGCGTCGTTGACCGGGAGGCCCCATCCGGGGAAGTTCGACTGCAAAGTGCAAGTCTTATTCCAGTAGTCGCGACATTGGGAGACTTGTGCGCCGATGATGAGGATGAAATGATGATGAGGACAACACAACACCCAGTCCCTGAGGGGAGAAAATCTCCAACCCAGCTGGGAATCAAACCAGGGCCTTCTCGCATGGGAGGCGAGCAAGTTACCGCCCAGCTAAGCAAACAGACAGTGAAGTACAGGAGAGGTAGTGTTACGGAATGGGGCTGTTAGACGTGGTTAGTGTTTGGTCCACTTATTGCGCTCATAAAAACGCGGAAGGGCACTGCGTACAATATAGTAACAGTTCAACAAAGACTGATTGTACCCGCATGAGAAACCTGGAGGACAGCAGCATCTGTGAGGCACATGTCTGTAGACAGTAACATTCTTGAAACGGACTGACCTGCCATGTGACCCAACCTGAATCCAATCGAACACCTTTCAGATTAGTTAAAAGATCTATTTTCAGCATCCAACATCACTACCTTCTCTGGTTTCGCCTCCTGAGGAAGAGATTCACAGACACCTCATTGAAAGTGCCGCAGCAGAAACTGTCGTAAGAACGGAGGGTGGACATACCTGCCTATGTGATAGGTGTATTAAAGAGACTGGGGGCAGGAAGCTTGTCCGTCCACTTCCGGAGTACTGCTGCGTGGTGTGGGATCCGCATCAGGTTGTTGACGGAGATCATCGAAAAAGTTCAAAGAATGGCAGCTTGTTTTGTATTATCTCGAAATATTGAAGAGAATGACGCAGATATGATACGCGAATTTGGGTTACAGCCATTGAAACAAAGGATATCTTTGTTGCGCCAGCCTCTTCTCATGAAATTACCATCACCAGCTTTCTCCAACGAATGCAAAATGGTTAGTTAAGACCTATCTACATATGGAAAAATGATGATCATAATAGCTTAGGGGAAGTCAGAGCCGGCAAAGAAAGATTTATGTTTTGGTTCTTCCCGGGCGCAGTTCGAGAGTGTAGGAGTGAAGAAATAGTCTGAAGCTTTCCCCCAGGCAATTAAATGGGAATTGCAAAACAACCAGGTAGATGTAGATGCATTAATGTCCAATAATAAGTTACCGGATACTTTTGATGAGATAATCTAACTCAATCTGTACACTTAGCATATTTTGAAGAAAACCAATAAGATATCAGGAAGAGCAGTGAAAGGCTAAAGAGAGAAATTAAAACTTATACGATTACCGACGACTCTGTAATTCAGTCAGGGGCGGCGAACGGAAAAGCAGCTAAAAGCGCTGGAAAATGTCTTCAAATAAGAGTTTATAAAATGTACACCAACAAAAGTAAAACAAGGGCAATGGAATTTTATTTATTTAGGCGATGGTAAAGAAATTACCTTACGAAATGAGAAATTAAAAATGAAAGATTGATGACTTCAGAGGCAACAAGGCATAAAACGTAGACGGTCAAGAGCAAGACATGTTCTACAGAGAAAGATCAAAACTACGTTGGGTAATGAGACAATACAAGTAGTAGATACAAGTTTTGTTGCTTAAGGACTAAAATAATTGAGGATTGTAGAATCATAGAGAAAAGAAATGAAAGCTGGCGATATCCGGTTTGTGTGTGTGTGTGTGTGTGTGTGTGTGTGTGTGTGTGTATGTGTACCCTCACTAGAGAATTCGCAAGAGCTCGAAAGCTGGATTTAACTGTTTCTCATACGTATTTCTGTGCACGACGCATTCTTATTTTAGGCAAGAATGTTTTCCGAAGGTAAACTGAGGTGACAAAAGTCGTGTGTTACCTCTCAGTGTCCAGTCGTTCCTCTTTTTCCCGGAGTAGTGCAACAACTCGACGTGGCATGTATTCAACAAGTCATCGAATGTCCCCTGCTGAAATTTTGAGTCATGCTGCCTCTATAGGAGATCTTAATTGTAAAGTGTTGCAGGCGCAGGATTTTGTATGAAAAAAAAAAAAATAAAACTCTCAACTAAGTCCCATGAATGTTCGATGGGGTTCAAGGCGGGCAGTCTGGGCGGCTAAATAATTTGCTTAACCGTCCAGAATGTAATTGAAACCAAATGCGAAAAACTGTAGCACAGTGAGGTGGTGGACTGTCAACCATTAATATTCTACCGTTGCTTGGGAACGTCAAGTCTATAAATGGCTGCAAATGAACTCCAGATAGCCCAGCACAAACATTTCCGTCAATTATTTGTTCAGTTCCATGTAGACACAGCCGATATTATTGTAGGGCCTCCACTAGCTTGCACAGTGCCACGTTGACAAACTGGGGCCATTGCTTCGTGAGACCTGCACCAAACTCTTACCAACCGAAGTCGGGCCTCATCTGACCAGGGCACGGTTTCCCAGTTGGCTAGTGTCCGACACATATGGTCACGAGCGCAGGACAGGCTCTGCAGGCGATTTCGTGCTGTTAGCAACGGCAATCTAGCCGGACGTTTGCTGCCATGGCCCATTAACGCCAAATTTCGCCACACTGCCCTAACGGATAGGTTCATCCTGCGTCCCACCTTGATGTCTGCCGTTATTTCACGCAGTGAGAATTCTACGCATACGCCTCTCCTCTTGGTCGTTAAGTGAAGGTCTTCGGTGACTGCGTTGTCCATGTGGAGAGGTAACACCATAAATTTCGAATTTACGGTACACTCTTGACATTGTGGATCTCGGAGGGCTAAATTCCCTAACGATTTCCGGAATGGAATCTCCCATGCATCTAGCTCCGGCTACCAATCCGTTCAAAATCTGTTAATTTTCGTCCTGCGGCATAAACACGTCAGAAACCTTTTCACATAAATCACCTAAGTACAAGTTACAGTTTCGACAATTCACTGCCCTTTTATCATTTGGGTACGTGAAAAAAAAAAATGATTCAAATGGCTTTGAGTACTATGGGACTTAACTTCTGAGGTCATCAGTCCGCTAGAACTTAGAACTACTTAAACCTAACTAACCTAAGGACATCACACACACCCATGCCCGAGGCAGGATTCGAGCCTGCGACCGTATCGGTCGCGCGGTTCCAGACTGTAGCACCTAGAACCGCTCGGCCACCCCGGCTGGCTGTGTACGTGACACTAAAGCAATCTTTACATGTGCATATGGCTATCTTATGACTTTCCTCGCCTCAGGGTATTTGCCTGCAGTGTAGCCTGGTAAAGAAGTGAACCGAGAACGATAAGGACTTTACACAAAGACGAAATAGAAGATTCTGAAATGTTGAACTGAGGAAGGATGCTCAAGATTTAATGGATATATCGGATTAATATCACGAGGAAGGACTGGATCGGATTTATGACACAGCTTGCCTAAAAGAGGGTGTCGGTAATAGGACACATTGTGAGACATTTAGGAATTGTCATTTCCTTAATGGATCTGAGTGTGAGCTGTAAAAATTATATAGGTAGCCCGACGGTTAGCAACAGTAATCAGGTTCAAATTGATGTGGGACGATGGTACTACGAAGAGATGTAGAGTCTGCCACACTGTTATTGTTTCTGCACATTTTGGAGCTAAATGAGGGTACTGTTAACACACTGGACGCGCATTGTGGAGGACGACGCTTCAAACACGCGTTCGGCCATCCTGATTTATGTCTTCGTGATTTCCCTAAATCGGTTCAGTCAAATGTCGCAATGGTTCCTCCAGTGAAAGGGCGCGGTCGATTTCCTTCCCCGTCTTTCCCTAATTCAATGGGACCGATGACCTCGCTGTTTGGTCCCCTCCCCAAAATCAACCAATCAACTGAAAATCCTATATAGTTAAAAATGACATTTTTCTATCATGACTGTGCAAAATACACAATCTGATTCTTGTGGAGAAAAAAACAGCCACCAGTCGCAGATGCTAATGCTGTTGATTTACGCAAATAGCACCGATAATTTTATCTCGAATCGACCCGTTCATCTTAAGACTGCTGTTAAAGGTTAATTACATTTGGTGTTGTTTACATTTGTTGTCGGCTCTGTTTCCGCCTAGTGGTGAAAGTTCCTTGCGGTGGTGCCGCCCTACGCCAGGGGGCGATCTAACTGCCTGTAAAACCTTAAATGTACTCAATAACGAACAAAAAGAAAGCCAACAAATCTCTAAAGTAGAAACGGATTTGCTTGTATTCACGAAATGGTAAGAAAATATATACACCGACAGAAAGAAGTCTCAACGCAAAAAATAATGTATGTAGAGTACTGAAATTTCGGGACAACATATTTGTAGGTAACATATTTAAGTGAACAGGTTTATGCAAATGAGAGATAAGCAATTGCAAATGGGCTGGATGTCAGTTTGTGGGATGGTGTGCCGGCCGGTGTGGCCGAGCGGTTCTAGGCGCTTCAGTTTGGAACCGCGCGACCGCTCCGGTCGCGGGTTCGAATCCTGCCTCGGGCATGGATGTGTGTGATGTCCTTAGGTTAGTTCGGTTTAAGTAGTTCTAAGTTCTAGGGGACTGATGACCTTAGATGCTAAATCCCATAGAGCTCAGAGCCATTTTTTTTTTTTAATTGTGGGATGGTGTTACATCCTGTTGCACTAGATCGGTCAGTACAGGGACGGTTACTGCTGGTTGTGGATAACACACAACAGAACAAATCACTCATCAGAACTCCTCTCTGCCCTCCAACGAGTTCTTGCTTGACATCTCTGAAGTATCAAGTAGCGGCGGTTTCGCGTCACTGCAATGCTCGCTACAAGGCGTCTGGCTTTGAGCTGTCATTGAAGTAACTGATTTGTATCAGTTCATTACATCACTGTAGGGCCAACTGCTGCTCAAATTGCTGCTGCAGACGCCGTACGATGAACCAGAGCTATACGCGGAACACGAAGATCTTCTTTCTCGATAGGGCAACGTGGCTGTTCGTAGTCGGGTCACCGTATATTCTTGTGACTGCAGCTGCCAACAATTACGTACAGTGGCTACATTCCTGCCATGTCTTGCTGCAATATCGCAGAAGGAACATCCAGCTCCTCGTAGCCCTATTACACGGCCTCGTTCAACATCACTGAGGCGTTATAACAGCAACTTTGTCGCCTTAAACGCATTCTTGCCTTACATCAGCTCACCACGTCCAGCTGCAAAGGTAATTATCGCTTACGACCGTTATAGCGTGTATTGAAGCAAAACTGATCTGCACCGTCGTAGTGGCGGTACTTGTGGCACTCTTATGGAACTGGCGTAAAATCTGAATACGCATCATCTTTCGGATGTAGAAACGCGCCTACTAACTTCCGTTTACATCGCACAACTCCTTCTTGATGAGATTTTTTTCTGTCGATGTATATAACACTTTGTTGTCGTATATATTGGTATGCAGAGTAGGGAACAGTATGTACACACCTCTGGTACCGGTATATACACACCTCTGGTACTAGAAAGAGCTCTACAGCAGAAAACTAGTGAAAGCGGAGCAAAATAGGTGTAAGTAGAAATTTTACTGAGTACGTTAGGGGAATTGTACAGTAGAAAACAAAGTCAGACTACGCGAAAATCTGGTGGTGTTTTAGTGGGTAGGACCTGCTTCCCGTGACGGTACGAAACCCAGTGGATGTGCACTGCGGACGACGACCAGTCGCCGGACGTACCTCTATTTATCCCAGGTGTGAGCGTGCGGTGGACAAAGCACAGCAAGGCAGGCTTACCTCCTTCGGCGTCGCTCTGTCCGAGCGCTCCGCAGACGAGCAATTTCTGGAGCTGCCGACTGACTACAAACGCGCACCGCCCTCCCCCAACCGACGAGTGGAGGACGGCGAGGCTTTCTGGCTTTTCCATCATCCCCGGGGCTAGCTGCGCGCGCCACTTACTCAACGGTTTTACCGGTGCTGGCACTGCCGTAAAGTTCTAGCAGCTCTGGCGTAGAGAGAGAGAGAGAGAGAGAGAGAGAGAGAGAGAGAGAGATAGAGAGAGAGAGATTCAGTCAGACTCATACATACGACGCACTCCTGGGATTCCAAATTTGCCCATCACGGCGGACTGTAAAAGCGCCGACCGCAGTGGTTGGCCCGGTTCGCATGTTTATTAGTGGCTGCACCCTGTCCTGAGCGCTCCTCTTCCAGGGGCTTACGTCGCCACCGGCGTGTGCTAGAACGACCGCCGTAAAGCGACGCCTCATCTGGGTGGCGTCGGCGGCGGCGTCGTTGCAGCCGGCGACGACTCTCTGCACCGTAAAGCCTACCGGCGCCGCCTCCAAGTGCAGACGCTATACACGGCGTTTACACGGGTGCTCGGCGCGAGATGGCCAGGTAGTAGCGCCACGGAGGTTGTGTGCAATGGGCACTTTGTCCAAGCTGTTACCACCCCGCACGGCTTGTAGATCAGTAAACGGCTGCTAGCCAGTACTATTTTAAAAAGTGTCTGTCTTCTAAACATTCTGCCTCCATTCGTTTATGTCGTGAAACTCCTTCTTCGTGTTGCCATTTTTTTCGGTCAGTGTATATCAGGTTATTAATTTCGTTCCGTAATGACCATCCTCAAATCCGTGGAGTGCGTATGGTGATTACCCCTAAAACAAGCGGTTTTCTCTTTTTCTTTCTTTATCAGCAGACAATCTAACCGATCTACCGAAACCGCTCAAAGTAAAAGTTTTCCGAAATAGCCATTCTTCGGTTTTTTTATTCTGTTATTTCCAGTATTATACTCTGACTTGAAACAGAAAAGGAAAAATTTTAATAAAAAAATCATTTCCGTGTTTCCAGCAAAGACAACGAAGGTGTAGGCCACAGGCGCCACGACTTCTAGAGACAGGTCAGAATTTCATGATTTTCTTTTTTGTTCACTTTTGGATGATATCAGTTTTTCACTAGTATGCAACCATAAAAGTGGTCTAGTTATTATACCATGTTTGTAGTATGCCACTGAAACTGTGGGCATATATAGCAGATTTAACTTCTCTTCCAAGGATCATTGTAGATGTCGCATTCTATCATTTTTCATTTTCTAAAGAGGCGCCATGTCACGTATTGCGCGGCTCCTCTTGCCGGAGGTTCGAGTCCTCCCTCGGACATGGGTGTGTGTGTTGTTCTTAGCATAAATTAGATTAAGTAGTGTGTAAGTCTAGGGACCGATGACCTCAGCAGTTTGGTCCCTTAGGAATTCTCATACATATGAACATATTATTTGAAAGAAATTGGAGCACAGCACTTCATAGCTACTGCATTATATAAAATGCTTACGAAGTTGGGATGGTCCAATTCTGCACTACAATCGACGTCTGAGGACAAGAACAAGAAACTACCGAGTAGACCAGCTGTGGACAAGTGTTTCACGCTGCGCAAACATTCGTACCGTCTAACAAACCACACAACACTGTAACAGATATAATACTGTCTCTGCAATGTATATCGATTCTTATGCCATGTATTGGTGCGAGTTCCCAACTCTCAATGTTGTTGTTAAGACAGCACAGATTGCTTTTGCCATTTTTATAATAACACTATAAGACAGAACAATGTAAATTTTACGAATAAATAGCTATTCGTTTATAGGAAAATTTTTATTTGAAAACCATAAATTTTGTCATTGCTTCTACGGCAAATTGAAATGCCGGTTTTTTAGCCGATTATGATTAAAATGGAAAAACCTTTTATAATCGAGACCAAAATTACAAGTCATTCAAAACTATAATACCGGTATCGGTTTTAGCCAGTGGGGTTTTCCCACCCGCAACATTCAATGTGCCAATCATGTCGGGTCGACATGTGCAAAAGTGAAACAGTTACTATAATGAGGAACAAGCTTTGTCGTATACATATAAGTAACACATGCACAGTGTTGTAATACACCTTCTTACACAGTGAAGAAACATTTTCCACTGTCTCAAGATATTGATCACCACATTTTTGCCAATACCCTGGATAAAATTCCAGACCTCCCCACAGTGTCTTACGAAGTGAGCGCACGTGACATCATTCGTGAGGCTGTGTCCAGTTCGGAGAAACCGTTTGTGCTATTTGAGAAGAGTAGGATCTGAGCCAGCACCGGATTTCACCTCTCCCGTCTCTCAGCGTCATCACATAACACAAACGTAACACTACTCTATTTATGCTCACATACACTCCACAAACATAGATACGATACAGCTCTCACATATCCCCAAGGAAAGGAATGACGAGACGCGGAGGACGAACACCCTTCCTGCTAGGCGGCTCCACACACTCCTTGAGATTTACGAGCCGGCAATAACGTAAAAAGATATAATTTTTGTCATGATTACAGGAACTTCCGTGAAGCCTGGACCGCTGGCTAAGAGGAGTTTAAGAAAGAGGAACTATATCAAATGTTATGCTACAAAACTACGAATACATTAAAAGTAAATATACAAACAAAATCGAAAGGGCAGAAGAGTAAGGCGTAAGAAGCGAAGAAGGGGCAGGTTGATCGCTCATCTTCAGAATCATGGACGAATTTTAACGAGGTGCTGAATCAGTAAGCAGAATAGAAGATGTGACTTACGATAACTGTGCACGTTCGTTCGGCTCTGGAGCTTAGAAGACAGAACGAAACTGTTTAGGACTGGTTCACAGTAGCACAGTCACATAGAAGCGTTCCGTAAGTATACGTTACGCATCTGTACTATCTCAGCTGTTATATTATCAACAGCTGTTAAACGAAATTCGGTAGTCTCTACAATAATAACACAGCAAACATGTTAGCTGCTGATTTAGGCCACACATATTCGACTCACTGCGGAAGGTAATATGCTAAGTGTATCTCGAAAAGACCAATCAGATGTCGTCGACAGAAGGGACATCGAGGTACATTTAGCGGATAAGATACAGCCGGCCGCTGTGACCTCGCGGTTCTGGGAGCTTCAGTCCGAAACCGCCCTGCTACTATGGTCGTAGTTTCGAATCCTGCCTCGTGCATGGATGTGTGTGATGTCCTTAGCTTAGTTCGGTAAGTAGTTCTAAGTCTAGGGGACTGATGACCTCAGATCATAAGTCCCATAGTGCTTAGAGCCATTTGTACCATTTTTTTGAAAAGATACAAATCAGGGGGAGATTACTTCCCTCAAAATCCGGGAACGTATTTTACTACGGCTACGAGAGCGTCTGACAGGCGCCGAATAACTTCCGCCAAAAATATAAAAGTAGAATCGTTAGAACACCGACCAGGGCGGATGGATTCCTCTTTGAAATTAGTTCCATGACGTCGGAAACTACAAGACTTGCATGTATCGTCTGAACCTGAGGTTAAAATCTCGATGTTTCAACATTCTAGGTCACGAAGACTGGATTAATTTCATTCATAACCAAGAGCTGTTCGAAAATTATATACATGGAAAAATAGTAAGTTTCACGTCTTTCTGAAATGTTGGACAGTCGGTAGAGACGTTAGCATGAGAAACGAAAGACGGCAGTGGAATCCTTCAGCTTCAAACACTGGTTCTCCAGGTTTTCTCACTAAGTGTTCCGAGTAAAGAGCGATGTCTTCCCGACCCTCCCACCTGAGTTCCCGAAGCAGCTCCGCAATACACGCGTGGGGATCGAAGTTTCCTGTAACAGATCTAGGAGCCTGGCTCTAAATTTCTTCGATGTCTTCCTTCTATTCGATCTGGTGGAGATCCCAAACACTCGAACAGTACCAAGAATGGACCGCACTAGTGTTCTATATGTTGTCTCGTTTACAGATGAGACATAGTTTCCTAAAATATTCCCAATTACCTAAGTCAACCATTCGCCTTCCCTAATACCTCCCTAACGTGCTCGTTCCATTTCATATCGCTTTTCAGCGTTACGCCTCGATATTTAAGCGGCGTGGCTGTGTCAAGCAGCACCCCAGTAACACTGTAGTTGAACATGCAGTATTGTTTCTCCTATTTTTTTTTCATTTAGAGCCAGCTGCCTTTAATTATATAAAATGGAAATTTTGTCTAAGTCATCCTATATTCTTCCACCCTCACTGAACGACGATTCTCTCCTTATACTACAGCTTCATCAGGAAAGAGGCGCATACTCTCTCTCACCTTATGCGCCAGATAGTTTAAATACATAGAGATTAAGATCCGTCCTATCACACGTCCTTGTGGCACCTCTGTCGAGCCGGCCGTTGTGGCCGAGTCGTTCTAGGCGCATCAGTCTGGAACCGCATAGCTGCTACGGTCGCAGGTTCGAATCCTGCCTCGGGCATGGATGTGTGTGATGTCCTTAGGTTAGTTAGGTTTAAGTAGTTCTAAGTCTAGGGGAGTGATGACCTCAGATGTTAAGTCCCGTAGTGCTTAGAGCCATTTGAACCTCTGCCGATACCCTTTTTTCTGATAAACACTGCCCGTTGTCGACAACGTACTGGGTTCTATTATACAAGAAATCTCCGAGCTATTCACGTACGCCTTTGGTGTACCTTCGGTAACAGTCTGTAGTGGGACGCCGTGACCAGTAGCTGAAGTTTTCAACACAATCTGAAGCAGTTATATAAATCATGGCGTGTCATAAATAAGATATGCACAGAAGACATAACGCTAATAGTGTGTAAGCGCCCCTGGTTTTGATGACGATTTCATTTCCACCGGGAAGAGGATCCAGAAGTGTTTTCAGGCGTGCCAGTTCCAACTGAAGTTAATAATCAAGATCCCCCAGACCTACCAAAGTGCTGGTATGAAGGTTACCGGATTTCAGCCCCTTCTTCAACAAGTCACAGGTATTTTCCATGGAATAATGATCTGGAGATTTAGCGAGCCACTGGAGGTGCGTTAGGGTATCTGAGTATTTTGTCGAATCAGGAAGGAACGTGTGCAGCTCTGTGGATACTGTAGTCGTCTTCCTGCAAAACGGGTGTGTCCACATCGTACTTGTTATGTAGGTGTCAAGAACTGTCAACAGCTGGTTACCGAGAAAGATGAAATAAACAACATGGCTCATGAACGCTGTTATGACTGGGCCCTAGTTACGGGAAGCAAGACATACCCACAACATGACAGAACCACCTTTGAACTACAGACTGCTCAAGTATTTGCATCTGTCCACACGAGCGTATTACTGTGCCATCTCTTGCGATGACATAGACCACTAAATACTACTAATTACTTGCCAGACGCAAAACGGCGCATATGTCAACGGGTACTGGTTTCGAGACAATTGACTCCACATCCTTTTCTACTTTCGAAGAACACTACCTTCTGTAGAAATAAGTGATATTTTTATTTTACAATTGGCCCTGGGGAACATTTCGCAGACGATGCATTTTTGTCACGGGAGCAGAAACCAGCTATGAATTGGAGAGAGACTTCTTGATGATTATTGTTTCGGGCGAAGGTTTCCGGCTGACCATCAGCATCAATAAATGTAAAGTAGGAGGGAGGGTGTGATATCATTTGAATACGATATTACCAATCGATCGCTAGAATAGGTCACAACCTTCAATTATCTAGGAGTTCTTGCACAAAGTTTTGCATGGTGGTGTAAGAGCGACTCGTGTGGTCGCGACACCACTGCCGGTAGCCGTCCCTCTTGAAACCCGAGTTCCGCGGGGCAGCGTACATGGCAGGCGGAACGATACCGCTAGGAATTCGAGCAGCAGAGAACTCAGCGTGCCAGCATAACCTGAACAATGTAGATCGTCAGCGGTAGCTTGGAAACTAGGATACAAGCTACGTTCAGGACTTAACGGCGAGTTTCAGATGTAACCAAGCTCAGTAGTTCCATCGCTGCTCACCTGCTGATGAGCGTCGACCTCTTCGCCGAAGGAATCGTCGTGCTTACCGACAACGAGTTGAGGGAAATCAGCAGCCTAGCGACAACTCACGACATCGCCACGGAACAGTGTCTATGTCGTGAAGGGGAGTGGAATACCTGTACAACGCTCACATGAAAGTTGAGTATTTGTGTTACTGAATAAATCAATAATTTGCACATAGCCGCGTATTTATTACAGTGCTGATATACTTATGTGGGCTTATGCCTGAAACTGTTTGTTGGGATTAGTGCCTCTGTTGACACTCCAGACGTATCGATGGCATCTCCTAAGCTGCTTTCAAAGTACAGAATATACAATAGTTACATATATTGGTGACGAAGTGAGGTCGCAGTAGTCGGTACGACTATGGAAATTTAACCATTAAGAAGACGGGTCCCATACTTACATATATTGGAAGAAACCTAAGAATCTCAAAGGAACTCACCTTAAACCAATTATGTCGGAGAGACTTGGGGACTACAAATATGCTAGGCAATACTGATACCATTGTTGTTCTTAGGTGAGTAACACTGTAGTTAGTGAGGTATAGTGTTGCGACATAACGGATAATGGCAGAAGTTGGGTGCAGAGGTAATGACTCGTTGTGGTGCTCAAACTTATTTTTTGCCGAAATATGATGTTATTTTCCGTTAATGCTTAAGTTGAGGTATGCGTTTCAATATTTTTCTAGGAGTTATAACTATAATCTCTTCTAATGCATCTTTTAGCGTCCCTTTTGCAAGTTATAGACCATTAGTAAGGCCATTAAAGCCTGCTTTCCGAACAATATCAGAATGGGATAATACTGACAGACCAATGTCAGTAGGGTGTCAATATATCCTCATACTCTGAACTTCAGGGAAAATTTGTTTACACTTAAGTAAGTTCTTATATCTAATTTCAGACGGCGAGGGCAAGGCAAAGAAAATGAGACAGGCCTAAACGAACTGAAGAAACCTTAAAACGGGCATTAAGTTCAGTGGATTCAGGGAGATCACTGATGATTGTATCAAAGTAGCCCATAATACCACAATTACGATTTACGATAGATTAGACTCAAATTCTGACAAGAAACTTTCTTTCGTGATAAGACTTTTTCTTACTCCAGAAGAACAAGAATTATTAAGCTTTGAAACTATATTATTATTCTATGGTAATTCCCTGGTTCAGCTGCGACAAACTGCCTATAACCGTCCCGAAAACTAGGCCTATGCGCAATTTCAACAAAATTACCAAAAATCTGTTTCTGGTTTTAAAAAGAGAAATCCTAAAATAAGCTCAAGGAAATCATCAGCAACAAGCATTAACAGAGTTCCAGGTTTCAAAAAGCTGAAGTTGATCTACTTTTTTTTCAACTTGAACTCCTTTTTCGATAAATATGCTGTGCACGTATTTTGATAAATGACGAGGTAATGAAATGCGTTGCTGTCTCACTGTTTGTATTACTATGTAAGGTCGTTGATATTACATGGATAGTGGAACATTAATGACAGTTTGGAAATCAGAAAATAATATTTATAAAGCTCCGAAGGTGTTCAACGTTTTTAGATTTTTCTGGTAGAGCTATACGTTTAACTTCCTGGGTGAAACAGGGTGCAACGAATTTTTCCCTAGAAGCAACAGAATCTAAAACAGAACGAAAATATCATAAGTGGAGATATTCCTTCGGATCCTATATCGTTCATCAGTTTGGTACCCTTACAAAAAAGAGAATACTGTAAGAAGAGCTGCACAGTGCGCCAAAGAATTGTTTAATCGGGGCGAATGTGTCATACAAACGTACAATAAAATGCAGTGCAAGACATTCCAAGAGAGATGTTTAGGTCGAGGACAGTTTTACTCAAAAAATTTCAATAGTTCACATTCCGAAAAAAGCGAAGAAACGTTGCATTCACGAGGAGTACTTGCTACTGAAAATGATGAAGCCTACTACACTCTTTGCCCGTAGGATTACACACACTACTGCTCGTATCCGTCTCGGGTTTGTATTACCGGCGATGTTAATAGCTCAAGAACAGTGATGCACAGCTGCATGGATTGGCTGACTGCGTTGGAGGATATGTGCCTTGTGAATGTATTCACTGCGCTGTACAGTATGCTGATCCGGCAAGTTGAACACACTGTGATAAAGTCTATCTGTTTTGTCTCAGGGTTCTTGCATTAAACTTTGTTTCGTGTATAATGCATTTTGGGGTTTTCATATTACTGATTTTATTTTTCACTTTTGTATAAGTACCTTTAATGAATCAAAGGTAACTGAGGCACCAATACGAACTAACCAAAATTATGATATTAATGTATAGAAGGCCACCAAAAGGGTCTGGTCTCTCATTCTTCTCCATCCAACCTACATGGTCATGGCTCCTTCTTTTTTTATTTTCCTGCCGGACTCTGCCTTACGCCTTGTTTTCAAACGATCTGCACTGTTTGTGCAATATTGCGCTACGTATTTCTATTGCTTATCTTGTCACTCGGCGGCTGGGTACTGTGATGAAGGAAGCATTATGCTGTCACCAGGTCAGTAGCCCGTAATAACGTTAAACAGAGCTGTTTCGGTTATCTGAGTATGGTTGTTTCGAAACGAGTGTTGGGTAATGTTGTGTTACTGCCCATTATTAGTAATCTCACGACAATGAATATTAGTGTTGTGTTACTCTTGTACCATCACGACGGTGCGATTTAGATGATTAGTTCAAGAGATCACTGGATAAATTTATCCTTGAATGGGAAAGTGTGTGTGCTCTCTCTACTACTGCTTTTGTACATTTTATAGGAAAATTTTAGTGCACAATAGTTTTGTTGTGTGCAGGTCTAAGAGAAGTTCAGTCTCGTTCCCCATTACAAGATATTGATTTGAGTGCTGTTGACTGCTGAGCGTTAAGTGCATTTCGTACATCGGTCAATTGTCAACTGCTGGTTTCTGTTCAAATGGTTCAAATGGCGCTGAGCACTATGGGACTTAACTTCTGAGGCCATCAGTCCCCTAGAACTTAGAACTACTTAAACCTAACTAACCTAAGGACATCACACACATCCATGCCCGAGGCAGGATTCGAACCTGCGACCGTAGCAGTCGCGCGGTTCCGGACTCTAGCGCCTATAACCGCTCGGACACCCCGGCCGGCGCTGGTTTCTGTACATGGAAAACTGGCGTAAAAGCAAACTGCAAAAAACACCATTGTGATTTTTCTTAAAATATGGATGTCTCTCGCTAATGCTTTTGGCCTGTTCAGACAGAAAGAGGAGGGCAGGAAAATGTGAGTCACAATTAGGAAATGATTTATGCACTTATAAAGCGACTGAAGTATACAAACCTCATACGAAGCTAGGCGTGGACAAGTAATACGACGCTTATGATCAGTTTCCCATAGTGACTGACATCTTCTCACGTTGAGCATCTAAATTTGAGTACTGAAATAGCAGCACTGAAACGAAGTTCATACCGTTCATCCAGTATCTTTGTCTTGCTACAGTAAAGGACTGTTTGAAACTCTTTCACAGACAGTGAAGTAGTCTGCACCATGTTTTCGCTCCACAAAAGCTACAAATTTGTTACGATTAAAATCTATGTACCATGAAATATGTTGAAAACTGTATAACATTTTGCGACGAAATAAAAAGAGAATAACAACAATTTTTATTACCCTTTCTCATAATACTAAATACGTTGCAACATCTCAGACGTCAATTAAGTTGAAATGAAAGCTGACCTGCAGGATACTGCAAGTGTTTCTATCAATAAATTTTACAGCAAAACTTTTGTACTCCTATGTCACTCTCTAATATGCCGAAATAATCAGAGAATTCATCATAACTCACCATTTATTTTTTTCCCAAAGTGTTATGAGTAGAAAGAGATACAAGAAAAGACTCAGAAAATATATCTGGACGATCTCTGAAATTTTTTCGATGGAGTTCAGTCGGTGTTTCCGCTCTCAGCTGCTCATTTCTAATTATGTAGAACAATTTAACGAAGACCAGTGTTGCGTCCACTGAATGATTAAAACTGAAGTGCAGAACAACACGAGTTACGTGTTACAAACGGCCAAACGGAACAGACTGTTAAAGGTTAGTATGCTGTCCGTTGAATTCTTAGTGAAGGTTCTGAGCGCCATTGCGGTGTAGTAAGAATACCGAGGCGATATTTCGTGGCTAACAAGAGTTAGAGGGGAGCGTTGGTAGCTGTCCAGGAACAGGCTAATCGATGCGAAGGAAGCGGCTAGCTGCCAAGTTTCCCAGTTATAATGGTTAAGTTCGCCGCGGCAGTTTATCAGCGGGGTAAGCACCGTCTTGCGGGCACCCCGGGGTGTGGTACCAACAGACCGTGCCAGGTGACTGACCCATCCAGCACGCCGCCAAGGAAACCGCGGCGACTGGGGCACTCATAGCGATCGTCGTCGTCTGAAAACTATTCTGGTCATTTGTCGCACAAGGTCAGATGTAATTTGTCAAACATAAATTTTCCATCGAAATAATCTTCTCTCTATAGACATATAAATTTATGTACACCGCAGTGGTTTCTGTCTGTATGTGAAGGCTAATACCAGGAACTGCTGTAGGGACGTTGATACAGTTTTCACTGGTAAACACGACAGCGAATGATTTGCGTCAACCCGATATGTAGTGCATGTGTATTTCCATTGTGGCTGTTCATGTACCAATCGGAAGGTGCAACGACATACTGATACGTGGGCTCTGACTTGTTTGTAAATTTGACTGGATTTTGTAATGACTGAAATAAAATCGCATATGCTCTCAACACGTGAAATTTTATTTCGTTTCCTCCTCCGCTTCCAGAATGAGATTTTCATTCTACAGCGGAATGTGCGCTGAGATGAAACTTCCTGGCAGCTTAAAACTGTGTGCCGAACTTAGACTCGAACTCGGGACCTTTGCCAGGAAGTTTCATATCAGTGCACACTCCGCTGGTGAGTGAAAATCTCGTTCTGGAAATATCCCCCAGGCTGTGGCTAAGCCATTTCTCCGTAATATCCTTTCTTTCAGGAGTGCTAGTCCTGTAAAGTTCGCAGGAGAGCTTCTGTAAAGTTTGGAAGGTGGGAGACGAGATACTGGCGGAAGTAAAGCTGTGAGGACGGGGCGCGAATCGTGCTTGAGTAGCTCAGATGGTACAGCACTTACCCGTGAGAGGCAAAGGTCCCGAGATCGAGTCTCGGTCCGGCACACAGTTTTAAACTGCCAGGAAGTTTCTCCTCCGCTTCTTTGTGCTCTTTTTTGCCAGCAGTTTATGTATTCCATAGTTTCCACAAATCCGCTGTGCACATGGTAGGATAATGTCTATGACAAAGACACAACGCGTTTACCTTGGGATGTTATACCCAGAGTTTCATTTCTGGCTTCTCTTGTCGTGTTCGACGGTAGTGGTGGAGCTGTGGCGGAGTAGAGTGCAGTTTAAAAATGTGTTTACTTCCAAAGTAAGAAGGGTTACTCGTGTGTCAAACTTCCTTGACTGTCCGTGGCCAATTGTATATATTTAGGGGTTCCGGCGGAACACTTGTTTCAGCCTACTGCATTTGCCTCGATCTATTTTCGACAGTGACATATTCGTACCGGTATTGGACACAAAAAACTTCAGCAAGTTTGACAAAAACTCTCAGAATCTAACACACTCAGCCAGTACTTGTAGCAAGATGCAACAAACTATTTCCAATAAAAAAGTTGCGGGAAGCTATGTCTGGTAGTTGAGGCAACGTGCGGACGTCGATTTGCTGGATATGTTTCCGGGTCAAAGAACTTAGAGAAATAGCTTCTGCAAACGACTTTCGAAAATATACTTGTCAGTGTACAGAAGTCTCAAGATTTCATAGCTCGTCGGAGACGAGTTTCTGAGAGATAGAACATTAAGTTGGATGGTAGCATAACGCTGAAGGGATTCGAGTACTTACATCACCACTACGTTCGCTTTATATTGATCAGGAAGGCCATGGGAAAACTTGCTACGGATGGCTTGAACTCAACTTCCTCCCCAAAATACTCCATTAATTCACTCGTTGGGGTGAACTCATTTGATTGCGAAGGTGTTCCACTATATTAGCACAAAGATTCCATCAGATTAAAACTAACGCATTGTTTACGACTTGAAAACGAATCTAGTAATACTCAGAACACTGACAAAACTCTAAGCCAAAGGAGAAGAAGAATTCCATTGATATAATTCGGTATGCTGTTCATTCGGTATGTTGTTTCAACAATGAAAATACGGTATGACCTTTCGGAAAATTCCAGTCGGCACAGAGCAGGGTAGTTTATGAGCGCACAGAAACTACGGGCGACCAGACATGAGAAACGATACCCCAGGGCAGCTGCTAGCCGAAGTTACTATCCTATCAGTAAGAGGTTCACAAAACCGCCTGCCTAGTGTAAAAAAGTGGCGCGCACGCAATATACATTGAGGCGAGAGGCGGCGACGGGGCTGGAATGAAATATGGCCGCTATCGGCGGGAAGCTGGAAATCACTCGTGTCCAGATAAGCGCCGGAGGAACGACTTCCGACCGCCAGGTGGCTCTGTGGTACGGGGAGGGCGCAGTCTGACCGCCACGCAGTGGCCACGGTGGCAGTGCGTGTGTTGTTCAAGGCAGCCGTCACAGCCGGAACTCAGCCCCCGTAGTGATAATCAGCATATGTTTATTAGTTAGTAAAAAGAAAGAGACCTGCTCCCGTAGCAGAGACCGCTAACGCACGTCTGTGCAGGGGCACTCTTCTCGGAGATAAGCGGTTAGAATCCTGCTGTTGGATTAAACCTTCACTCGCAGTATTTGCCATTGAGGGAAGGAGAGGTGGTGGCGTAAAGTTTCTGATCACCATTTCTGACTCCAGTGTCCTAGATTGAATTCACGTCTCCTCAGTGCCTCATGAAGTGAGTATATGTGACACTGATGATGATGATGATGATGATGATGATCCGTCCACCACGTGCGGTCGTTAAACTCGGTGGCCGTCTTAGTTTTATTTGTGAGAAGTAGGCTATGTGCCGGCACCCGCTTTCACCCTCTCTCTTCTCTAATCATCATCATACAACAAAAACGTAATACTACGCTATGCACGCATCCATTACAGTAATATACATTCTACAACTGCACATACGACACAATTCTAATATGTTCAGACGGAAAGTGAACAATGTGCTCCCAGGAACAGCAACTATTTCGACGGGTGAATGAGCCTCATCCGGTGACATATCTTAGCCGACAATGCCTTTTGACATTTATACGTTTTAGTGAAAACTCTATTACTCCATTCGCAGGAACCACGAGGGCGTGCAGAAAAGTAATGTCTCCGAAATTTTTTATTCTGTTCTTAATATTACATGTAATGCAAGTTACGTGGTCCACTTCCACGCTGCGATGACCCAAGTAGCAGCCCAGATTCAAGAGGTTAGCAAATTTTGGTAGTTAACATGGCACTGTGTAACTTAACCACACTACTGGCCATTAAAATTACTACACCACGAAGATGACGTGCTACAGACGCGAAATTTAACCGACAGGATGAAGATGCTGTGACATGCAAATGATTAGCTTTTCAGAGCATTCACACAATGTTGGCGCCGGTGGCGACACCTACAACGTGCTGACATGAGGAAAGCCTCCAACCAATTTCTCATACACAAATAGCAGTTGACCGGCGTTGCCTGGTGAAACGTTGTTGTGATGCCTCGTGTAAGGAGGAGATATGCGTACCATCACGTTTCCGACTTTGATAAAGGTCGAATTGTAGCCTATCGCGATTGCGGTTTATCTTATCGCGACATTGCTGCTCGCATTGGTCGAGATCCAATGACTGTTAGCAGAATACGGAATCAGTGGGTTCAGGAAGGTAATACGGAACGTCGTGCTGGATCCCAACGGCCTCGTATCACTAGCAGTCGAGTTGACAGGCATCTTGTCCGCATGGCTGTAACGGATCGTGCAGCCACGTCTCGATCCCTGAGTCAACAGATGGGGACGTTTGCAAGACAACAACCATCTGCGCGAACAGTTCGATGATATTTGCAGCAGCATGGACTATCAGCTCGGAGACCATGGCTGCGGTTACCCTTGACGCTGCATCACAGACAGGAGCGCCTGCGATGGCGCACTCAACGACGAACCTGGGTGCACGAATGGCAAAACGTTATTTTTTTTTGATGAATCCAGCCTCTGTTTACAGTTTCATGATGGTTGCATCCGTGTTTGGCGACACCGCGGTGAACGCATATTGGAAGCGTGTATTCGACATCGCCATACTGGCGTATCACCCGGCGTGATGGTATGGGGTGCCATTGGTTACACGTCTCTGTCACCTCTTGTTTGCACTGACGGCACTTTGAACAGTGGACGTTACATTTCAGATGTGTTACGACCCGTGGCTCCACCCCTTATTCGATCTCTGCGAAACCCTACATTTCAGCAGGATAATGCTCGACCGCAAGTTGCAGGTCTTGTACGGGCCTTTCTGGATATAGAAAATGTTCGACTGCTACACTGGCCAGCACATTCTCCACATGTCTCACCAACTGAAAACGTCTGGTCAATGGTGGCCGAGCAACTGGCTCGTCACAATACGCCAGTCACTACTCTTCATGAACTGTGGTATCATGTTGAAGCTGCATGGGCAGCTGTACCTGTGCACGTCATCCAAGCTCTGTTTGGCTCAATACCCAGGCGTGTCAAAGCCGTTATTACGGCCAGAGGTGGTTGTTCTGGGTACTGATTTCTCAGGATCTATGCACCCAAATTGCGTGACAATGTAATCACATGTCAGTTCTACTATAATATATTTGTGCAATGAACACCCGTTTTTGATCTGCATTTCTTCTTGGTGTAGCAATTTTAATGGCCAGTAGTGTTTATCGGTACTTGAGAAACTGCGAGCTGTAATCGAGTTTCTAACCGCAGAAATCTTTGCGCTCACTTGCAGCACCATCTCATTTAGGATGACATTGCCAAACAACACAAGATCGTTGCGACATCTCCTCCAGTATGACGCGTTATGCTCGCTGCCATCGGTTATCCTGCATACAGTTCCGACATGGTCCCACCCGGTTGCCAGTTGTTTCTAAAATTTGAAGAACACCTTCGAGGACATGGCTTTGGTAGCGACAAAGCGGTGAAAGTGGGTGTGAGCTCGTGTCGTTGTCAGCAAAGTTACATATTGTACAGTAACGGTAGCAGAAACCTTGTTTCTCGTCGGTACAAAAGTGCTCGTCGCCCGGGTGCCCTTGTTGAGAAATAAATACCTAGACGTGAAGAATGAAGACGTTACCAGAGTTCGCCATATCTGAAAAGATTTAAGAGATTTCACATGGAAAATTCGGAAGCGTTACTTTACTATACGCCACATCCTAAAGTTTTGGCTCACAGGAAGCGCATCAGTTAAAATACCACTCTACCCCTTAGAAGACCACAGTGCTTCCTTTGGAGAGTTGTAGTTTGTGTTAATGTGGTACCACGCTGTCATGTGACTCTTCTCCCCTGTCTTAAATAATGAAAGCGATGCGGTGTGACTTCTAATTCTTCGTCCGTAATTAGTCCAGTAAGGAGAGTCGGCGTGGAGACGTAACAGAACGATGGAAAGCAGCTATTGTGTTTTCTAAATTTGTTGGTGTATCAAAATGTACCTTCCAATCTATTGCTGTGTCCTGTAAAAGTTCGGAGCTCTAGTTGGTGAATTTTTTAAGCCTTATTCCTACTGAGGCCGAGCAGTAGAGGCCAGCGCAGCCGATGAGCTAATCAATAACTCACTAGACGGTACGAAAAAACACTTCTGGCAGTCGGTTGTTTGTGACACTGGTCAACGGTTGAACGCTTCCATCAGCTTATACGGTGTTATTAAGAGTGAAGTAATATTTAGCAACTTAGGCACTTGCGTGCTACTGAGAAACTCACACGGTACAAATTTAACGAGGCTTAGCAACACATGTTCATGGCAGAGTGAGTTAGGAAAAGCTGACAGGACAACTAATATGAGCCTACTCGTTCCCGTCCAGTAGGCCTGCGCCAGAACCGTAGCTGTAACGGCATTAATGATCAACTTTATGAGCTCAGAACATTCAGTTGTGCCGCCATACTGTCTGCTTCTTGAATCAGAGAGAATTACGGTGTTTTGAGTTTCAGACACCTCGATCCATCATTCTTGCTGATGAAGATCGGCTGACCACCTGGCACTGACTCACTCATCCAGATTCGGCGAGGCGCGTCTACAGGTAGCGCAGCTGCAGCGGGAGTTGAGAAACTTCGCTGATGTGGGGAGCTGGGGTGTGGCCAGCTTCCACCCTCTAAGGGACAGAGGCCGACTGACTGCCAGATGTCTATGATCCAGCTGGGGAAGGTGCGCCCTTTCAGCCTTATAGTCCCACAGACATCACCGTCCATTGCCCTGGTCGGTCCCTGGAGCATTTCTGCCTGGAAACGGACGTCGCTGTCGGCTTCTACTCTCGTGCACGATACGGCGACCACGAGCAGGTGTGAGGGTGTGTAGCCGGCAAGGCTCCAGGGGACATGGTCGGGCCATGTCCGTTGTCCACCACTGGCAGCACACACGGAGCCGCCAGACGGTGGTCCTGCCCACAACCCAGGACATTGTACGTCACAGGGGGTTCGGAGCGTCAGTGCATTCTGCGATCGACAGCGTTAGCAAGCGCGCATTGCGGCCGCGAGGACGGCCGGATTGCTCTATAGGGCCGCTTGAATAAACGACTGTCAATACTATCACTGTTTGACTTTACGCCTCGGCCTAAATCTACCCTCTCCCTCACCAGTTCTCTCACCCAGCCTGATATGTGTTGGTACGGAAGAGGACAGGATCTGGCAGTGTCTTAAATGAATGGTGCACCACTCACATCCATGTAACGCAGCGCAGTAGCCGTACAGTGATCCTGACTGTCAGGGACTAGAGAGGAAGTCAAGCATCGCCAACGACAGTTGGCTTCAAACCCGATAGTAATTATCGCAGTCAGTCGGTGCAGTTACACGTGAAGCAGTTTACGAGTGAACAATGCCAAGGAAAACGCATGCAATGGACATTTAGAGTGGGGCCCCTCGCATAAGGCCGTTGCTCAAATTTACGCGTTAGGGAGCACGTTTTCATTGGGCAAACAAAATAAAAAGCTTGGCAGTAGTTTACTGGAGGCAGGTAATATGATCAAACGAATCGCGAACTGGCCTCTTTGCAATTAATGGAAGGTATCTAGCTCACCACTGGCCCAATCAGGCATTTACCCTGCTGCATGTGGAGGAGGTATTGCAGGTCACAGGTGTTCTGTGCAGTTTTGGGGGCTTTCTTGGAACCATGGTTTGGGAAATCCCTCAGATGACAGTGGACATATACATCTACATCTATACCCCGAAACCACCTCGCGATATGTGGCAGAGGGTAGTCTGTATAACATTGTCGCATGCTCTATTTCCTGTTCCAATCGCGCACGTCGTCAGAGGATCTTCCATTCGTCAGCATCATGTACTGTGGTAGCGATCCATATCGGACACATCTTTATGGGGTCTTTTCTCCTCCACGTACAGTCAGGAATCCGTAAATGCAATTTTTCGGTTTCATTTATGTTCATCCTGTATATTTAAAGTGATGTGATGTTTGCTGCATGATAATACGTTGGATACGACGTTCTTGACGTCTGATATGGCATCCCGTGAGACCCAATACTACAAAGTAAAGAGGAATCACTTGTAACTGGCTACGGGACAAAAATTCCAATCGTACTCTAAAGGAAGTAAAAGAACAGAAAAATGGCGAAACTATTATTGCTGTGTCTTCTCGAAGATACGGGACACAGTCTGCACAGAAGAGCGCAAAGCTGCCTGGAATCAGGTGGAACGCAGGTGAAGTCACACTCCGCAAATGGTGAACACAATACTGACTATATTAATCGTGCGCCTTAATCACACAAACAGTTCCCAAGTGTACATCCACACGGCAGACGTTGACAAAAGCAGACACAAGGCTCCACTAAGCAGTTACTGAGTTCTTCAAGATAGTGACTCAGCAGACCACCGCGTCTCAGTGAGTGTGTTAATACTCATCTACAGTTACGGCCAAGAAGTGTCATACCAGAAATTGTACAAGCAGTGTTCATGATTGTTCACTGGATATAGAAGAGATAAGGGCTACTTGTTGTTGTTGTTCTTGTGGTCTCCAGTACTGAGACTGGTCTGATGCAGCTCTCCACGCCACACAGTAAAGCTGAATGCCCTCGGGAAAAATTATGGCTGTAGTTTCCCCTTGCTTTCAGCCGTTCGCACTACCAGCACAGCAAGGCCGTTTTGGTTAGTGTTACAATGCCAGATCAGTTAATCATCCAGACTGTTGCCCGTGCAACTACTGAAAAGGCTACTGCCGCTCTTCAGGAACCACACGTTTGTCTGGCCTCTCAACAGATAACCATCCGTTGTCGTTGCACCCACGGTACGGTTATCCGTATCGCTGAGGCACGCAAGCCTCCCCACCAACGGCAAGGTCCATGGTTCATACTACAGTTAAGTGAATTTTATCCGTAATGGATGCTGCAGAACTCCGGGAGTGTTCCTTTATAGAGTGTAGAATAACATCTGCCACCAGTCACAACTGAAGGTTATTTGCTGAAGACACGGCCGGTTTCGGAATTGTGCTCACCTTCGGGTGATAGTACTTTCATCTTATGTTTCCACATTCAGCTCAATATAGCTGCAGTATCCAAGTCGTAATCGAGTATTTGTCACACTTTTTGCAAACATAGTAGTTAAAAATGTAAGACCTAAAATAGCAATTCAAATAACCGGTCGTGACTTAAATAGGTCACTTTCAATTGCGAATGGTATCAAATCTAATTTTACACCCTACTTTAGATAAGTAGTTTCATATGTGAATATTTGTAAACTTTTGCTAACCTGTATTACGACCTGTTTTTGTTTTAGCTGTTCGCCAACTATAATTAGTTCTGCAACAAGGCTGCATAACTGTTACATTTATACTGGGCGACAGTTATTGAACTACATGGAAAAAACGTAAATTAGTTACAAACTACGGCGTGCACGGACTTTATTCAACATGTAAACGTCACTACAAATATTTGTGTTTATGTTATGCCATGTTCGATATGTCTGTCTTCATTAACGGCGATGTGGCGCAGGCGAATAGCGAAATTATTCATGATCCGCTGAAGTATCGGAACATCGATGCTGTCTATGACCTCCTGAATTGCTGTTTTCAGCTCATAAATGGTTTTGGAACTATTGACGTACACCTTGTCTTTAATATAGTCTCACAAAAAGGGGTCACACGTGTTCATATCCGGAGAATACGGCGACCAATCAAAGCCCATGCCAATGGCCTCCGGGTACCCAGAGCAAGAATCCGTCCCCAAAGTGCTCCTTCAGGACATCAAACACTCTTCGGCCAAGGTGGGGTCGAGCTCCGTCTTACATGAACTACATCTTGTCATAATCAGGGTCACTCTGGATGACGGGAATGAATTATTGTTCCAAAATCTTCACGTACCGTTCGGTAGTTACTTTATCAGGAATATCGCACCGATTATTCGGTGACTGGACATTGCGCCCATTGACGTTGAAAAGACTTCTCAATCGCAAAATGCAGATTCTCAGTCCGCCAAATGCGCCAATTTTGCATATTGACGAAACCATCCATTCATGTATTTTCGTAATTGCCACCCTGTATATTCAGTAGCAAGTGTATTTGCTGAACGTATCAGTTGACATTTAGTAATTTTTTTCTAGTTTCAGGTAA
This sequence comes from Schistocerca piceifrons, assembly GCF_021461385.2. Classification (NCBI taxonomy): domain Eukaryota; kingdom Metazoa; phylum Arthropoda; class Insecta; order Orthoptera; family Acrididae; genus Schistocerca; species Schistocerca piceifrons. The sequence continues at coordinate 365,926,536 of NC_060145.1, read as the reverse complement.
CAGTCCTCTGCTAAACTTCCCCTTCTTCTCGGAAATGAATGAGAATACTGTTGTCATCTTTTGTCAACACAAACTGCCAAACGGAGGAACTTCGAAAACAGTATGATGGAGCTACCTGTTGAGAAAGAAAAATCAAAATCGCAATAAAAACTCTTTCAACTAACTATTACGTGTAATGTAAATTATTTGTCAATATGTACAGTTACACCTTTTCCGCGAATTTTCAATGTCCTTATCTGAAGCGGTTCTCACAAACATTGGTGCAGTAGTTCAACCGCGAAGTCGCTCTGTCAGTGTGACTTAATACTCAGGAAAAATTGAGTTAGACGGGAGAGTGATTTTCCGTCGGTTTCCAGCGGCAAAATGCACGGCGACAGCGCGGAGACACCCGTGGGAATCTCGACAACTGCTCGTGCTGAGGGCGGAGAGCGACAGAGACAGGGACTGGGACGTGGGGGCGGAGCTGGAACTGCAACCCGAGGTACCGCCGCGGTGTGGAAGTCGGCGGCTGTGGGAGGCAGAGCGCCCGGAACTCGCCCCACTTAGCATGCGGCTCCACTCCGGAAGCCAACGGCGCGGCGCATGCGCGGTGAGGCAGAGGGCGGACGGCTCTGACAGCTATGGCGTCGACTCGTCTCCTGGTAGACACATCCTCCTCCTCCTGCCCGAATAGTCTATTTGATTACGACAGAAAGGCTACACTCCATACAAATGCTTTCAGAATAGACTTCCTGACACGTTCATCTATACCCGATGTTAAGAAGTTTCTCTTCTTCAGAAACGTTTTCATTGCCATTACCAGTCTACATTTTTCTTCTTCTCTACTTCGACTATCATCCGTTATTTCGCTCCCTAAATGTCAAACGCATCTACTACTTTAAGTCTGTCATTTCCTAATCTAATTCAATCAGCATCACCTAATTTAATTCGACTACGTTCCATTATCCTCGTTTTGCTTCTGTTGATGTTCATCTTATATCCTCCTTTCAAGACATTGTTAATTCCGTTCAACTGCTCTCCCAGGTCCCTTGCTGTCTCTGCTAGAATTACAATGTCATCGGCAAACCTCAAAGTTTTTATTTCTTCTCCATGGATTTTAAATCCTTCTCTAAATTCTTCATTTGTTTCCTTTACAGCTTGATCAATATATAACATCTGTCTCACTCCCTTCCCAACCACTGCTTCCTTTTCATGCCCCTCGATTCTTATAACTCCCATAGAGTTTCTGTATAAATTGTAAATAGTATTTCGCTCCCTGTGTTCGACAGCTGCCACCTTCAGAATTTGAAAGAGAGTATTCCAGTCAACATTGTCAAAAGCTTTCCCTAGGTCTACAAAAGCTAGAAATGTAGATTTATCTTTCCTTCTTCCAAGATAAGTCTAGTGTCAGTATTGCCTCAGGTGTTACAACATTTCTACGGAATCCAAACTGGTGTTCACCGAGGTCGGCCTCAACCAGCTTTTCCATTCGTCAGTAAAGCCGTGACTTACTAACTGTAGTTTTCACACCTGTCAACACCTGCTTCTTTGGGACTGGAATTATTATATTCTTCTTAAAGTCTGAGGGTACTTCCCCTGTCTCATACATCTTGTTCACCAGATGGTAAAGCTTTGTCAAGGTTGGCCCTCCCACAGTTATCCGTAGTTCAAACGGAATGTTGTCTACTCCCGGTGCCTCTTTTCGACTTAAGTACTTCAGTGCTCTGTCAAACTCTTCTCGCAGTATCATATCTCCCATTTCATCTTTATATGCGTCAACTTTCATTTCAGTAATATTGCCCTCAAGTACATTGCCCTTGTATAGACCCTCAACGTACTCCTTCCACCTTTCTGCTTTCCCTTCTTTGCTTAGAACTGGTTTTCCATCTGAGCCCTTGATATTCAAACAAGTCGTTCTCTTTTCTCCAAAGGTCTCTTCAATGTTGCTGTAGGCAGTATCTATCTTACCTGTAGTGATATATTCCTCCACATCCTTACAGCTGTCCTCTAGCTGATTAGCCATTTTGCACTTCCTGTTGATCTCATTTTTGAGACGTTTGTATTCCTTTTTGCCAGCTTCATTTACGGCAGTTTTATACATTCCACTTCCATGAATTCAATATCTTTTACGTTACCCAAGGGTTTCTATTAGCCATCTTCTCTTTACCTACTAGATCTTCTGGTGCCTTCAATATTTCATCTCTCAAGGCTACCCATTCTTCTTGTACTGTGTTTCTTTCCCCCTTTTTTGTCAATCATTCCGTAATGCTCTCACTGAAACTATCTACAACCTCTGGTTCTTTTAGTTTATCCAGTGCCCATATCCCTGAATTCCCATCTTTATTTTTAGTTTCTTCAGTTTTAATCTACAGTTCATAACCAATAGATTGTGGTCAGAGTCCACATCCACCCCTGGAAATGTCTTACAGTTTAAAACCTTGTTCCTAAATCTCTGTCTTGCCATTATAAAATCTATTTGAAACATTCCAGTGTCTCGAGGCCTCATCCACGTATACAACCGTCTTCCAAAGTTGTTAAACCAATTGTTAGCTGTGATGAAGTTACGTTCTGCTAAAACTTACCAGGCAGCCTCCTCTTCCATTGCTTACCCTATTCCATATTCACCTATTACTTTTCTTTCTCTTCCTCTTCCTACATCGAATTCAAGTCCCCAATGACTATTAAATTTTCGTCTCCCTTCACTATCTGAATAATTTCTTTTACCTCACCATACATTTCTTCAATCTCTTCGTCATCTGCAGGGCTAGTTGGCATATAAATTTGTACCACTGTGGTAGGCGTTGGCTTCGTGTTTATCTTGGCTACAATATTACGTTTACTATGCTGTTCGTAGTGGTTTACCCGTCATCCTACATTTTCATTCATTATTGAACCTACGTTTAGAAATTATCATCTCTCCGCCACCGTGATGATACTGTTTTAACCACGTGTGGCGTTCATGCTGTTTAGTACGTCCTTTTACAATCATTACCAGAAATTCCCAAGAACGAATGTGACTTCAATACAGAAGATGTCTGTGGGTTTGCAGCTTAATGACCTCCCGCCGTCAAGGACAGTAGTTTGATAAACATTGTACGTCTCTCGTTCTGCCTGTTTCGCTTCCTAGCCATTGACGCTCGTCCACCAATAGTAGAAGGAAGAATTTTATCCAACAAACCTATTTCATTAGAAAATCATAGGAAACTCCATTTTATACTTGAAGACAACACTGATCTTTGACAACGTTCGGGTAACCTTGATCATCAAAATATCCTGAAGAAAACTGCAGCAATGGACTCCAAACGTCGAACAAGTGGAAGAAATTGAAGAGGAGCATGGCGTATCCTAACATCTTAAATGTTTTACCTTTGTATCTTACTACTTATTACTTGTTGAATAAGTTGGCAAATAGAAATTAGCATAATTTCGAACGGTCCTTCATAAATGTAATCATTAGGAAGGACTAGTGAAAGTAATCTTACAGTAATATCTGAAACACAATAAATGCTATGAATATTTCAAATCACTTTATGCGTTGTCGTATTGTCACTAAAGATGCTCGGGGAGAGCAGTCCGCGATGGCTGTGAGGTGAGTTGTGGGTGTGAGTGAATCTGTGTATTGCCTGACTAGGCAGAGTAATGATGTTTTTTCGTGCCAATTGTTTTCTAGCAATGGAGATCAATTACGTTTTAGACAAGTTTTATTCATTCATTTGTGAATGAAAAGGATATCAACTGCGTTTGTGGCTTAGTTTTGTTTGTGGATTTGGAGGCCGCCCTATCGAAGACAGCACATCAGATGTAATGTTATGTTTTTGTTTCTTCTTCCAACGTTAACGACATGTGTGACATAAACGGCATCCCCTTTGTATCTTCACTTCTCACATACTAGTCTGGAGAGCCTAAACATTCGAGTAACGTACGGGCAATCAATTTCAGCTAACACTACTGATCGGTATCCGATACCTTGCCTTTAACTGCGCTGGGACATTAACTTGGTTGAATATGCCAGGTCAAAGGAATTCACAGTACTTTGCGATCATTTCCGACTCGTTAAGAACCAGCTACGATCCCCATGCAGACTGCAGTGTCAGTACAAATGAGGTCACAACCGTGGAACTCTGAGAATATTTTTAGGAGAAAATTTATTCCTAAACACCAGCAAATAAGGTGTCGTCACAGCTCGTGACATCCAGCAGTGCCACCACGAGCTATCGGCTGAAGTGCTTCGTCTTACATCGCTCCTGCAGCGGGTCTGCACTGCCCCGAACAACAATCTTGGTGAGTATCCCAGTGACGTGCGGAGAAGTCCTATTTTTCCAATGTTTGGGGAGGGTCAACGATGTTTCATATGGAGTCATGGTGTGAGGTGTCATCGGGTATCTCTTGAAGTTGCTTAGTTGACTAAGGAAACTCTGACGGCACAAAGGCACGTCACGGGCAACACACGTCCTCATGGATTACAGCTGATGCAACAATATCGTGGTGCCATATTTCAATAGGACAATGCTCGTCGAAATATGGAACGTGTCTCTATGAACAGTCTACGTACCGTTGAGAAACTCCTGTCGCCGCCACCAACGTCCTCAGACCTTTACGCGATCGGCTCGAAAGTCAGCTCCCTCTCAGTGCCGCTGTCCCCGATGCAGGGACCAATTACAGGATCTATTGGCCACGATGAAGATGCAAGCTGAAGAAATTAATAAAAATTTGTACCACGGCCGGGACTCGAGCCCATGGATTTTTATTTACAAGGCAGAATTGCTGAACGTTACACCACCACTGCCCTATCGTCAACATTGCTGCTCGAACTACTCAAGTTGAACGCTCGTGCAGCAATACTTTCCATAGTGCTCCGGTGGCGTAATGAGCAGCATTCCTTCCTAGTAAGTAAAAACACACGTGCTCGAGTTCCGCCCGTGGCACAAATTTTAATTCATTTCTTCAGCTTCCATCATTATCGTAGATAAAGGTGAGACTTAAATCTCTCGGGGAAAATTTAGTTATAAGAGCTATTGGCCAGTCTGCCTCAGGAGAGAATTCGACGGCACTGCGACACAATTATCAATCGGCTCATTGCCTATATCACTGGAGTAACATCACACGCACTTTCCATCTTTCTTTCTTTCGCTTACGCCATAGTCCCGCAGCAATCGCAGGGTCGGCGTGGTTACAACGGATTTGGCAATGTTAGTGCTAGGGATGGCCGGATGCCCTTCCTGCCGCCACCCGGTACCCCCCAGGACGGAATCATTGTACCCCAACTGTCTTCTTCGAGTGTAAATCCTGAAATAGTGCGGACGTGGTGGCTGCCGGAGTGGCCGAGCGGTTCTAGGCGCTACAGTCTGGAACCGCGTGACCGCTACGGTCGCAGGTTCGAATCCTGCCTCGGGCATGGATGTGTGTGCTGTACTTCGGTTAGTTAGGTTTAAGTAGTTCTAAGTTCTAGGAGACTGATGACCTCAGAAGCTGAGTCCCATAGTTCTCAGAGCCATTTGAACCATCTGAACCAAGTGCGGACGTGTTTCAAATGTCTGCGACACGTGTAACTGAGGCGGAATGTGGGAATGGGAACCAGCCCAGTATTCACCTAGCGGGATGTGGAAAACCGCCTAAAACCCAGATACAGGCTGGTCGGCACACCGGCCCTCATCGTTAATCCATAAAGTTTCAATTTGTTTCGTCTTCCCCTTCTGGATGCTAACCCTTTTCCCCCGGTATTATTTATACAAATGACAATAATAATCATTCTCTTAACATACGTTCTGCAGGAAACCTCAGAACCTAACTTACGATAGTAACCGTAGAGTGCAATCAGTACAAGTTAAATGAAGATAAATTTTGTTAGTAACTGGCTTAACGCTAGTGCTTCTGATGTATTTTAGAGCATAGTTATCGTTATTAAAATCAAAGTAGTCCTACGCTGTGTAACGTAGGTGTGCAGAGATAGGTATCCTGCATCGCCGCTCTGGACTCGGTCCTAGAAAAGTGGTTTGCCGTTGCCTTTCTCCGACCTGCCATGACTTGTCAGATGTGTAGCTGTTCGTGTGGATATCTGTGATGAGTGAGTGTCCAGTGTAGTATCGGATGTGTGTTGCTATGGATAAAGGCAAAGGAACGGGCAAAATCCGGTTTCGGCATACAGTCTACTCCTGTCAAATAGCACCAAGAGGACTGCTGGGCATAGAGTCTCTGTCCGACGGGCAGATCATTATCAATAGTGCCGCCAAGTCCTCACTTCATGACTACTGCGAAGATTTCGAAATTTAATCCACGTTGTTGGCGCAGTAAGTGATGGCCAGGGACATGTTGCGACATCACCAAACTCCTCAGTGTAAATATTCTACCACCAATATTTCTGAAAATAAAAATGTGTAGTAATATCAAACAATCAAAATAAGTCGTCTTACAATATGCTCTGTGTGTCACCGATGCTTGTACATCAGGCACATTGTAACTGCTCAAGACAAGGTAAAGGAAATTCGACAATTTGAGTAAGTGTAAAACGTGCATGTTTCAAGAAAATCTACAATTGCTTTAAGAAATAATATCTCCGTTGTCATCTATCTCACACTTCTTCGTTTGTGAAACTGTTTACTCGTGCATTTACACAAATGTTCTTCATAGATATTTCGCGTGAAATGTTTCTTCTAACATAAAAATTTATTTATTTTCGATTATTAATGTATTTTCATATTCCTGCTGCATTTAATTAGCACCAGCAGCTTTAAGGATTATGCAGTTAATTAATTACACAACGTGCATTATAGACTTAAGAACTTCTTAGACTTGAGCCATTGAAACTTTAAGACGTAATATACAGGAAAGCTGAAGGATTTTTAAGAATAAAAAAAACTTTACACAACCTGTAGTATTAGACAAGGTTATTTATGTCAGATTTTTGGAATATTTAGTCACCGTGTGGCAGATATTTTATTAAGGAGAATCTCAGCATTCTTGCCGGAAAAGGACATGCACTGAGGCTTCGAGCAGAGTTCTTCTAAGCTGAAGAACGCACAAACTGGTACAGAAATCCGTGTGACTTTTAAGGGCATAACGTTAAAAATCGGTTCAAATGGGTCTGAGCACTATGGGAGTTAACTTCTGAGGTCATCAGTCCACTAGAACTTAGAACTACTTAAACCTAACCAACCTAAGGACACCACACACATCCATCGCCGAGGCAGGATTCGAACCTGCGACCGTAGCAGCAGCGCGGTTCCAGACTGAAGTGCCTAGAACCGCTCGGCCACAGCGGCCGGCTTTTTGATCGCATACCTGCTCCAATGCACAAATATTCTGTAGCATCAAAATAGTATATTATTATTTTACATTATTGTCACTGTTATTACTAATATATTCGTTATTTTCACACAGTTCCGTGTTAAGACATTCTCTTGGTTAGCACACTGGACTCGCAACCGGGAGGACAACGTTTCAAATACCAGTCGAGCGATGCAGACCTAGGCTTTCCATGATTTCCCTAGATCGGTTAAGGTAAATACTGGTATGGTTCCTTTGAAAAGCACGGCCTATTTCTCTCCTCATCCTTACCTAATCTGTGCCTGCATTCCTTCTCTAATGTACTCGTTGTCGACGGGAGTTAAATCTCTAATCATCGTTCCTTAATTCCTTCACCCACTTCTGGTGCTCATTATTTCCCGAACGCATTCACGGAGAAAAATTGTAGAAATAAATGCTGAACAGCTTGGAAGGAACTTTTCACTCTTTCATATCATTCATTTATAGAGTTTGTCTGTCGTACAAGAACGGTGTTTTCATTATTTGCGGGTGCGGGGTGGAGGTGAAAATCGAGTGCGCAATTGGCCTATGAATCGTGTTAACTCTGCTATTGTCCTACGAATCGTGTTAACATTGCGGTGTGTATCGTCTTGTTTAACAACTTGTATCTAACCTCCTCAGAAACAACAACTAACAAGTCCGGCATGGGTCCTAAATACCATTTAAATACACCTAAAACCATATTCGTGTTGGCCCAAGTATCAGGCCAGTTATCCGTCGAGCTACAGTGCTCGCGAGTTAACAGATATGAACGAGCCTTTTCCTCTTTTCGTACGTCAATATAAAACTTAAACACACAGATATCACTTAGTAATCCATATGCGGTTTTTTCCGGACGATACGGCGAATTTATTAGCGTTCGAAAATAATTTTTATCGTTTATAGTGGCAGAATTACGACACGGACTTCGTTTCTTTTTCTCGAATGCAAGTATACTCGTATACTTTTTTCTAAGGTATTTGAAAGAAGCTTCTAAGAGAACCTCTGAGACTTAAAGTGTATGGGACTTGATCAAACAGTATCAAGATTACAGCGCCACAAACCACTGTCCCGCTGCCAGGAGAAGACGTCTGCCCTCTTATGTCAAGTGTAAGCAAACACCTAACTTAGGTACAGTTCGTCGGTTTATTTTCGCGGCTGTAATGCCAAGTGCTCAAAATGTTGATATGAACATTGTCCACACTATGAAGTGATCCTGGAGAGACAATACTATACGTGGAATTTCATCTGGAGTTAACGGCAGCATAGGCACGTGTTGCAAGACATATCATGCCTTAGGCACTGTCGTCGCTGTTTCCTAACAGACGTCTTGTTTTAAATTTCGTTAAAGAAACTGTATAAAAGTGTTAAGTTTGTTGAGTGCTGAGACTCTTTTGGGTCTGCTGAACGACCGTTTCTCTCCAAATGTTCTCTTAATGAGGTCAGTCTTTCAATTTGCAGACTGGCACGGACATCTGTAATGGTGGTACCACTCTGCTTGCCTTATGTCCCGTGAGATGTCCTCTAATAACTGCGGCTGCAGCACATCTTATGAACTCGAGACAACTGAGTGTGTTTGGATTCGCATCACGAAAACAGGGACCAATGAGACAGGCCTTGAGAAACAAGTTATATACATTGATAGATCATGAACGTTGTTTTTATCCACTTCTTTGAGTCAAAATGGATTTACAACAGACGATTCAGTACATATTCCGAAGATTGATTTACCCATCGTTTGTAAACGATGCTTTATTCTTAAACAAATTTTTCCATAGATATACAGCATAGTTTAGCACTTTTCGTACTTACCTGCGGAGAACTGTGACCAATTTAGAAGGCAGTGCCATAAAGCTGCAAGTGCAGCGAAATGTGAAGAAAATTAGAGACAAGGGAATGTAGTTTTCGCAAAACTCACATTTCACTGATCCCTCTCGTATTTCCAACATCCCCTTAGTGACATTTACATTGAGTGATACTGCTGCTAAAATGCTAGTTTCACTCCCTTCATCAGTTACTGTTCGTTATTCTTGGCATTTTTTATCGTCCACACTTACAGTTCCTAAAACTTTTTATAATTTTTTCAAATAAAAATCGTGACTACTAAGCACGAACTAGACACTCTTCAGTAAAAAGTCGCACCGAATCTCAAACAGTTGATGACATTTGCTATAAATGATACGCATCTTTTCCACTGTGGTATTCATTGTGAATATTTCAATAGCCTTACGAGCAAGTTATCTGACCGCTGCAACAGCAGACCGCAGACTGATGGGCTTCAAGCGCATAGGTTAACACAAGAACCATACCTGAGTTTCACTATGTGATAAAAAATATCCGGATACCCGTCTGAAAATGACTTACAATTTCGACGCGCCCTCCATCCTTAGCATTGATGACAGCTTCCACTCTCGCAGGTATACGTTCAATGAGGTGCTTAAAGGTATCTTGGGGAATGGCAGCCAATACTAGACGGACTGCTGCAATGAGGAGAGGTACCGTTGTCGGTCGGTGAGACCTGGCACGAAGTCGTCGTTTCAAAACATCCCAAAGGTGTTCTATAGGATTCAGGTGAGGAGTCTGTGCAGGCTACTCCGTTACAGGGATGTTATTGTTGTGTAACCATTCCGCCACAGGTCGTGCATTACGAACAGGTGTTCGATCGTGTTAAAAGGTGCAATCGCCATCCCAGAATTGCTCTTGAGCAGTGGGAAACAAGAAGGTGCTTAAAACATCAATGTGCTGTGATAGTGCCAGGCAAAACAACAAGGGGTGCAAGTCCCCTCCATGAAAAACATGACCATACCATAACACCATCGCCTCCGATTTTTATTGTTGGCACTACACACGCTGGCAGATGACGTTCACTGGTCATTCTCTGTTTAGTAAAACTGACAAAAAGCAGATTACAGAGTACCTGACGGCTCAACACAAAAATTTTGTCTCAAGTACAGATAGTGTTGAGGATCAGTGGACAAAGTTCAAAACCATGGTAAAATATGCGTTAGATGAGTGTGTGCCAAGCAAGATCGTAAGAGATGGAAAAGAGCCACCGTGGTACAACAACCGAGTTAGAAAACTGCAGCGGAAGCAAAGGGAACTTCACAGCAAACATAAACATAGCCAAAGCCTTGCAGACAAACAAAAATTACGCGAAGCGAAATGTAGTGTGAGGAGGGCTATGCGAGAGGCGTTCAGTGAATTCGAAAGTAAAGTTCTACGTACTGACTTGGCAGAAAATCCTAAGAAATTTTGGTCTTATGTCAAAGCAGTAGGTGGATCAAAACAAAATGTCCAGACACTCTGTGACCAAAATGGTACTGAAACAGAGGATGACAGACTAAAGACCGAAATACCAAATGTCTTTTTCCAAAGCTGTTTCACAGAGGAAGACTGCACTGTAGTTCCCTCTCTAGATGTCATACAGATGAGACAAAATGGTGGATATAGAAATAGACGACAGAGGGATAGAGAAACAATTAAAATCGCTCAAAAGAGGAAAGGCCGCTGGACCTGATGGGATACCAGTTCGATTTTACACAGAGTACGCGAAAGAACTTGCCCCCCTTCTTGCAGCGTTGTATAAATTTTGAACACGAATTATGTTCGAGTATAATGACTTTTCTGGAGACTAGAAATCTACTCTGTAGGAATCAGCATGGGTTTCGAAAAAGACGGTCGTGTGAAATCCAGCTCGCGCTATTCGTCCACGAGACTCAGAGGGCCATAGACACGGGTTCACAGGTAGATGCCGTGTTTCTTGACTTCCGCAAGGCGTTCGATACAGTTCTCCACAGTCGTTTAATGAACAAAATAAGAGCATATGGGCTATCAGAACAATTGTGTGATTGGATTGAAGAGTTTAACAGAACGCAGCATGTCATTCTCAATGGAGAGAAGTCATCCGAAGTGAGAGTGATTTCAGGTGTGCCGCAGGGGAGTGTCATAGGACCGTTGCTATTCACAATATACATAAATGACCTTGTGGATGACATCGGAAGTTCACTGAGGCTTTTTGCAGATGATGCTGTGGTGTATCGAGAGGTTGTAACAATGGAAAATTGTACTGAAATGCAGGAGGATCTGCAGCGAATTGACGCATGGTGCAGGGAATGGCAATTGAATCTCAATGTAGAGGAGTGTAATGTGCTGCGAATACATATAAAGATAGATCCCTTATCATTTTGCTACAAATATCAGGTCAGCAACTGGAAGCAGTTAATTCCATAAATTATCTGGGAGTACGCATTAGGAGTGATTTAAAATGGAATGATCATATTAAGTTTATCGCCGGTAAAGCAGATGCCAGACTGAGATTCTTTGGAAGAATCCTAAGGAAATGCAATCAGAAAACAAAGGAAGTAGGTTACAGTACGCTTGTTCGCCCGCTGCTTGAATACTGCTCAGCAGTGTGGGATCCGTACAAGATAGGGTTGATAGAAGAGATAGAGAAGATCCAACGGAGAGCAGCGCGCTTCGTTACAGGATCATTTAGTAATCGCGAAAGCGTTACGAAGATGATAGATAAACTCCAGTGGAAGACTCTGCAGGAGAGACACTCAGTAGCTCGGTACGGGCTTTTGTTGAAGTTTCGAGAACATACCTTCACCGAAGAATCAAGCAGTATATTGCTCTCTCCTACGTATATCTCGCGAAGAGACCATGAGGATAAAATCAGAGAGATTAGAGCCCACACAGAAGCATACCGACAATCCTTCTTTCCACGAACGATATGAGACTGGAATAGAAGGGAGAACCGATAGAGGTACTCAGGGTACCCTCCGCCTCTCACCGTCAGGTGGCTTGCGGATTATGGATGTAGATGTAGATGTAGATGTAGATGTAGAAGCGAGGCGTCGTTTGGTATTTGCCGGCATGATGTGTGGCTTATGTACAGCCGCTCTACTATAAAATCCAAGTTTTCTCACGTCCCACCTAACTCTCATAGTACTTGCAGTGATTCCTGATGCATTTTAGAATTCCTGTGTGATGGTCTGGATGGATGTTACGTTAGGACCCTCTTCAACAGTCGGCGGTCTCGGTCAGTCAACAGACGAGGTCGGCCTGTACGCTTTTGTGCTGTACGTGCCCCTTCACGTTTCAACTTCACTGTCACATCGGAAACAGTGGACCTAGGGATGTTAAGGAGTGTGCAAATCTCGTGTACAGACGTATGACACAATTCACACCCAATCACCTGACCACGTTCGAAGTCCGTGAGTTCCGCGGAGAGCCCCATTCAGCTCTCTCACTATGTCTAATGAATGCTGAGGTCGCTAATATGGAATACCTGGCAGAAGGGTGCAGCATAATGCACCTAATATGAAAAGTCGTATGTTTTGGGGGGTGTCCGGATACTTTTGATCACATAGTCTACGTGTCTACTTACATTTGGTATAAGTTGTCAACAGATTTTTGGAACCGCTTGTCCTGACGGCGGGCCAGTGGTTCACGGCGTTGTTCTCTTGATACTATTGGATCACGTCCTATACATGTGTGTCGCTGAAGTTCTGTTAGCTTCTTTCAAATACCACAGAAAAAATATTCATTCCACTAGAAAAAACAAATTTGGTGTCATAATTCGGCGTCTATGAACGACGAAAGTTACTTGCCATATTGTCTGCTATAACTAGCTGAAAACAGCACCTCGATATGTTTATTCATTCTGGAGATATATAGGGTAGCATGACTTAGCTGCTTCATCCTGTATACTCACATCATAGCAGAAATTCTTTTACGAACAATGACTGTGGACTGCTCATTCCAAAACAGGAAATAAAGGCTGTATGATGGTGGCGCCTTTGTGTGTTAATATTGTATTTCAATAAAAGCTGTAGGAAGGGTAAAATAATACAAGGTCCGATAACATGGAGTGACGTTCAGCGTGGTTTTATTATATTGTATCTTATATTTTTGACAGTAAATATTCTCTGTTAGCCTATCTGCACATTCGATAAAAGTATTAAAATTACTCTGTTCCGAGTCACTACTGTAGCAACAACAGCCGTATCAGCTGTCGACGCATTGCCGGCAGGGGCAGTTTGCGGAAACATAAACTCCGACGTTTTACGATACACCATTCTTTTCATCCTGCATTTAACGACGTACTATACTATATGCAATCATCATGAGTAGTCACAATTTTCCCTATTTTCTGGTCTGTATTTCTGGCGGCTGTATTCGGATTTTACAAAAGGCTGTCTCATCACTTTAGACATGAAATCTTTTATGGGCTTTGTGAATATGTTAGGTACTAATGAATTACACTTGGTTGTTGAAAATTTTTCTTTAATTTTCACTTCTCATGGTGTGTATCGGCATCGGCACCGTCGCATCTGTCATACCAACTATACCTCAAGATAAAATATAGAAAAGTTCATTTCAAAGAAAATCTTACATTGAAACACAGTATCTTGTCAAGAATAAACATTGTTTTACAACATCAGTGCGCAAACTAGCACAAGTCGTCTAGCAAGTTACAAAGTAAATATCTTGGCCGCTAGGAGGCGTTAGAGGTATTACTGAAACGCCAATAACAACAGATGCCTCTGTGACACATAAACACTTAATATTAAAGACATGTAGTCATCAAAACAACTTATATACAGTGCACCAAGTCAAAAAGAACAATGTGTTGCGACCGAAGAAAGTTTTAGTACATAAATGCAAAACTTTTTACAATATTATGTTCAGCGAAATGTGTATGGAGTTCTACACATACGTAATAGCTATAATCAATTAGACACCTTTGCTGGTTTCTAATTTTCTTATAATGTACGATCAAACCTGTAACTGATAAAATGATCATAATATCATAGGGTAACTATGTTGCTTATTTGAGAGAAAGAGGCATAATCCTTGATAGAATCGTTTTAATCTCCAGTTGAGTTACTAAAATTTTATAACGTGACTGTCAAGTACTAATATGTTAAATGATTATCTAAAGTGCGCAAGATTTCAGTCTTGCGCCTCACTTCCATTGACCTTGAAGAAGTTGTGCAGTTGTAGCTAAGGTCAAAAAACAGCTCTTTTCAGTAACTCATTATGCTTGATGGTTCATAAACATACCTGTGTTGTAAATATATGCTACGTTGTAGGTCGACTCAAGTTTGACTCAGCATACAGAGATGACGAAAGAAACGTTGGTGAAATTAAAAGCAAGTACGATAACATTAGGACTACAGTGGAAATCAAACTGTTAGATGCAAAGGAGACACGGGATAGGTGGAACGAGTACATTGAAGGCATCTATGTCGGTGAGGGCTTGTCTGTTGATGTGATAGAAGAAGGAACAAGAACCGACAGGGAAGATGTAGGGGATTCAGTATTAGAATCAAACTTTAAAAGAGATTTGGTAAATTTAAGATCGAATAAGGCAGAAGGGATAGATAAAATTCCATAAGAATATCTAAAATTATTTCGTGAATTGGAAACAAACCGACTGTTCACGTTAGTGTGAAGATTGTATGAGGCTAGCGATATGCCAGCAAACCTTCGGAAAAACGCCATACATACAGTTCTGAAGATAGCAAGAGCCAAATAAGGGCGAGAATTATCACACAATCAGCTTAACAGCTCATGCATCCCAGTTGTTGAAAAGAATAATACCGAAAATAATAGAAAATAGAATTGAGGATGTGTTAGCTGACGATAAGTTTTAGTTTAGGATAGGTAAAGCCACCAGAGAGGCCACTTCTGACGTTGCGGTTGATAATGGAAGCAAGACTAAAGAAAAAGAAAAATACGTTCATAGGAGTTGTCGACCTGGAAAAAATACAATGCGTACAAGTACTGAGAGGGGAAAATAAGAATGGAAGACCAAGAACTAAGTCTTCGGATTAAAAAATACGTAAGGCAGGGATGTAGTCCTTCGCACCCTACATTTCAGTGTATACATCGAAGAAGCAATGACGGAAACGAAACAAATGTGAAAGTATATCAATGATCAGTTTCGCTGATGACATTGTTACCCTCAGTAAAAGTGAAAAACTATTACACGATCTTTGGAATGTAATGAACAGTCTAGTGAGCACAGAATATGGCCAGAGTAAATCGAAGAAAGACGAAAATAATTATCATGAGCAGAAATGAGAACAATAAGAGACTTAGCATCAGAACTGCGAATCACGAAGTAGGTGAAGTTCATGAATTTTCCTACGTAGGGAGCAAAATAACTTTTGAAGGATGGAGAAAAGAGGACACACAAAGCAGACCAGCACTGGGAAAAAGGGCAGTCCTGTCCAAGGGAAACCTTTTACTATCAAATGTAGACCTTAACTTGAGGAAGAAATTTCTGATAATGTAAGTTTAGAACACAGCATTGTATGGTAGTGAAACATGGACAATGGGAGAAACAGAACAGAAGAGACTCGAAGCATTTGGAATGTGATGCTACAGAAGGTTTCTGAAAATTTGGTGGACTGATAAGATTAATAATGATGAGACTCTCAGCCGAATCGACGCGGAAAGGAATATATGGGAAACACTGACAAGAAGAAGGGACAGGATGATAGGACATCTGATTAGACATCAGGGAATAACTTCTATGGTACTAGAGGGAGCTATGTGGGATAACAACTGTAGAGAAAGATAGAGATTGGAATACATCCAGTAAATAATTGAAGACATAGTATGCAATTGCTGCTCTGAGATGAAAACGTTGGCACAGGAGAGGAATTTGTGGTGGATCGAATCAACCCAGTCGCATGGTAGATGACGAAAAAAAGTACGTTTTAGTCCTAGCAGCGGTTATTCTGCAAAGCTAAAACATGCATGTCATTCTGTACAAGATATGGTACTCCGTATGAGGCTGTCAGTGAACAGTGAGGAGAGTCATCACATTTCAAAGACATTAATACGGTAAGCAACTGATTTTTAACTTAAGACCTATAATACTGTGTTTATTTATCTGTATGTCTGAAGGAACATGGGATGCGATATGCGCCGCACTCCATCCGGTTTTTATCATAATAAAAGCCAATACTCCCACTTCCCATATCTTACAGTTGACTCGGCGATATGCGCTGTATTTTATGATATCTGATGACACAGATGAAGATAAATCTTGTTTCATGGAACAATCACGTCATCTCGCTAAGAAATGCATCGTGTTGACTGCCCATAAAATGTGTTCTCAAAAAAATTGCGTATGTTTCTCACATACGTCCGGCTTCTTTCCAAATGAAGTACCGGAATCCAATTTTGTTGCCACAATAAACGCTCCTGCTCCCTCCTTTCCATTTTTGTAATTATATCTTGTCATTCACTGTCAGTTGTATGAGTTGTTACAGAATTAGGCTCGCTATGTTTAGAGGTAAATGGTTTGGTACTTAATTTGTGCAGCATTGCATTACATATTTCCTGGAAAGTAATTTAAAACAAAAATGCATTCTGTTCGCTTGGTAAAATTGTAATTGTAATGCAGAGGCAGCCACACGATTACTCTTCAAATTCAAAATTAAGTGTCTGGAAGAGAAGTCACCGGATAAAAAAGAAAGAAAATTAAAACTTTCCGTGTCAACTCTGATTTCTCTTATTTTATTATCAGTCATTTCTCTTATGTAGGCGGGTACTAATAAAATACTTTCGCACCCGGAGGAGAACGTTGGTGATTCAAATTTCATGAGACGGTTTTGAATTAATGACTGTCACCTCAACTTTCTTATCATACCTGTGTCACTCTCTTCCTACTTCGCAGAAACACAAAACGAGCCGCCTTTCTATGAACTTTTTCAATTTTCTCCATTAATCCTATTTGATACGGATACCTCACCTCACAGTAATACTCCAGAAGAGTGCGGATAAGTGTAGTGTAAGCTGGCTCTTTAGCAGACCTCTTCAATTTTCTAAGTGTTCTGTGAATAAATCGCAGTCTTTGGTTTGATTTCCTCGTATCATGTGTATGTGGTCCTTCCACTGTGAGTTATTCGTCATTGTAATCAGCAAGTATTAAGTTGAATTTGCTACCTTCAGATTTGTGTGATTTATAGTATAACCGAAATTTAGTAGATTCCTTTTAGGTCTCATTTGGATGACTTCACATTTATTATTATTTAGATTTGATCGCCACTTTTCGCATCATACATTTATCTCGCTTAAATAATTTTACAACTGGTTTGGGTCATCTGATGACTTTACGAGATGGTAAATAACATCATCCACAAACAGTCGAAGAGGGCTGCTTAGATTGTCTTCTAAATTATATGTAGATTAGGAACGGCAGTGGGCCTATGACGCTTCCTTCGGGAATGCGATGTTATTTCCGTTTTTCTCGATGATTTTCCGTCAGTTAGTGCGAACTGAGACCTTTCTGACACGGAATCACTAATGTTGTGTCACAACTAAGAGGATACTCCATATCCAGGCAAATTCAATAGAAATAGTTTGGGGGGGGGGGGGGGGGGGAACGATGCATTTTCGGTTGCGGTGTGTTAATCTTTTGTAATTTTATGTACCGCATATTAGTTGCTTTAAATATTTAGGGATGGGTAGGAACTGCGTCTTGAGGAATATTACATAATATGTACCGTAAACTTACATATATTTTTCGCACCTACGCCTCACTTCATTTCAAATACAGAAGCGGTATCTCACTGACTTGTAGTGATAGAGGTTCGTTTTTCCCATACTTCGTATTTGTTATATTTCATCCGTCATGCACGATGCATTATAATGGCTTGTTAAATGAAGCACTGTTTGCATTACTTTTAAGTATCTGGTGTTAAACGTTTGTTGGTCAGATTAAGTAAAATTGCAAAGATATTTCTCTGAACATAACTTAGTTAAAAAGATATTGCAGTTGGCCAAATGTTAATGAAAATAGAAAGATGGTTTACATACTACATTATTTCCGTCTTAATGCATCATTCTTTCTAAACTGATGTACCATGTGGAAGTAACTTTTCAGATTATGTGTACTTGATTTAGGAGCTGAAATGTCACACATACATCTCTCGTTATTGGTTTTGGATAATGTGCCTATCGTCGTCTTGTGGCAAAGTTATTTACACTGTGATATACCGTATGGCATGAGTCACTTTGCGCAGTGATGCCATGAGACTACGTAGGTTCCCGCGGCCAAGAGAAGTGTAATTCATCAGTGGAAAACTGATATACGAGGTGCATTCAAGTTCTAAGGCCTCCGATTTTTTTCTCCGGACTGGAAAGAGACAGAAACTTGCACATTGTTTTAAAATGAGGCCGCGTTCATTGTCAATACGTCCCAGAGATGGCAGCACCATACGGCAGATGGAATTTTACCACCAGCGGCGAGAATGAGAACTGTTTTAAATGCTTAAAATGGCGACGTTTTCCTTACTTGAACAACGTGCAATCATTCGTTTTCTGAATTTGCGTGGTGTGAGACCAATTGAAATTCATCGACAGTTGAAGGAGGCATGTGGTGACGGAGTTATGGATGTGTCGAAAGTGCGTTCGTGGGTGTGACAGTTTAATGAAGGCAGAACATCATGTGACAACAAACCGGAACAACCTCGGGCTCGCACAAGCCGGTCTGACGACATGATCGAGAAAGCGGAGAGAATTGTTTTTGGGGATCGCCGAATGACTGTTGAACAGATCGCCTCCAGAGTTGGCATTTCTGTGGGTTCTGTGCACACAATCCTGCATGACGACCTGAAAATGCGAAAAGTGTCATCCAGGTGGGTGCCACGAAAGCTGCCCGTGTGGCATGTTGCCAAGCAATGTTGACGCGCAACGACAGCACGAATGGGACTTTCTTTTCGTCGGTTGGGACAATGGATCAGACGTGGATGCCATTTTTCAATCCAGAAACAAAGAGCCTGTCAGCTCAACGGAAGCTCACAGATTCACCACCACCAAAAAAATTTCGGGTAACCGCCAGTGCTGAATAAATGATGGTGTCCATGTTCTGGGACAGCGAGGGCGTAATCCTTACCCATTGCGTTACAAAGGGCACTACGGTAACAGGTGCATCCTACGAAAATGTTTTGAAGAACAAATTCCTTCCTGCACTGCAACAAAAACGTCCGGGAAGGGCTGCGCGTGTGCTGTTTCACCAAGACAACGCACTCGCACATCGAGCTAACGTTACGCAACGGTTTCTTCGTGATAACAGCTTTGAAGTGATTCCTCATGCTCCCTACTCACCTGTCCTGGCTCCTAGTGACTTTTGGCTTTTTCCAACAATGACAGACACTCTCCGTGGCCGCACATTCACCAGCCGTGCTGCTATTGCCTCAGCGATTTTCCAGTGGTCAAAACAGACTCCTAAAGAAGCCTTCGTCGCTGCCATGGAATCATGGCGTCAGCGTTGTGAAAAATGTGTACGTCTGCAGGGCGATTACGTCGAGAAGTAATGCCAGTTTCATCGATTTCGGGTGAGTAGTTACCCAGAAAAAAAATCGGAGGCCTTAGAACTTGAATGCACCTCGTATTTATTACAAAATTAATTTGTATCTTGCGAATCCGGATTGATGTCAGCTGTTTGTGACAGAGGAAAATTTGTGCCGGATTCGGATTCGACATTTAACTCGGGTGGTCGCCTTGACAGCTTTGGCTACCCAAGTAGGTGTCCAGATCCAACCCAAACGTCCATATGTGACCGAGCCCACAACAATTACGCTCACACATTTCATGACTGCCGCACTGGGAGAGACGAATACTTTATCGTCACTTTAGTCCTTCGAGGCATGGATATGTAATTTATGGATACAATGTCAGTGTTTATACAGCATTAATCGTCATAACAGTATCTATCCTTCAGACATGCCTTCATGTCGGAATGCGTGTATATAGAGTCTGCACATTAAAATTACAGTTCTTCGTGCAAATTGTAAATTTTTAAATGTTTATTTCTACCGCGGTCTGACAGCTGAGGCCAGTCTGCCCGATATGCTAATCAAGTAAGCCACCGGACGGTATTGTCGGTGTTACGACAAAACACTCCAGACAGACAGGGGTTTGCGACACCGGTTAGCGGTAGAGCGTATGGAACATTTAACATGGTGTGATGGAGAGTGAAGTAATATTTTGTAACTACGGCACTTGTGTGCTACCGAGAAACTGACACGTTGCAAATATAACTGTGCCTAGCAATCGGACCGGCCTTTGTGGCCGAGCAGTTCTAGGCGCTACAGTCTGGAACCGCACGACCGCTACGGTCGCTGGTTCGAATCCTGCCTAGGGCATGGATGTGTGTGATGTCCTTAGGTTAGTAAGGTTTAAGTAGTTCTAAGCTCTAGGGGACTGATGACTTTGGAAGTTAAGTCCCATAGTGCTCAGAGCCATTTGAACCTAGCAGTCGGTGCTTTGGTTACAGCGAGCTATGAAATTCTCACTGCACAAGTAATAAAAAGTAAACCTACTCATTATCCTCCAGGAGGGCTACGTCAGAGGTGTGGCTATAAGGATGTAATAAATATGGCTTAGGGAGTCAAAGCATTCAGTCTTATCACCGTTCTGCATAAGTTATGAAACCGGGAGAATGATGGGCTTTTGAGTTTCAGAGATACCACGGCCCACACTTGGTAGTGAAGATCAATTAACGACTTGCCGCTGATTGACTCACCGAGTTCTGGAGAGCCGCGCCTACCTGGGTCTTGGCGGCTGCGGAACTTGAGAAACTTCACCGATGTGGGGAGCTGGCGTGCGACCGACATCCACCCTCTGAGGAACTTTGGCCTACGGTGTGCAAGCTGTCTACGGTACGGTACTTCTGGAGGAGGCGCGCCCTTACAGCTCGTAGCCTACTACACGTCACTGGCCAACGTCCTGGTAGATCCCATGGAGGGCGACTGCGGCATTGCTGCTAGTAAACGGACATCTGCTGATGCCTATTGCACACAAACACACAACATGTGCACTACGACTAAGCGCGGGGTGCGTAGCCGGTAAGGCTCTGGAGGACGTGGGCGGGTGACGTTGGCTGGGTGCCGTTGGCTCCTTCACTGTTGGCGGCAGAATTGTGGTACATAACCGTCCGGGACTCTGGACAACGAATGTCACCGGCAGTTTGGGGCACCAGCACATTCCGGGATCGACGTCGTTGCAAGCACATACACTCCTGGAAATGGAAAAAAGAACACATTGACACCGGTGTGTCAGCCCCACCATACTTGCTCCGGACACTGCGAGAGGGCTGTACAAGCAATGATCACACTTACGGCACAGCGGACACACCAGGAACCGCGGTGTTGGCCGTCGAATGGCGCTAGCTGCGCAGCATTTGTGCACCGCCGCCGTCAGTGTCAGCCAGTTTGCCGTGGCATACGGAGCTCCATCGCAGTCTTTAACACTGGTAGCATGCCGCGACAGCGTGGACGTGAACCGTATGTGCAGTTGACGGACTTTGAGCGAGGGCGTATAGTGGGCATGCGGGAGGCCGGGTGGACGTACCGCCGAATTGCTCAACACGTGGGGCGTGAGGTCTCCACAGTACATCGATGTTGTCGCCAGTGGTCGGCGGAAGGTGCACGTGCCCGTCGACCTGGGACCGGACCGCAGCGACGCACGGATGCACGCCAAGACCGTAGGATCCTACGCAGTGCCGTAGGGGACCGCACCGCCACTTCCCAGCAAATTAGGGACACTGTTGCTCCTGGGGTATCGGCGAGGACCATTCGCAACCGTCTCCATGAAGCTGGGCTACGGTCCCGCACACCGTTAGGCCGTCTTCCGCTCACGCCCCAACATCGTGCAGCCCGCCTCCAGTGGTGTCGCGACAGGCGTGAATGGAGGGACGAATGGAGACGTGTCGTCTTCAGCGATGAGAGTCGCTTCTGCCTTGGTGCCAATGATGGTCGTATGCGTGTTTGGCGCCGTGCAGGTGAGCGCCACAATCAGGACTGCATACGACCGAGGCACACAGGGCCAACACCCGGCATCATGGTGTGGGGAGCGATCTCCTACACTGGCCGTACACCACTGGTGATCGTCGAGGGGACACTGAATAGTGCACGGTACATCCAAACCGTCATCGAACCCATCGTTCTACCATTCCTAGACCGGCAAGGGAACTTGCTGTTCCAACAGGACAATGCACGTCCGCATGTATCCCGTGCCACCCAACGTGCTCTAGAAGGTGTAAGTCAACTACCCTGGCCAGCAAGATCTCCGGATCTGTCCCCCATTGAGCATGTTTGGGACTGGATGAAGCGTCGTCTCACGCGGTCTGCACGTCCAGCACGATCGCTGGTCCAACTGAGGCGCCAGGTGGAAATGGCATGGCAAGTCGTTCCACAGGACTACATCCAGCATCTCTACGATCGTCTCCATGGGAGAATAGCAGCCTGCATTGCTGCGAAAGGTGGATATACACTGTACTAGTGCCGACATTGCGCATGCTCTGTTGCCTGTGTCTATGTGCCTGTGGTTCTGTCAGTGTGATCATGTGATGTATCTGATCCCAGGAATGTGTCAATAAAGTTTCCCCTTCCTGGGACAATGAATTCACGGTGTTCTTATTTCAATTTCCAGGAGTGTATTTTGGCCGCGGACGGCTGGGGTACCGTGTAAGGGTGCTTGAACAAACGCCTGTTAACACTACCACTATTTGGCTGTACAATCCACTGTAAACCTGCCTTCTCACTATTTCTCTCATCGGTTCAAATGCGTAGCTGCCTGGAGGAGGCCAGGCATCAAATAAACTAGACAGCATCAGCTAAATGCTGTAGAAGAATCTTATATGTCTGAATGGCACAAGGTCGAATTCGATCAAAAAATTCTTAGAAGCTCTTAGTCTCCATTTACGTTTTCTTGACATACAATGTAATAACATATTCCACAGTGCATCGTGCACGTGTTTCTGAAACAGTCAGAAAAGGATCGTTTCGTAAGTTAACGTACGGTAACGGTACGGTAACGTTTATTCCAATATCATACGATTATACACTGAAGCGATAAAGAAACTAGTTTAGGCATGCTATTCAAATACAGAGATATGTAAATAGGCACAATACGGCGCTGCGGTCAGCAAGGCTATATAAGACGACTAGTGCCTGGCGCGGTTGTTAGGTTTGTTACTGCTGTTACAATGGCAGGTTATCAAGATTTAAGTGAGTTTGAACGTGGTGTTATAGTCGCCGTACGAGCGATACCACCCAGCATCTCCGAGGTAGCGGTGAAGTAGTATTTTCCCGTATGATCTTTTCACGAGTGTATCGTGAACATCAGGAGTGCGGTAGAACATCAGAACAACGAAATTGCTGCGGCTGGAAAAAGATCCAGTAAGAACGGGACCAACGACAGCTGAAGAGAATCGTTCAACGTGACAATAGTACAACCCTTCCGGAAATTGCTGCACATTTCAATGATGGGCCATCAACAAGTGTCGGAGTGGGAACCTTCCAAGGAAACATCATCGACATGGGCTTTCAGAGCCGAAGGCCCACTCGTGTACCCTTGTTAACTGCACGACACAAAGCTTTTACGCCTCGCCTCCGCCAGGCAACACCAACATCGGACAGTTGATGATTGGAAACACGTTGCCTGGTCGGACGAGTCCCGTTTCAGATTGTATCGAGCGGATGGACGTGCACGTACATGGTGACAACCTCAGGAATGCATGGACCCTGCATGTCAGCAGGGGACTGTTCAAGCTGGTGGAGGTTTTGTAATGGTGTAGGGCGTGTGAAGTTGGAGTGATATGGGACCCGTGACGTATCTAGATTCAACTCTGACTGATGAAACATACATAAGCATCCTGTCTGGCCACCTGCATCCATACATGTCCATTGTGAATTCAGACGGACTTGGACACTTCTAGAAGGACGATGCGACAGCCCACGCGTCCAGAATTGCTACAGAATGGCTCCAGGAACACTCTTCTGTGTCCAAAAGCACGTCCGCTTGCCACTAAATTCCCAGGCATGAACATTATTGAGCGTATCTGGGATGTCTTGCAACGTGCTGTTCAGAAGAGATCTCCAGCCCCTCGTACTCTCAGAAATTTGTGTACAGTTCTGCAGAATGCATGGTATCAATTCTCTCAAGCATACTTCAGACATTAGTCGATTCCATGCCGCGTAGTGCTGTGGCACTTCTGAGTGCTCGCGGGGGGCTTTACACGTTTTAGGTAGGTGTACTGGTTCCTTTGGCGCTTCAGTGTATTATAATTTAAAAAATAAATCAGAATAATGAGTCGTGAATTTTGCACCTATACTGTGTTGAAAATTACTTAGCGACTTAATCTGATACATATTTCTATTTTTTTCATTCCTGTTTATTTCAGTATCTGCTCCTCTTTCTAATACTTAAAATGACTAAGTGAAGATTACCTACTTACACTTCAAATTTTGCACAAATTTACTACACTTTTATGTGTGTTAAGAAAAAAGACAGCATATAAACGTCGCATGACGATTCAAATTTTGTAACTTGATTAAGATTCATCAGAGAAAAGTAAGTAGATAATTTTTTTCTAGAAATCTAAAAATAAAGTTGTGATATCAGTGGAAGATTCATTGTTGATACATATATCTACCATAGATTTACAGTTTGTGCCGTAATGGTACTGAGTGATTTTGAGCAATTCGGAGATAAACGAGAAGATAAGGAACAAGTAAGGTCTAATGAACAAATGCCCAAAAATGGAAGGTTTCTATGATACATATAATTTTATACATAGCACAAACTTCTGCATGCCATACATTCCAGAGGACGATGCACAATTGTTTCATGGTAACAGCGTAATTGAGTTGGAGTACTATTACACTTCGACGACATGTGTTCTAGCATGAGATGTAGTAGATCACATAAGTGATGAACTAGAAACGGTTTTTTGCTTTCAAAGCAGCCAAGTGCAAGCAACAAACTGTCTATACAACAGACTTTATACCAAGATGACTGTCGTGGAGTAAAACACATTTATCTTTAACTCCACAGTTGTGGCCATTGCAAATATTTACTGAAGTACAAAGGTAAACATCCATCCCTGGGTTAGAAGTCAGAATTATCAACTCAAGCAGTGATACGGAAAAAGTGTTGGCTACCATTACCAGACTTCATAGAATACATCACTGCATAATTTTATGAGATCTTAGAATTTAACAGGAACACGGGCAAAGAAAGTCTCTGTATCATAGCATCACTTTTGCCATCATGCTAATCTTTTATTATCCTCTCGTAAGATCAAATTTATTATTGCTGTTCGTATGCCTTCATTATTGCTGCGGTGTTAGTAATAAAAAGAAAATAAATGAATGTGATTGTCTTTTTAACACTGATTCAACAGAGTAATTCCTTCGCACAGGATACAATAAGAACTTTTACCTTGTCTAATGATGATGATCAGGTATACTGAAACTGGCAGCAAAGAGTTGTTTTCTTAGCAGATAATCGTGTTATACAATAGTGAGTATCTTGAAATGTTTTAAAGCTGCGAGGCGCCCGCCCAGCAAATATTTTGATGGGTTGTGCTTACAGAAAAATTTGAACAAGACTTCAAAACCGAAGCTGTGCAGTAACAACAACAAAAATAATATTTTATTCCAAGCAATGGTAGTCATCGTGATAAAATGTGTTTCATTGCAATGAATATAGTTAGTTAATAATGACTTTTTGTCACGCGGAACACTAGCGTGCTGTATGAGGAGGATCAGATCGCTCTCCAACGGAAAGTAACGTAAAGTGTGCTGTACACCGTCAATAAAAAGGCCTCTGCCATTGGTTCCTTGTTTGTTCCCTGCCTTCTCGGTTACCATTAACTTCAATTTCTCCATATGTTAAAATTCACCATGCAGAAAGTTTTGTTACAACATCAATTTCAGTTTTACTACAAGGCAGCTCCAACTGGACCAAACATTTTTTACACGGCCCTTTTATGCCATTGGGTCATTTTCCCAGTGTTCAAAACTGAGTGAAGGGAGCCCTCTGTCGGTTGCAGTGCTCAAGATACTAATGTTGAGTTGTGGACACTTGAGACTGCCCAGCCGGCCGGAAGCGGTCACGTAACAACTTTATTGTGTCACTAGAAGCGCCATTCGGTAAAACTAGTACTGACTCTTGTGGATGTCCCTCAAAGAAAATTTCTGGACGACGAAATGTATCAACATCATTTCATGAAACAGCAGGATTGCAGACGGATATGTTGATTTCTCGCCACGATATTCTCGCGGACAATCATTCACCCATCTTCTGGTGAGACTTTTGCACTGGGGATTGGTAGTTCACATTGCTAACTTCTTGCCAGAAACTGGTGCGAAGACGCAAGCGCAAAGTCAGCTACATCATAAGCGACCTCTTTAGTTTCTCGCCGTCAACGAACATTGCTCCATCTGTGGCACTCAGGCAAATGTGGTTATACGACATGTGCGCTGTGTGTCAGAATGCGTGCTTGCCTAGTTAAAAATTCAAATGTCACACTTAAAAATAATTAATTGTTGGTAGACCTCTCGTAAGCCATAAAAAGTTTGCTTTTTGCAGGTTTTAAAGTAATCACCGGCTCCCACAACTTTCCCAGTTGAAAGCTGCTTTTGTGATTAATATTGTCATACGCCAAATGTATTTCAACTGAGTCTTTAGTAACTGAGTCCCAAAAAGATGTCGCCGAGGCCAAGATTTCCGGTAGAAAACATTTTTATGGAAGACTTTGAGGAGGGGTGATTGATTCTGCAGCACGTAAACCAAATGTTTTCTGGCGATTTGAAGACAAGACTTTTGCAGTGTGGTTCCACGGTGAAGGATAACTGTCACATTATCTGCAGAATCTGAATTGAATCCACGAGAACACCTAATTTACGATGGAAGTACAGAAGGGCAGTTGTCAGCCGTTTCTGGGCGTTTTGATCAGTCGGAAAGTAGACGGATCCTCGAGGTATTCCGTCTACCCAACACCTACACATATAGACTTGTGTATTTGCAGGCATCTACCTGCCATCACCCATCACAAACTATGGGTGGCCTTCGAAGTTAGTGCACCGCACACATGTTGTCTCCGGCAGAAGCAGCCTTCCAAAGGAACTAGAACACCTACATTCTGTGTTGAAAAATAATGTGTTTTCTATGTATCAGGTCGCCATTGGCTTAATGAGGAAGAAACATGACCACCAACATGACCAAGAGCAGAAGGAGCGGTTCAAGACCAGTTTGGTGGTTTCCGGTGATTAAGGGCGGCAGCGTGCTACTGGTGTGCAGGACTCACACTCCCCCTTGGCTATCGAACTTACTTGGAGTTGCATCGCCGAACTTCTATGGGAGCCTCTATATTTTATGAAGTAACAGCTTTTTCATGAGATGAGAAAACATTTTATTTCCCAAGCACAGATCAAAAACTCACAAGTATAAACAACTGGTAACCAAGCCGACTACGGCAAAGATAAATATCTATCAGCTGCAGCTGTCACCCGCTGTTTTTGGCGCAGTGGATAAATGACGTCGCCACATCAGCCCCCCTCCTTTTGAAACCGGGTGCACCAGGTGTGTGGGGAAACTTGCACTTGTTTTTTCTAGTAGCTCTCGTGAAAACATCTGGTGCAGGCAATGGCTGCTCCTGTTCTGCACTTGCTGCTTCGTTGTCCTCTTCTAAAACCGAGGGTTCGGCGAGACTATCTGTTGTTTCTTTGGCCTCCACGTTTGAGGGTGATTTTGCAGACCGATGAAGGAGATCCGGGCCGGCTAATGTACGTAAGGCTTTGAGTACTTGTGACGGAGTCTTGTCGCCCAAATCTTCGTATGTGAAAATTTTTTGTAGTCGCAAATCTGGTGACAACGTATAATGCTGTATGAGAGCTTCCTTTAGCACAAAGTAATTTTGTTGCGACAAGGTTTCTTCTACTTGCTCTATCACTTCTAAATTTAGATGTGAAACCACTATATTAAATTTGTCAATGTTGTTAGACACCCCACGCTCCCGAAATATGCATTCAGCCTGCGTTAACCAAAGCTGGAGGCGCGTCGGCCAGAACGCGGAAAGCTTAACACTTCCGTGTCGCGCGTAGGTACTCCCATCTCTTGCGTTAACATCTGTAGTTCCGTTTTGTGGCGAATCAAAGGGTATGGACCGCGATCCTTGGTCGAACAGACTGTAGTCTACAATCTTGATTCCACTGCCACATGCTTTTGTCTATGAATTCATTACTCTCGTCGGTATATATATTTTCTTTATGCTTCTGCTACGATTTTTCGGGGTCACCACTATGGGAGCCTTTATATTTTATGAAGTAACAGCTTTTTCATGAGATGAGAAAACATTTTGATTTCCAAGCACAAATCAAAAACTCACAAGAATAAACAACTCGTAACCAAGCCGATTACGGCAAAGATAAATATCTATCAGCTGCAGCTTTCACCCGCTGTTTTTGGCGCAGTGGATAAATGACGTCGCCACACTTCTTTTCGGGATAGCCGGCTGCGATGTCTTGCACAACTTCTTCTCCGAAGATAAGATACTACTTTGGAGAAATTTTTTTATACTTTTAAAAGAACTGCGAACATTCGAGCATACCTTGAACTCAATCTCACTGTATTTTCATCACACATAACAGTTTTTATACAACTAAAACATTTTTCGTAAGCTCGACACCTTCCGGTCCGTCAGAAACTATCACATTCATTTTTTCATAAATACAGTCTATAAATCTCTCCAAGTTTAAGAACACAACTGTTCCGACCTTATGAAAGTAAGAGAATAAATGAATAATTAATTGTATCTTCTCTTCTTTCAACAACATTTAAAAATTCACACAATAATGTTTGACGTCGCACGGAGTACGGCGCGTTTATTCCTTGTGCTGGACGTGTAACTTCTTAGCCGGGCTCGGCGACCACCTTCCCGTGCCGATCATCCGTCCGATACATATACGTCCTGCACTCACATAATTGTGGTGCAGTAGACACAGTTCTACTTTACCACACTCATCTCAAAAATAACGCGTGTTCGAGATGAAGGGAATACGGGGGTCTCTAGAATTTACCCCGAAATTCTCAAGGCACTACACCAGGGCTTTCTTCGCATTTGTCGGCAACAATTCGTCGGCAACAGTCAGAATACTAAGGAATCATTGTGTCAAAGTAATTTTCTCTAAACCCACAAAGAGTTCGGGTCTTCTCGTTTCGGTAAAGGATGATCTGAGACTGTGGAAGGCTAAAATATACAAAATACCTTGCCAGTAAGGCACAGTTACATTGGTCAGACAACATACAAAGTACGTGAAAAGTGCGTTGAACATGATCGGCAAACTCGACTTTCGCAGCCTATTCAGTGAGCCGTAGCTGAGCATTATATTTCCATACAATATATTATATAGATTTTTCTGTCACGGAATCTCGACCTCAATGTGATCCTTATGGGATTCAGTTATTAAAGAATCACGAGAAATATAGTTGGCGGATGATCATATTAACCACGAAGCCGACTTTGAACTGGATAAGGCGTAAGTTCCGGAGATTTCATTAATGTGTACAGAAAGGAAACTTTTTGTGCCTAGTGACACGTCCAGTGACTATTAATGTTGTTAATTTGACATCTTAATGTTAGCTCAGCAAGGCCGCATTCCGACAGAGAACGCGAGTATAGCGTCACAATTACGCATGCGCTTGCGCGCCATAGGTGGACGGAAACTCGACAGAGGTCGCTCAAGTAGCGGCTGCCGTTACGCATGCGTTTCCGCGCCAATTTTTGGTATACAGTTAGTGATGTGAAGTAGTAGTCTCCAGTGCAAAACATCAACCTAAGATAGTTGATGTTAAAGCGGTTACAAAAGTGGTCTCAATTTTATGTCTTTTAAAGTTTAAAGTGTCACGTTGTCACCAGTATGAGCCAGGGTGGGAGCCGCGATTGGGGTCTGCAGGTGTGGTGGGACTGGAGGCATGCGTCACTCACCGAGGGATGCTGGTCGCCTTTGACGCCGGCGAGCGCCTTGTTGTGGGGCGCAGGGGGCGACTTGGCGTCTCCGTGGAGGCCGCTGCCGCCGCCGCCGCCCCCACAGCCGCTGCCGCCCGCCGCACCGCCACCGCCGCCCGCCCCCGATCCAGCCGCCCCCGCACCCGACTTGGGACTCGGGCTGGCTCCTGTTGTCCTGCAACAACAACAGCACCATAAGAATACAAAACAGACACCGCAACTGTAGGGATTGATACCCTAGTGAATGCACGTGAAACATTAAAATAATTGTGTTTACTGATACAGAGGTTATATTTATAATTTTATCAACAGTTACATAATTGACGCCATTTCTTAGGAATAATGAACTTCGCAGAGAAACAGAGCAGGCTAGGAAAAAGTGTCTGAAAGGGTGTAAGTCAAATGAAGAACTGGAAAGGAGGGGAAGATATGATTCAATGTACAACAGAGTGAAGACCACAACATGGGATCAAAAAAGACCGGGACGTGCTGCTACAGAAGTTTTCAGTAAGGACGGAAATTTAGTGAACAAAGATCGCCAGGACATACTACAGAAACGAGAAGACTCTTTGGAAGAGCTATGTGAAACAGACACAAACCAGCAACTCTGGAACTACAGTCTTTGAACACTGTAAATGACTATTATAAAGGACCAATAATCACAATAGAAGAAGCAAAGGGCGCAACAGCTGCAATGAAAAATAGGAAAGCAGTAGTTAGATACAATACCAGGAGAAATACGAAAATGTTTGAACCAAGAATGTTTAAGAGAAGTATTGAGGGTATGCAACAAAATATATGACGGTGGTGAATAGCCAGAGGACTTTTTGAAAACAGTAATGATTGCAGAACCAAAGAAACAAGGAACCAAGTAATGCGTAATGCAGTGAGCACAGGACAGTTACCTTCCTTTCGTGTACAGCGGAATTATGTTAAGAATCATTAATAAAAGATTGCAAAAGGTAATGGAAGAGAATTTGGCTGGCTTTATACGGAATGCGGCACAAGAGATGGAATAGGACCCTAGTGAATTTTGCGAGAGAGGTTTACCGAAAGGGGAAGAGATCTATTAATATCTTTTATAGACCGGGAAAAGGTTTTTGATTATATTGCTTGGGATAAGCTTGCTACTGTAAGAAGAGAGAAGAGAGCAGACTGGAAAACCAGACGACTTTTAAACTCATTATACTTAAATCAAAAAGCATCAGTCAAAAAGTGAGCATAAAGTGGAAACCGGATAGAACTAGGAAAAGTAGGAAGACAGGACTACTGTCTGTTTACTACCCACTTCCATCTACACATAGAAAACATGACTGACCAGTGTCCAGTAGTGACAAGAGAAGAACATAGTGTTCGAGATTTTCAGAAGACATTGTCCTCTTTCCAACATGTCAAAAACAATTACAGGTTATAGTGAATGCTACCGATCAAAAGGAAATATTTATGGAATGAAAATAAATACATCGTAAGCAAAACTTATGCAAGGAAATAAAGAGGTAAAGCTAAAGCTGAATGTAGAAGTTTTCGAACATTTGCAAAGCATAAAATACCCTGGAAGCAGCATAGAAATGGACTGACAGAGCAACACATCAGAAAATCAATGGCGAAGGATATATTTTATAAGAAAATGAGCATTTTGTATAGCTTGTATGGGGAAATATTTAATGAATTGGCTAATAAAATGTTTGATATGGCGTGTGCTCTTGTGTTGTGCTGAAACGTGGACACCCAGGAAAATAGACAGAGCAAGGCTGGAGGCTTTTGAAATGTGGACGTGGCGGAGCAAGGAAAGAATAAGTTGAATCAGTTGAGTGAAAAATGAATAGGTACGGAGAAAAGTCGGAGAGCAAAGACAGTTACTGGATGTAATAAAAAGAAGGAAACGATAGTAGACTGGGCATATAGTAAGAATGAAGGAGGGGATTATCAAAACAGTCTTACAAGGCTATGTGGAAGGAAAGAGGAGGCGAGGTAGGAAGAGATTTCAGATGATGTATGATGTGATGGACGGAAGTACGCATACACCAGCATTAAGCAAGAAGCAATGGTTCGCGTCAAATGGAGACACAAAGGATATGCTATAGAAGAAAACTGATGATAATGATGATTAGGAATCTGGTCGCACTTGGTACAATAAATGAAAGGACAGTGCCTGAAACAAAACTTCTCTTATTATAGACTGTCGATTTCTATCTGCCTTGTACTTCATATCTTGCGACGAAAGGTTTGGTTGGTTCACTACAGCGGTATGAATGACACAGTAATATAAATGAAATAACGAGCCAGACACTGTCTCTTCATTTAATGAATAATAGTGATTACTCGCACCATAGTGTTGGGAATGCGTGCTGATTAACTCACTGCTTAGCACCGAAAATAAAATCCATACATACGTCCATCGACCTATTCATTCATATACGACAAAGAATCCCTCTGCAACAACACTGCCGAACGTGGAAAATATGGAATAAAATTTAGGGCTTAACGTCCCATCGACAGTGTATGTAGTATGACCCGTCTCTTTTCATTTCGTGATACATTTTATGCAAATTCTCTGCATTTTTGAAATGGACATTACAGATTGATATGTATATTAATTATATTTCAATTAATCCAACAGAAACTATGGTGACTTTTGAAGTGCATATTCATATCCAATTCCTATACAACAGCAATGATTGCCTTCTTGTCGTCTCTGCACTTCCTTGCATATGTACCAGGTATAGGTTAAGGCGATATCGGTGAGCCGCGTCAGCCTCAGAGCAACAAGACATTTCAGTAATACCATCCTAACCTCTCCTCCCCTCCCCCATTCCCACTGGTTTAGGAGATATGGAAAGCACAGGCATCAGGTGCTGTGGTTATGTAGGAAAGACGGCGCCTGGACCACCTGCAACACGTTGTGTGTGCACGCTTTCTGGAGTGTCGTCACTGCTCAGGCCGCATCTGCTAGAATGTTGACTAACTTGGGTCTTTAGTAGAATGAGCATTCTTAAACAGCACAACCATTTGTCTGAGACATTCTTAGGAGGAACTTTCTAGATGAGATGGCTGTCTTTTGGGCCACACGCTTCCTGGAGAGCCACTGCTGGTCAGCCGCTCGCTGCTAAAATTGTTACTTCTATGAACATCCGGAAGGATTATCTGGTTGATGGCAGATTTTTAAATTGATAGCCAGCTTTTCGAGCCATTCTTAAGAGCAATTCTCTAGAAGAGACGCAGATCTCGAAAGCTTTCTGATAAGACTTGGATACTCGTTCGAAATGATGATGACACGATTCGGCCGGTTGTTCAGCTCCTTTCAACTTCCCATGCTACCACACAGCGTGTGAAAGGCGCTGCAGATAAGATATTTGAACTGGCTGATGCATCATGACGTAAAAATTTTATATCCAAGTTTCTGGAAGTGCGACAACAGTGCAATAGATAGGGATGATCGCTTTTTCCCTGCTTTGATGGGAGAACAGTGGCGTCAGTTGAAGTTTTCCATTGGAGGGACACCAAAGTCGCGTTTTTGATTGGCAATTGCAACATGAAGCGCAGTAGTTATCAGCAGGACACACGTGCCTTAAGCTCTCTCGGCACTTCGGATTCTGCTCTCAGTAGAGAGACTTCAGGCTCTGCTCCTGACAGGACATTTCGGCCTCTGCTTGCAACAGGGTCACTTTGTGTCTTACACTCGGCAGAAATATCAACAGCAGGAGAAGATAGCGTTGCGGGAGTACGATTGGTTACGAATGGGAAGGTATGGTAGAGAGTATGTTACAGTGAACAATTCAATGATGTACTTGTCAGAATCAACAGTAAAACCAAAACCAACAGCTAGAGTACATGTATACATGTCGACGTCTCAAACATAAAAGAGGTAGAGAAAGTATATGAGGATACGGAACGGGTAAATCAGTGTGTAAAGGCAGATGAAACTGTAATAGTCAAGGGGTTTTGTATGCAGCTTTAGGGAATGGTGTAGAGGAAAGTCTTACGGGAGGATATGGTCTTGATAGTACGAAAGATAAAGGAGAAATTCTAATTGAGTTCTGAAATAAATTTCAGTTTTTAATTGCGAATGCTCTGTTCAAGAATCAAAAGAGCATTAGGTACACTTGAGAAAGGCTGGAAGATACAGGAAGATTCCAGTTACACTGCATCATGATCAAGCAGAGATCCCGAAATCAGATATTGAATTGTAAGTCATACCTAGGAACAGATATACGCTAAGCTTAGAATTTAGAGATAACGAAGACTGGACAGAAGTTTGAGAGACAAGTCTGGAACAATAAATGCGCAAAGAAGTGGTATACGTAGAAGTTGGAAAGAAAAACGTAGGTACAAGGTAGGTAACTGCAAAGAAATGATGGATAACAGCAGAAATGCTTCAGGTAAGGGACGAAAGAAAGAAATACAAAAATATTTATAAAAATTCAGGAATGCATAAATACGAGTCATTTAAGAATGAAATAAACAGGACGTGCTAGGAAGCTGCAAGAAGGAACTGAAGATATTGAAAAAGAAATGATTGTCCTAGGGATTGACACATAAAGACAAAATTCAAGACAATATTTGGTGAATTTAAAAGTAATGAAGGTAATATAAAGTGTGCAATGGGAATTCCACCGCTGAACGCAGGAGAGAGGGTGGATAGTTGTAAAGAGTACACTGAAAGCTTTTATTAGGGGGAGAACTTGTCTGATGTCGTGATGGAAGAAGAAACAGGACTCGACAGAGAAGAAATAGGGCATTTACTGTTGGAATCGTATTGGCAGAAGGCAGTAGGGGCAGATAACATTCCATTGGAATTTCGAAAATCATTAAGAGAAGTGGCAACAAAACGACTATTCTCGTTATTATGAAGAATGTATGAGAATAGCGATATATTATCAGACTTTCGGAGAAACATAGACACGTTGTTCCGAAGATAGCAAGAGCCAACTAGTACGGGATTTATCGCACAATCAGTTTAACAACTCATGCATCCAAGTTGCTGACAAGAATCATATACAGAACAATGGAAAAATAACTGAAACTCTTATTTGATGACGATCTCTTTGGCTTCAGGAAAGGTAAAGGTAAATTACTGTCAGTTATGACGTTGCTCAAATAGTTCAAATGGCTCTGAGCACTATGGCACTTAACATCTGACGTCATCAGTCCCCCAGAACTTAGAATTGCTGAAGCCTAACTAACCTAAGGACATCACACACATCCATGCCCGAGGCAGGATTCGAACCTGCGACCGCATTGGTCGCACGGTTTCAGACTGAAGTGCCTAGAACCGCTCGGCCACAACGGCCAGCATGACATTGCAGTTGACAATGCAAGCAAGGCTGAATGAAAACATACACACGTTTGTAGGATTTGGCGACCTGGAAAAAGCGATATCTAATGCAAAATGGTGCTAGATGTTCGAAATTCTGAGAGAAAGAGGATAAGTTATAGGGAAGAACGGATAATATACTGTAAGTAAAAGAACCGTAAATGGAATAGTAAGACTGGAAGACGAAGGTATGCTCGGATTAAAAAAAAGTGTAAGACGGGAACGTATTCTTTCACTCCTACAGCTTAATTTATACGTCGAAGAAACAATGACGAAAATAAATGAAAGTCTCAATAGTGGGATTAAAATTCAAGGTGAAAGGATATCAATCATAAGACTGGCTGCTGACATGGTTACACTCAGTGAAAGTGGAGAAGGATTACAGTTTTTTTTAAATGGAATGAGTAATTTAATCACTACAGTATATGGATTGAGGGTAAACGGAAGAATGACATAAGTAATGGGAAGTTGCAGAAATAAGAACAGCGAAAAGCTTAAAATCACAGTTGGGGATCACGAATTAGATGAAGGTAATAACTTTACTTTCGAGCCAGCTAAATAATCCATATCAAGCGAAGCAGGGACGACATAAAAAGCGGACTAGCACTAGCAAATTTGGCATTTCTGGCCAAAAGAAGTCGACTGATACCAAGCACTGGCTTGAAATTGAGGAAGAGATATCGGAGAACGGGTGTTTGGAGCATAGCATTGCACGGTAGTGAAACACGGTATGTGAGAAAATTAGAACAGACAATCCAAGTATCTGAGATGTGGTACTAGCGCACAATGTTAAAAATTAGGTGGACTTGTAAGGTAACGAAGGAAGAGATTCTGTGCAGAATCT
Organism: Schistocerca piceifrons; assembly: GCF_021461385.2. NCBI lineage: Eukaryota > Metazoa > Arthropoda > Insecta > Orthoptera > Acrididae > Schistocerca > Schistocerca piceifrons. The sequence goes on along the minus strand of NC_060145.1, from coordinate 365,890,299 downwards.
GTGATGAAAGTAATCTATAGAAAACACTGAGAAGAAGAAGCCGACAGGCTGATAAGACATCTGTTAGAACGTCGGAGAATAACTTCCATGGTACTAGAAAGAGTTATAGAGTTTAGAAACTCTAGACGAATACAAGGATTGGAATAAATCCAACTAATAGTTGAGGATTTCGTTTTTAAGTCCTACTCTGGGATGAAGAAGTCGGTACACCCGTGTAATCCACGGCTCGACGCTTCAAAGAACTCCGAAGACGGGTGGTGAAAAAAGGGTGCGTCAGTTTCCATACGCGGGTGGAACGCACTTCAGTCAGGACATTTAAGGTGGTGCAGTAGTAGCGCACACGCATGCCCATTTAGCGATTCATCGGCATCACTAGCAGTCAGCGCATTCACACTTCTATGATGGAGAAATTTATGTTCAGCACTAGCAATATAGGTTGCGTTGAGTTTAGTAAAGCTCCATAACTTCATGGTAATGTTCTGCTTGCCTCAGTTAAAGAACTGCTTCACTCCTGTTCCAAGCATGATAAGCGTTCACTGTTGTCGATTCGTATTTTTGGGTCGGTTAAGATTTAATATGTAAGAGAATTTAACTCTCCATCATATGCTTCCCTTTCTAAACTTCTCCAATCATAGTTCATTCAATTTTATGGTTACTATTACTGTTGTTAGATCTGGAGTAAGCTTTTACTGATTTACTAGACGATGTTTAAAGGAAATCAGTATGTGCCAATAAAATCAGCGAATCCCCTTACCTTTGAATTTCATGTCGTAGTTACTCAGCCCCACGCATAATTAATCAAAGTTTATGATCACCCTCCACCCAATAATCCATTGCAGGGCCGAAAATTTGCGTTTATTATTCCATCGTCCTCTGTTTAATTAGCAAGGTTCTTTGAGCAGATATCTCGATAGGCAACTAACTTGCATCTTTAATCCATGCTACCTCTCTTTAACAGGGCGGGGTATTTCGCACGTTTCATGGTAGTTTGTTTACATTTCTACAATTCTGTAAGGTAATGAACCTATAATTACTCATTTATATCACACCAATTTCAAAATTTAATTTTTTTCTTTGTTGTAGCAATATTTTCCAAAATATGCGTCTGGAGTCCGCAGACGCCCTGTTCTGCATTTTTGGATAATAATTCTCAGTGTCTTTTTCTCAAAACAATTAACTACCGATATTTTCTCATTACGAGTTCTTTCATAAACTTCATAAGCATATTGTGTTTTGGGTGTATTATATTACTAACAGGGTCATGTCTTTTCTTACAAGTTTCTTTGACTCTTTTTGAGAAACCACTGTGTCCTATTTCTTTTGTTCTGAAGCTGTAAAATTCATGTACCTGTTGTTCCCTGAGCTACTGCTTCAAGCCTTTCTTTGATTTCCTACCATCCATGATCCACGTCATTCTCAGCGGATTTATTTCTGCGCTAATCGTTTCGCAAACAAAATTGTTATAGATTCATGCCTGCATGCAACCTGATGTTTGCCAAGCATAGCTTACGACGACTCCCTATGTTGGCAGAGTTTAGCGCCCTAACATATATATTACTGGCTATCCTGGAACCCAATATCAGTTGCAGGCTGATTTTCAAAAGGATTCCAGGGGCAACAAAAATCAATTGTCAACCAATCTTAAAATACCACCATAATCTAATCATTAAGATATAGCTCTTACTTTAAAGTTTGTCACAGTAAGACAAGTGTTACAATCGGAAACTGAGTCTTTGTCTTGAGGTGGCGTAAGTAATGGCGTAGTGCCTGAGATGTAGCACTTAGTGACTTACAACAATCATTACACCTAAGTTCAAATCTCTATGAAACTCTGTCTCACTCACACCTCACACAAAATGGTGAGAGGAAAAACGTGTATCGCTTGCTGCATTTACGTTGAACATGCAGTAAAACTTCAGCATCGGACATGTCGTTTTATTTTATTACAACTTTACTACCGACTCTATTCGCAACAAACTTTGCAGACATTATCTTTGTATACCTCTGAAGGGATCTACAAAATTATTTTATTGTGAGACACGAATCTCATGAGTTACGACATTATAAACATTGAAATGAGTGAATAAGTTCCTTTTGCTTTAAACTAAGCGTAAATTTCCCAGACTATATTTATATAGTATTTTGTGATGAGAGCATCCAGCGATTTAGATGACACTTTAAGCGTATTTCAAAATTTTCTAAATTTTTTCTCGCTTGCATGGTTAATGTACGATATTTAACATATTAACTCATTTGTAAGGTATGCAGACGTTTGAAAGTGTTCTTTCTATCGTGGGACGTTTATTCTTTTTCACTGCTTCAGATGTGCTCTCTGCGTTCCGTGCTGATATAGGATTTTTTATTACTGTACTGCTCGCCAAATGCTGGTACCTGTGATGAGGAACAGAGTTCGGCCCGGTATGAAATACTTACCGTCCGATTGTTCGAAATCTGTTAGGTGAACAAATTTGATTTTTGCGTATCTTACAGTCTGACGTCTTCACTCGATGAAGAAGTGAATTTCTTTTCGTTGTATGCAAAAGTTACCGCGCTACATCAATTTAAGTAAAACACTGCATGAAATTTTAAAGATTTTGCAGCATTTCGTAAATTTTGCGTATGATTTTTAGCTCATATACTGAAGTGAATGAAATGTAGATAAGATGAATAAATTTTATTTAAAATTGAGAACAGAGTGGTATTTTCTCGAGTCATCGTATTTTGTATCCAAAGGACGGGCGGTCAATATGTGCCCACTCACATGCTTGCGCATCGCGAATCATGTGCTCATTAATTGTCATATCTCACAAACGATTGGAAATATCGAAACGAGGGTTTCCTTTTTGTTTTGGAAATGGTAGCATACAAGAAGCACATATGATGTATGACATATAATCGAAACTTTTTTATTCCCCGGGATACGGACGTAGCTCGTCCGCAGCATCTCAGAACGCATACAGACGTCCATAGCACACGGTACGAAAACCGTAAAGGCGTGCGTATACACGTCCACCACACCTGGGCAAAGACGTAGCAGGACGTGCACACACGCCCACAACAGGGATAGAGTTAAAGAATCGGCAATTTTTGATCTAATACTGACTGGGGACGGGCGTTTCTCTTTGTAAGAATGTAATCTACTGTAGATTTATGAACTCTCGTATTCTGAAACACGTGTGTGCATGGAAGACATTATTTAGCCTGATTGCGGTGCTTCACAGTAAGATGATCATAATCTCACCTACATCATTTGGGACGTTTTTATTAAATCGTCGTTTAATTCTAGTAATGACACTATTTCCAGTACAGATATTATGACTGTTGATTCTTTTGAAGGTGTCGTACGGATAACCTCTTGCAGTTGCTCATAAAAAGGCGCTGGTCTACAATCCTTTGGGCTGTACAGAAATATAAAGTTCAATTTGTGGTTATCCAGGTTCAGATTTAATAAGTTATTCACTCAGAGATGTATTGAACTTGTTTTATAAGAGCCTTGTATTTCTTGCGGTTAAGTATATCTGCCCTTGCCGAAGTTCTCGTCTCCTTTTGGACACTACTGTTAAGTGAATAGGTATCGTTCATCTTCTGACCCAGTAAAACACAAAAAACTGGTTATAAATATGTAGTGTAGTAGACGGCGTCAGTTACTGTGATCCAGAGAACGTAAAATAAAGAGAACACCAGATAGATATTATGTGCCAGTACTCTGGTAAACTTTACGGAAGTTCTCCCTTAAAAAATTAAGAAAAAAATTTATTATTATTATTATTATTATTATTATTCTACTTTTTCCACGTCTTCACAAAGTAGGGGAACTTCACAAATGAGGGAAACCTTTGGAAGCACTTGCAGTTATGCTTCACCTCCATCATTACTTTCAACGTTTCTTTATTCTCTTTACTGAGCGACTGGAATAGCTAGCGATCCCTCAAACCCTGTCAACCATTTTTAGTCAGCTTTTCGCTTCCACGTTTGGCTCTTGGCATTTCATAGATCCAAACGTGGTTGATCATGAAGAACACATGTTAAACGTATGGTGCGCGAAGACTGTGCTACCGTGTCACGTAGCACAGATACTCCAGCGAGGACGTCCCAAGTGTGCGATTGTCTGGTGGCTGTCAACTCAGGCCGACGCCGCTTGGGTACAACGGGATGGCAGTGCCCAATTCTCAGGACGAGAATGCGCTCATCCGGCCGTGCAAGGACATTTTTCGCAAACCCTGGTGTTAAATACTTTCCACTCACAGGACCATTTCTCCCGCAAGACTCCCTTGAAATGGATTACGGCATCGGAGTAGGGTATCTTATCACACTCCTAACTCCCATGGTAACACCTCATTCGCTAATTTTTCGGCCATTTCTTTTCCATTAAGGACGTAAAGACCTTTTAACAATATCAAAAAAAATTATTTGTTGCTCTCTAGCTAGTATCCATACAAGTTAGATTATCTTACAAAGATGGGTGTTGTCATAGTGTCGTTTTGCGGTGGTATTTCAGTACTTCTAGTGTTGCTTGAGATTGAGAGACTACACTTGTTTTCGGAACAACGTGTTGAGAAGCTCCAGCGCCACCAAAATGTCTGTTAATTCCGCTGTGACGAACAACCTATCTGGGAGAAATTAATATCGTCCAGCGTCTCGCGTGGCAGAGTCGTCGTGAGCGCTACCAGAATCCGTGGACCTCCTTTAGTTACAGAAACGAATAGATAAAGTATGGAAAAAATAAGCCGACCTTCTGCACAGGAGAACGGTGGGGCCACTGCTTGAGAGGCAGGCGGAGGTCGAGATGATATCGTTCCTCGAACGGAAATCTTCGATCAGGCAAGTCGCTTTTATCGCGGGGCACTTTCTGGAATTGATCCAGGGCACGGTGTAAAAAGCGCAGATACTGCAGTTACCCCGTTGGCAACGTTTCGCTGCGATATCTGAGGCAGTGGTGCTCTCTGAGAAATTGAAACTTGATCTTGCGAGAGATACATGGACAATGTGGAAGGCATTTCTTAGAGATAAACGGCCAGCGGAAACAAGTACCACACTGGTCTCAATTTCTCATGTTAATGGATTCGTTCGTGCGTTTTGATAAACGATTTGCTATTGAAGAATGGAGACCATTCACTCGACTAAAACAAATAAAGGTTGTGAATCTACTATAGATACGTCGCTGGTTTGACGAGCGTGAAAAATTTATATGAAGTACCTAGAATTACATTCAATTAACTTGACTGTTGATCGGCTACTTTAAGCAGTCAGTATCGCACGAATGGTAGAGGAATAATGTGCAATGATAAAACACTTTGGAAGCATGCCTTCCCTTATTTGTCTATAACCTGAGAGTCTATATGACATAATTACTTTGATTTTATGCCCTGAAATGTTAAATCTGTCGCACATATTAGTAAATGCAATCAGAATGAGGCGACTACCGTTTCGGACTGGCAAGTTTTTCTGCAAAGCGCAAAGAAAGAAACATTTAACCAAGGCAAAACTGAAGTTAGAGTCCTCACTGTACGCCTAATGCATCTACTGACAATGTACCTAGAAAAATAGTATCTTATGGCATTAACTGAGTACGAGTCGTTGCCTGAGTACGTATCTATTTCTCTGTTCTATTAGTCCATCTCCTCTTTCCACGACTCTGTCCATCTCAGCCTCTGTCCTCTTTCTGTCCATTCCCTCTCCTCTCTTTTTCTGACCATTTCCTCTTCCACCTCTATTAGTCCATCTCCTCGATCCCCCTTTCTGTCACCACCTCCTCCTCTGTCTCTCCATCTGTCCTTTTCTCTTTCTGTGTACATGTCTCCCTCTCCTCTATCTCCTAATCTTCCCTTTCTGTCCATGTCCCCTTCCTCGTGTCTCTGTCCGTCTCCTCCTCTTTCCTATCTCTATTCATCACCTCCTCCACTCTTTCTGACTGTCCATCTTTTCCCCCTCCAATCTCTCTGTACGTTATCACCCACACCACAAGAGGAGGTTGCTGGTTCTTATTCTGGCAGTACTTCTTTCCAGATACTAAGTAATCCGTGTGCTTTTACCCTTATCTTTGCCTGCATACGTGCATGTGATATATGTTTCACATGTATTCGACATATATCAGTAATATTCGTCTAAATGTTTCAATCTTCATCTCTAGAAAATTTTCCTCTCTGGTTTGGCTTTCATGCAGGTCACTGCGTCGACTCCAAACGTTGTTCCATGCAGTTAGTTCCCTGCACGGGAATCGTGAGCAGCAAAAGTTTCCACTATTCTCTCACAACCCATTTCGCCTTAGCATCTGTGTACCTCCTTTTTATATCATTCTTAAGCGAGCTGTGTTTCCATATTTCTGAGTTTCCCTGAACATTTTTGTACTTCCTTCTTGTTCGTCAATGAAATGAAGTATTTCTATTGCTCCCATCATTTTTTAGCAGTTACCTTCTTTGTATCTCCGTTTTTCCTGAGCCTATATATATGTTCTTGGGAACAACTTACAATCGAATATGTGAAGATCATGATGAAATCTAACAGGAATCGTCCCGGTGTCTTCTGGCCATTTCAAAATATATCTTCTAGTCTTCTGATTTCTCGAACAGAACATTCACCAATTGAAGTTTATTTTAGAATTCATTTAGTCTTTCTGCTGTCTCATTCGTCCTACGAACCCCATATTCTCTCATAACCGTTTCTTTTCCTCTTTCCCATATAACCGTATTCCAGTCCGCTATGACTATTAGATTTTCATTTCCGTTTATGTAATGAATTACGCATTCATTATCTTCATATACTTTCACTGTCTCTTCATGTTCTGCTTGCGAAGGCATGTA